>NC_091683.1:17345625-17656250 GCF_030179915.1 Drosophila takahashii
TTTTACTTAATTTTAAACACAAGAAGATATTCTATAAAAAAGTATTCCTACTCGTATTCATAAAAATGATTGCCTGTTTCAAAGCAAGTGTGTCTATAATCGTCAAAATTAGTAGTCTATGTCTATTACACTTAAAGAAATAATGTTCAAATGACAAATTGCAGGGTGTACTGTAATGACAACGAGGGCAAAGAAGACGATTTCCATTCCGGCACAAAAACAAAATCCGCTAAAACTCGCCGATGGCCGTCGCGGTGGATGATGATGGGTGGTGGGGATGTTGGGTGGTGGGTGGTGGGGTGGCAAGGTGGGTGGTTGGGTGGTTAGGTGGCACAAGTGACGCTTTCGCTTATGGCGACAGCCTGGCAGCTTTGACATTTGCATGTGTATTATGCGTGGCCCTCTGGGCATGTGCCTGTTGTATGGGGAGTTTTCGCCAATACCAAATACCAAACGCATACAAACATCCTCCTCCCAGATGGGGGGAAAATCCTTCAAAGTTCAGAAGCACAGAACAGAAAGGAACAGAAAGGAACAAAACAGAACAACAGGCAACAAAATCATCGCCATCGCCAAGTTTGTGCTTCTTTTTGTTCACTTTGAGTGCGAGACATATGGACAGATGGTCAGAATCCGAATCAGAATCAGAATCCGAAACAGAAAAAGAATCAGAAGGACACCCGGCACCCTTGACATTTTCCAATCAAGCTTTTGGGCACAGAGATTGGATATTGGATGGCCATCTGATCCAGATATAGTGATCAATTACCGACTCAACTTGATAGCTTAATTGGCCTTCAAAGTTCAATGGTTTCGAGGGAAATTAACCTCAAGCCGTCAAACTTAAGGCATTTGAACGAATGATTTGGAAATCAAGTTTTATAGTTGGGTTGAATATGTATTTTGAGAACTACTTCGAGTTAGTTTGGTATTTTTCCGTATGTTCCATTTAATCTTTGAGAACTACTTTAAGAAAGTTTGGTATTTTTTCTTATGTTCCATTTAATATTTAGAAATATTTAACACTAAAGATTAGGGAAAACGACAGTATGCTTTTTAATAGAAATGCTCAATATTTAAAATTTGAATACAAACAATTATGGGAATTTCGTATACTTTTAAAGAAATATCCTAACTCTTATAATCTTTCAGAGAGCTCTACACATTTTACATATTAGACCAGGAATTACTTTGTAATATAAAGTCTATTTGAAGTTATTTATCACATCCCGAGCCCTGCTAAACAGGTCTTTGTGGTTCAGCCAAGATTTATCGGCTCATTCCGTCCGTTTTCTGGTTGTCATCGCATCCGTGGGCTGGCGTACTATCCCTGCTCCATCCTCTCATCCTCTCCAGTGCAGAAGTGGCCCAGAAAGCTGAGACTGAAACAACAACACACGTTGCCTGCGCCACAGGCATCCGCATCCGCATCCATCCACATATTCCATATATATATTCCATATTCGGCAATCCTTCGTCGTGAATTGTTCTCCTCCGCAGTTGAGAAGTTCAGAGGGCTGCTCCTGCGGTTGTCGTTCCCAAAAATAACTAACCCCCGAGAAGATCGTGGGCCAAGTCGGAAAATGGGAAATGGGAAAACGGAATGCTTGGACATGGGCAGCAGCCACAAAAGCACAGCAACACACACACACGCACACAGCTTCACACACCGGCGACGGAAAAATCAACGAATGCGGCTGGGTTTTTCGGGCCTGGCGTCTGCCCTTCCCTTAGCCATTTTCCACTTTCCCGCTGGCAGGCGCCAACCACCCCCGAAAATTGCCACCCACCTTGCATACACGCAGGAAAATGATGAACGTGCCTTCATACATACGTTTTATTCGCAAATAATCATTTGATGGGACTAAAAATATGGTTTTTTATATGATTAAAAAAAGTTTTTTTTTTTAATATTAGCAAAAATAAATACCAGAAAATACCATATTTTTTACCATATTTCCATCATATTTATTTCTGTGTAATTTTAAGACATTGCTGGCGGCACTCGAAAACGGCATCAGCAATTTTTTTGTTTATTTTTAGCACTCTTTGTTGAAATATGTATTTTTTTTTTAATTTACCCCCCATTTGTCTGCCTTTGCTATTTGTTTTTCCATTTTTTCGTTTTGCTGTCTCATTCTGCTAAACGTTAATTTCAATTTGAACAAGAAAGGAAGCTAGCTTCGGCCAGCCGAAGCTTATATACCCTTGCAGATCATTCCTATTAATAAACAAATCGCAAAAATGTTCAATTTTCTAATATTTCTCATTAATTTTCCGATCGTTCCAATGGCAGCTATATGATATAGTCGTCCGATTTTGATCAAATTAAAATTGAAATTCGAAAATATTTAAAAAGAGTCATATCCTAGAGTAGAAGATCAAATAAAAACACCTCTTAACGAGGTAAAAAACTAGTGACGACCGCACCTTCAACATACAAAAGTTCTGATATCAACATTTGTGACGAAAAATTATTACACTCGTCATTAAATAGACTTTCTAATATTTTCTCATTCGGCCCGCCCTAGCAGACTATTCCAGCCTTTTTCCCTTTAGAGGCATTTTCTATTGCAGCATTTTCTACGCTGCAATAGAAAATGCCTGTGAAGGGAAAAAGGCTGGAATAGTCTGCTAGGGCGGGCCGAATGAGAAAAGATTAGAAAGTCTATTTAATGACGAGTGTAATAATTTTTCGTCACAAATGTTGATATCAGAACTTTTGTATGTTGAAGGTGCGATCGTCACTAGTTTTTTACCTCGTTAAGAGGTGTTTTTATTTGATTTCCTATTACTTTTCCGATCGTTCCTATGGCAGCTATATGATATAGTCGTCCGATTTTGATTAAATTAAAATTGAAATTCGGAAATATTTAAAAAGAGTCATATCCTAGAGTAGAAGATAATTCAATAAAAACCAAAGAAGCTAGAATTTATTTCCTATTACTTTTCCATTAATTTTCCGATCGTTCCTATGGCAGCTATATGATATAGTAGTCCGATTTTTTAAATAATTAATTCGAAATTCAGATATATTTAAAAAATGACATCCCCAAAAGTAGAAGGTAATATTTCAAAAAACACCGAAGCTAGAATTTTTTAAAGTTTTTTTTTTGTCGATTGTTCCTATGGGAGGTATAAGATATAGTTGTCCGATCCGGTCGGCTCCGACATATATACTACCTGCAATAGAAAGAAGACTTTTGGGAAAGTTTCATCCCGATAGCTCAAAAACTGAGAGACTAGTTTGCGTAGAAACAGACAGACGGACAGACGGACAGACGGACGGACAGACGGACATGGCTAGATCGACTCGTCTTGTGATGCTGATCAAGAATATATATACTTTATGGGGTCGGAAACGTCTCCTTCACTGCGTTGCAAACTTCTGACTGAAATCATAATACCCTCTGCAAGGGTATAAAAATCATTCACACTTGCAGCAGTTCGAAGCTTTTAAGTTCAGGCCATGGGGATGACTTTTTATGGCCGGGAATCGTTATCATCGGAAAATGTGGGGGTTGATCTCGTCCACAGCGAGGTTTTAAAGTTTACTAGACAACCTTAGGGCTTCCAAAGCGGGGTTGACTTTTAAAAGGAGGAAATAGTACGATTAAAAGACAAAAGGATTAAAGTACGTTTTCTATTCAAATCCTATACTTTCGGTATAATTGAAAAAGCAATTATTTACACTATTTAATTTTTGAAAACCTATCTGATTTATTCAACAAATGAATTCATTTGGCTAATCGGCGGTCTGGCCTTTCCATTATGTAATGGATTTAAGTGAATTATTTTCTGGAACGAGGTTCGTTCCATTCCCTCACGACTGTCAAACTTTGAACTACATTTCTAGTTTCGTTTCTTTTTTGTGTTTATAATGCTGTGTCTACAATTTGGCAAAATTACAAACTAAACAGTAAAATCAGCAGTGTGTGTGTGTGTGACAGAATGAAGCAGTAAATATATATAGATGAGTGTATCCAGATGGAAAATGAGTATATAAGTGCACAAAGAAAAAGTTTTACCAACATTATTCAACATTTTGGTTTTTCATTTAAATGTATTATATTTTTAAAATTTTTATTGAAAACATGGAAATATCTAGCTATAAGGCGAATATTATGAATTTTAAAATTACAATCATATTACAATATTAATAATATTAAAACTTAATTAATTTTCAAATAATTTGGACTTGTATTTTTGAAAGAATTAAATGTTTTTAAAAATGATATGAAATATTACATTTTAATAAATTTAAAGATTTGTATTTTTTTAAACTATGAACAATAAAAAATTGAAAACAAAATATTCTTTGTGCAAGAACCATAATTATATGGGGTTTACTTTTCATTTTTATTTTTGCCAAAAAAAAAGAAAAACTTACCGCAATTTGTTGTTGCCAGCGCGACGCTGGCTGCAGTCGGGCGTCGCTGCTGACGCCGCTGCTTCTGCTTCTTCTTCTTCGGCTGCTGCGGTCGCAAAAAAAAAGTTGGCAACTTTTGATGTTGGTTTTCGGTTGGTTTTAATTTTTTCTTGGCTTCGGTTAACGCTTTTCACCAATTCCTCTGCTGCTGCTTCTTGTTATATTTTATGGTTTTTATTTTACGCTGCTCTGCCTCGGTTGCACTTTCAAAGAAAATTCCAAACGTTAAAAAAAATTGAGAAAAAAACACATTTCACGGTTGGCTTCATTAGCATTATTGTTTGTTTGTTTGTTGTTGTTTTCGCTTAACACTTTCTCGCCCGCGAAAGTCAAATGAGATGCAGATAGAAAGATAGATAGAGAGAGAGAGAAAGAGCAAGAGCCACTAAATTAGCTATGTAGTTTTCCCAGAATTTGTATCGTTAATACAATTTATATGCCAGGCAAGACCTTAAAAATTACCTAAAGCTATTTCCGATGATATCTTTGTGTTTATTAACCTTTAGTGGTAATTGTAAGTTAAATATTAACATTTTTGCGGTCATCCTCTATAATATATGCATTTTATTTGATTTTTGTACTTAAGATTTGTACTTAAGATTACCAAAAATAGGCAAGTCAATCTAGGGTTAAGAATTTTTTTTGCCACTCTGAATTTAAACACGTTCTAGGAAATATATCGCAACTGTCATTACAAATGGGCTTTTCCTCTAGCTCCGTTGCCCGAAGACCAGTAACTTAATGGCCCTATAAGAACATTTTTCATTCCACATTTTAATGTCCCTATAAAAGTTCAGTTATCTTGCAATTTAAGTGGAATTAATTCAGTTTCTTAGCCCCTGGGTAAGAAAATAAAGATATTTTTGGTTTACAACCACAAAATCTCTATAGTTGGTATTAAAATTCGTTAAATCGGGAACATTTTTTATCATTTAAAATCAGCTTTAACTTGGAGCACACTTTTTGCAGGATGCTGCTAATTAGGAATCTGCTGGATTCGCTTAATCTCGTTTACATCATCGTCGGTAGCCGAGTACCGGGTATCGGGTATCGAGTACCAACTGCCGAGCACCGTTAGGCGGCTGCACTTAATGAGCCTGAACTTTCACACCGCTGCAGCAAAACTGAAGCTATTATGTACACAGAAAAAAGAAGTCTAGTAGATATATTGATATACTCCAAATTTAAAAAAAATGTAAATAAAGGAATAATGTTCAGTAATAATATTTGACATATTGATAGGCAAATAAATATAATTTTTAATTTTATAAACTTTGATAGAATCTGATGATTTATTGAATCCTTTAAATTGTTGCATATTTAAGATATGATTATAAAATGGAAACGGAGCCTCACCATATAGATCCTATAAATTATACTATCCTATTGTGACATTTTAAATTTATGTTTGTATTTTCGAAATATTTTATTTTTGACAAATGGAAATTCTGAATGGTCGTGCAAAATGATATATGGATAAAATCAAATAAATCATCCTAACGCGATTTAAATTCCTGTTTTTTTCTGTGTAGCGCCGACGGCCTTGGCGGCTAATTACCGGCGACCGGTAATGCGGTCGCTGCGCCGTCGACGCTGCGTGGGCGTCGCAGCCTTAATCCCGCTCGAACGGATTAAGTCGATGATGCTGGAATGGAATGGCGAATGGCTTCAGCTTTGGGCTTCAGGTGTGCGAACGGGAGCGGATCGATAAATGGAAATCGCACTTCCTCTCCCTCTCTCTCCTTCACTCCTACTCCTCCTCCTCTGCTTTCTTCTCCCTTCTGTTTACACTTATTTACCATTCAGTTTCTGCTGTTTTCCGCCTTACTTTACACGCACACTGGCACACACACACACGCGCACACGAACGGACATGTAGAACAACCACTAAAGCACCGTTAGTCCATCAGCATCCGAAGAAATTCGAATTGTCTCGACCGCTCTGCCGGCGTCGCTGTCTGCGTTGGCGTCGCCGTCGGCGTCCTCATGCTGTTGTTCTTGTACTTCTTGTACTTTTCGTCTTTTTCCCATGGAATTCGCTTTACACACGATTCTGTGTTTACGTTCTTGTGCCGCGATTTTAAGTACTGTTATTACTTTTGGCCGTCACTCGTTTGTTTGTTTTTGTTTTTTGCCTTTGTGCATAGACCGTAAATGCCCGCAAATATATTTGTTACATAGGTATATGCGTATTTTCGTCTGTTTTATTTATGCACTGCACAAGTCCTTATTGTTGTTGTTTCTTGCGGAGAGACGCGCACGCAGCGTCGTCAATGGAGAAAAATAAAAGAGAAAGCGTCCGCTCAGCCACTCTCCGTTGACCGCGCGGTCGGCGAGCTTTTTTGCAACTGACTTTCGAGTTTCCTTTCCTTTCCACGCCAAACTTTCGAGGGCAGCCGCCGGCAGGGCTGCCAGCTCCGACTTTTTCCCGCCAAGTCTGGCTATTGTGGCGGGAAAAGTTGCCGATAGCTAATTGAATCCTTTTTTCTAGCTCTTTAGAGTAGCTATTTTAGCTATTGTCGCATTTATTAATTTTGTCCACTAAATCATATGAACTAAAAATCAAATTAATTTACAAGTCTTTTAAATCCGCTTATATACATTTCAAAATATTTTGCTTAGTTTTCTTTTTGTCCCGTCAAAAGAGACAAAAAAGTTGGCAACACTGGCCGGAATAGGGTGACCAGCTGCCCTGCAGTGAAAGTGTAATTTTTGAACTTGGGCGCGAAACTCAAAACTAAAAATTAATCTATTAAGTTTTTTTAATTAAGGGAAATAAATGGTAAAAGTAACATGGTATACATAAATTTTGTTTATGTAAGCTTTTTTGTTGAGGAATTATTGGTATGCCAGTCTTTTTAAGATAATAAATTAACTATATAACTATATGTAGCTCCCCATTTATGTACTTGTCTTTTAAGTACAAGTTTACTTTTCCATCTGTTTCCAGAACAAGTTTAAATGCATATAATACAGTCTAATATACCACTGGAATTAAAAATCGAACATTCGAGTACCCAGAATTTGGCTTTTGTTTACTAACCGATCTTAGAACTACTTAGGGCTAACACACAGAGGCATATCACACGTAGGGATTCCAGTTGCTGCCGTCCTCGGGCAGCAGATTGTTGGTGATCAGCAGGATGACGTCGATGATCCACCAGACGCCCACGCCGCCCATGGTCAGCAGCTTGCCGACGGCGGTGCCCGTCTGGCCGAGGCAGAAGCGGTCCATCCCGAGGAAGCCGAGGAGCATGCTGTAGATGAGGGTGGTGACGAAGTAGTGGTCCGTGTACCGGATGCAGGGCACCCCGGCGCGCAGGAAGGTGCGGTTGCCGAAGCACTCGATGTCCGAGAACACGGTGCACGACACCTCGGTGTGCTCCACGTCCTCGTAGGTGGATCCGCCCCACTTGGAGCAACCGATCGGCCGGCCGTTCTTCGCCGTCGCATTCTCCTGGCGGTCCACGGGCTCCTTGCACTCGAGGAAGTCGCGCGGCAGGAAGGAGCAGTTCACATACGGCCCCAGTGGATGAAAGGCGGAGTTCCCGGATCCGCCGGCGGAGGAGGAGGACCCCGATGACGACGAGGAGGAGGAGGCTCCCAGGCCGGAGCCAAGTTGCGCCTGCACGGGCACCACCGATTGCACCGCCGTGCCGGAAACCACCGTCTGCGGCTGCTCCTTGTCGCTGCGCGCCTGGATGGCCAGGGCGCGGGAATTGGTGGCCACCAGGAACGCCAGAAATCCGTAGAAAATACGCATCTTTGCGAGCTCCGAATCAAAATATTGCCAGCCAGTGTAGCCACACCCTCGCTTTGTTAACAGCGCGCTGTTATCTTTGATAGCAGATGGATGATAGTTTGGATTTTCTGTTAGCAATGCAAATAAATATATCGCACTTGAAAGAAGAAAATTATAATTAATATTGATATTTATTTAAATTTACTTTTATAAAAAAACAGTAGATTGATCACTATGGACGGCAGTCCATGTAGTGACGAAGCGCACCAGGAGAGTGTGCGAAGGCGACTACTATATATACACGAAGAAATGAAAATCTGCTGTGATAGTCAGATCGTAATGAGTAATACACCAATCGAAAGGTATTGCAAAAACTTAAAGGATTGCATACCAAGACTTTAAGAAAATCAATTGGATTGGGAGAGAGAGCGGTGAAAGTGAAAAAGTAAAAATTTAGAAATTTGGAGCTGTTGGGGCCGGTGGGGATAAATGCCCCCTCGCAATGATTTACTTGTATTCCTTTTGAAAATACCCGTCGAATGAGGGGTCATTTGTCAAAATCCGACGCTCCGTTCAAAAGTTATAGCCAAAATAAGATTTTCTTCTTCTTCCCAAAATGAAAATTTAATTCTGTTTGTCCACTTGTCCACTTGTCCACTTGTCCACTTGTCCACTTGTCCAAAACATGTTTTTTAAGTTCTGAAAATTTGATATGACGTTCATCACATCGATATAAAAAACTTTTGTTCTACCACTTTTGGAAAAACTCGCTAGTTTAGCGGGAAAACAGCTATAAATAGCTAAAATTCGGAAAGCCGTAACTTCTATACTACTAAAGCTACAGACTTGTGCTGCATCTCGTTTGAAAGGTATTTTGAAATGCTATAAACGCCTTCTATATGCAATTTGTGTAAATGTAATAGTTAAAAAAATATGAACAAAAGACAATTTTTTAAAACTTTTTTTTTAGCTTTTTTTTATTTTTCTCAAAAACGGCTCTAACGATTTTCTTTAAAACCTTAAACTGTATAGCCCTTGAGATTCCTTAAATTTTGGTATATAACACATTACTGTAAAAAGTCACGTTTAATAGTTATTTTTATACGAAAATAGCCACTGTTGCCAGCTCGAACAATTAACGCTCCCTGAGTATTGAATTTTGTGGGAGGGTATCCGAACTGTATTTTAGGGTCATGGAATCAGTAAATTTGCACTTAAGAGTTCCATATAGGAATCTTTTGTTCTACGACTTTTGGAAAAAGCCGCTGCTTTAGCGGGAAAGAGCTAAAAATAGCTAAATTTCGTTAGTTTGTAAGTTCTACACTACTAAAGGTACAGACATGTGCTATACCTCGTTTAAAAGGTATTTTGAAATACTTCAACGCCTTTTTAACTCAATTTGTTAAAATACAATAGTTTAAAAATTATGATTGACCAATTTAAATTTAAATGTATATATTAGCTCCTATGAGAGCAAAAGTAAACAAACAAAAACTTCTGATATCAAATAAAAACACCTCTTAACGAGGTAAAAAACTAGTGACGACCGCACCTTCAACATACAAAAGTTCTGATATCAACATTTGTGACGAAAAATTATTACACTCGTCATTAAATAGACTTTCTAATATTTTCTCATTCGGCACGCTGCAATAGAAAATGCCTGTGAAGGGAAAAAGGTTGGAATAGTTTGCTAGGGCGGGCCGAATGAGAAAATATTAGAAAGTCTATTTAATGACGAGTGTAATAATTTTTCGTCACAAATGTTGATATCAGAACTTTTGTATGTTGAAGGTGCGGTCGTCACTAGTTTTTTACCTCGTTAAGAGGTGTTTTTATTTGATATAACATATTGTTAAAATATAGGTTGGTCTAAGATCTTTTCAAATGTTTCACAATATAAGAATTTTTATTAAAAATGCAAGTTAAATAAATATTTTCAAAACAATTTTCAGATAAATTAAAATATTTATATATTACATTAACTAAAATATTTATAGCCACTATGTTATTTTTATTAAATATTTGTATTCCTTACGATATATATCGTCTCATCTCTACTCCCGATAGGCCACATTGGTGTGCACACACTGGCCGCGTAATCAGCGGGCGCCAACCATTTTTTTTTGTAGGAAAACAAGAGAAATAAAGAGCGTTCTCCGTCCGCTTTTCACTGGCAGTACGAAAACAACGACGGAGCAGAGAACAGAAAAAAAAGAACCAGAACAGAAGCCACATAATCCGAGGCGTCATTTTCCACCATTTTATTTGAGTGATTCGTGTGATTTCTGCTGTGTCAGCTGAATAAATTTCAATTGCAAGATGAAGCTGCTGCTCCTGGTGGCCACCGCGGCCTCCGTGGCGGCACTCTGCGCCGGAGAACCGTCGCTGCTATCCGATGAGTTCATCGAGGTGGTGCGCAGTAAGGCCAAAACCTGGACGGTAAGCGAGATTATCAATTCCTTTGTTTTCCCCCTGCTGACGTGACAAGAAAATTGCATTTTCCGTACTCTAACCACCCAGGTTGGGCGCAATTTCGATGCCTCCGTGACGGAGGAGCACATCCGCCGCCTGATGGGCGTCCATCCGGATGCGCACAAGTTCGCGTTGGCCGAAAAGCGAGAGGTTCTGGGCGAGCTCTATACCGCCGTGGATGGGGATCTTCCCGAGGAGTTCGACGCCCGGAAGCAGTGGCCAAACTGCCCGACCATCGGCGAGATCCGCGACCAGGGATCCTGCGGCTCCTGCTGGGCCTTCGGAGCCGTGGAAGCCATGTCCGATCGGGTGCGTTATCTGTTATCTTATCGATTTTGTGGACTATCGATTCTTTGTTTAAACAGCTGATAGATATATATTTCTTCTTTATTAAATGATTTCATTGTTTTCTGCTGATTTCGCCACGCACAGGTGTGCATCCATTCCGGCGGCAAGGTGAACTTCCACTTCTCGGCCGACGATCTGGTGTCCTGCTGCCACACCTGCGGCTTCGGCTGCAACGGCGGCTTCCCCGGCGCCGCCTGGAGCTACTGGACGCGCAAGGGCATCGTCAGCGGAGGACCCTACGGATCCAATCAGGTTGGTGGTCTCCTGAAGTCTTTTATCATCCATTTAAAGAGCATTTCAAGGGGTTTTTGAAAAACAATTTTATCGATATCTTTTTGTATCGAAATAGAACCCTGTTTATATTTCTTGGTAGTTTTATAGTCTAGTCACACTGTGTGGGGTAACCTATCGAGTGAGCCAATAACCCGATTACTCCAAAAAAGTGTTTCCACTTGGTTAACTCCAAATATCGAGTAATAACATCTAGTGTTTGTTGTTTGTGTTGTTCATTTGACTAGGGATGAACCTTCAACGATAGGAAATAAATACAAAATATACTGAAATATACAAAAAAATACTCCGAAATACCAAAGACCCTAAAAGTACCCCACTTTTGCCCACATCTAGTTGCCTATACACATCCTATGTAAAAAAAACAGGGTTATGTCAATAACCCCATAACTCCATAACTCCACCCCAGTGTAAATAGACTATTAAAAAGCAAATTCCTAAAAATTAAAAAAAAAAATTTTCCTGTCTTTTAAAATGGTTTTAATTTTTCTTTTTTCTTTAAAACCAACATTTTAATTTCGGAAAAAATTTTGTTTCTAATTTTTGACTTATAAAAACGCATTATATTCTAGAATTTTTGAGTTATATGTTTTTATTTGAATTTAAAAGTTCAAAATTTATTCTTTAACAATTTTTGAATACAATAATTTTAAATCAATAATTTACTGGGTCATTGCTACGCAAAAATTGCTTCAAAGATACTTCAATTTTTTCTTTGTTTGCTAGAAGTTAGCAACAAAGTTTACGAGGCCATAAAGTTATTTTAGACAAAAGACTGATATCGCTAGAAAGTGGCTTTGTATTTATCTCGGCATATAAATGCATATATTTATATACTTTTTGGATGCATTTTCAGTTTGCAATAATCGTTTGTCAAAAATATTTGGTGAGAAATCCTTATCCTTGAAAATAAACATACTTTCAACAATTGTTTGTTAAATAGTTTAACAGGAGCCCATAAAGAATGCATTTATATTATAAAATAATTGCTACTTGGGAAGCCTCAAGATAGAAACTTTCCACTGCAAAACACTGAAAACACCCTCCAAAACAGAGCAAATCCAGTCTAATTTAAACGTTTTTTTATTAAAGGGCTGCCGTCCGTACGAGATTTCGCCCTGCGAGCACCACGTGAACGGAACCCGTCCGCCCTGCGCCCATGGCGGTGGAACGCCCAAGTGCCAGCACGTCTGCCAGAGCAGCTACACGGTGGACTATGCCAAGGACAAGCACTTCGGCTCCAAGTCGTATTCGGTGAAGCGCAATGTGCGCGAGATCCAGGAGGAGATCATGACGAATGGACCCGTCGAGGGTGCCTTCACCGTCTACGAGGATCTCATTTTGTACAAGGATGGAGTCTATCAGCATGAGCACGGCAAGGAGCTGGGCGGCCATGCCATTCGCATCCTCGGCTGGGGCGTTTGGGGCGATGAGAAGATCCCCTACTGGCTCATCGGCAACTCGTGGAACACCGACTGGGGCGATCATGGCTTCTTCCGCATCCTGCGTGGCCAGGATCACTGCGGCATCGAGAGCTCCATTTCGGCGGGTCTGCCCAAGCTGTAGGATGTATTTGTATGATGATTATGATGATGTGTATGGCGGAAGGCCGCTGGCTGATATATCAACCCTCTATTTTCTATCGCCTCCTCTTATTTCCATTCCCGTTCGCGTTCGCAAATGACGTTTGTAGTTAATGTAAACAACAAAACCTGATTGATAATAAAGTATTGTACATGACTGTGGAACTGATGGTCTTCGGCTTACTGAACTCGGTACAGAGTGGCCTCTTTAACTAGAAAAAGTTAGGATCTAAATAGATAAGTCATTTGGATTTTTTGCTAATGTGTTAGAAATAACCCGACTATTTGGGAATAATAATTATTTATAATTATTTAAAAATTGCGGTTATCCCGTTGAAGTTGAGGAATTTCCACTGTGGCTTTCTGTATTTTGTATGAGAATTATAATGATAATAGTAACTATGTGCCTTGATCAATTCGCCTCTCTATACTATGCATTTAAATGGATTAGCTGTCAATCACCCGAGCGCTTTGTTGTTTTTTAGAATGCAAACAGCATTGAGTTGAAATATGATTAGCATTTCATTGGATTAATCATACGATGAGTACGGTTTGCTCGAATACGTCATATGGGGCGAAATTTTGCGGCCTAATATTAATATTTATTGAAAAATTAAACATTTTATTATGTGACAAACCAAGGGGGATGCTAAATATATATATATTTCGTTATCTTTATAAGTAAATATTGTATGATCTGCCCATAATTTCCAACACCATCTGTCGATCCCCGGGGATCGATTTCTCCGCCTATTTTGACACCCATCAATATCCATTAATTGAGTACACAAATCACTTTTTTCACATAACATGTTTTATTTATTTTTCTCATTTGCAACATCAAATAGAACATTTGTTTTTGTTTAGGTTTTTTTTTTTTGTTATCTTTTCATGAACCGCTTTGTTTTCGATTTTCTGTGAAATGATTAACTGGTTTTGGCCACATATCATTTCGCTGAAACTCGATCATTTTCTAACAAACAGCTTACATCGAAAAATATCTGTTACTGCCATATTTCAATTTGTTTACTTTTGTTATTTGTCATAGTCCAATTTCAACAATTGGCTTAAAAATCTCTGGTGTTCATATACATATATATATATCTTTATTTTTGTCGGATCAGCTATCTTTAACTCTTCTGTTTGTCATTTCTGCCTCGCCTTAGGTTTTTGTAGGATTTTGTAAATAGATTGCATTTGGCTTGCTCCTCATTTTTGTTTTTTAGTTCTTCGACTTGTAGATTTTGTTGTCAATAAATAATTCCATATTTTGTTCGCCTCGCTCTCTTTATAATTGTTTACCATCTGAATTCGTATTCGTTATTCCTGGACTTTTGCACTTAACAATTAGAATACATAGCCACACGGACATATATTTACCTATTTGCTTGTAGTATTTTAAACCTTTTCATTGTTTTTGCTTAGAGTGTTTTGTTCTTTGATTATATTCTCTGCATTAGTGGGGACTTTAGCTTAATCTAAATGGTGGGTTCTCAAAATATCAATACAATTTAGCTCAACTTTTTATTGGCTTTGGTAGTTCTTACTTTGGAGATAAATGGAACTGTAGGATGTGGAAGTGTACAAATTGCTACGATAAATCAGGAACAAATCAATGGATTAATATGAAATTTTAGGATTCCATAGAACAATCAAGTATAACCCATTGTGTAAAGTCTTAAACTTCTGACCCTGAAGAAAGAAAAGTTTTCATATTTTTTGGTGGGGAAGAGATTCAAAAGTTTCCAAGAACAGTATAAAATAATAATACAGAAATGCCATTAATTTACCAACTAATTAGACAGACATAAACCTTTGGACTCTACGAGTATCTGGAGTGTTATTTAATACCTTAATACCTCACGCTGAACCAACTTGCTACGTACTTATATAGGATAAACTCTTCTTAGGCAGAGATTGATCTTAAATTCTAGTGGATCTTCCATCGGTTTTTAGTTGAATACTCGCTACAGGAAAATAAAAGAGAGTTGAAAGTCGACTCAAATGGAGGAGAGAGGAACGTATAGCCGGACAATACTTTGATCGGAACACTTTTTGTCAGTTAGCAAGCTTCAAAAGTCCTTAATGTAGTTGCGCTAGATAAATATACAGTATATAGTGTAGGTATATATATATATATCTTTATCTTTACATACAATTACTCTGTTCTCGTTACAACTATCGGTTTAAACTCTTCAATTTGCGTTTATATTTCAGTTTAGGAAGTATCTTACTGGCGTATCTCGACTACTCGATAGTTAACCAACTTTGGCTTAGGTAAACCTAAACAGATCGAACAGATTACATATATATTTTTCTCGTTTTAAGGTCCCTTTTGTACCTCTAATTCAGTGTTATCTGGTTTATAGCTGAGATTTATTTTGCTTTCGAGTTGTGTGAGAGTTTTTAGTTAACTTGTGTGGACAGCACATAACTGGGTTATGCATATATATATATATAGTAATATATGGGTCAGATTCCATGCCCGTTACATCTTCAGGTCGCCTTGAGTTGTTTGTATAGGTTTCTAACACGAGGAGCTTTCGGCTTGATCTCATCTCGAACTCAAATTTGGTTTCAGTTTCGGTTTTAGTTTTGGTATCACAAAATCGGGTTTTTTGGTTTTTTGTTATACATTTTTTACACAATATCCAATAGTTTCTTTTCGAATAACAATTTTAGTAGAGATAAATATATATTTTGCTGTTTTTCCTTTTCTTTTTAAATTAACTTTTGGTAGCGAAAGACTATCACAATTATGGAGATTTCAAATTTCTGGGGCCAGGTAATAGATTGTATTCAATTTCATGAAGATTTTAGTTTCTTCTTAAGAACCGTTTTTTTGTCAATTTTACACGCATACATATAGATATATATTTTTAGTTTTAGGTTTTTGTTTGGTTTACGGAAGCCGTTAATTTATACTTTTCGTAAGAGTTTGTTGTGGTTGTTTTGTCAAGAAATGCATTAAATTTGCCTTTTGATTTTGCAACGCTTTCCGCTCGTCCTTGTCTTAGTTGTATCCTTATCGATCGGGAGATCTTCGGTTCCATTAGTTTGTCCTTCAGTTGTTGTACCTCACGTGGTTTCTTGAACTTTGTTCGCTTGCATATGTTAAACGGTTCTATATTCTGAATATATCCTTGTATATATCTTTTTTATAATTGTATTTAGTATATAGCTTTACAATCGGCTTTTGTTTCGTGTAGTTTTCAATGTTTTTTTATGCTTTAAGTGGTTTGAAAAACCATCAAACAACAGGAGGAAACAGTCTTTCTTTCCAGGTACCTAAGGGAATAAAAATGTGGGATACATTTTAATAATCTAAAAATTTTAATACAAATTCGGAGGAAATCATTGAGTAATGTGTAAATACATGGGTGCTATGGAAATCTCTCTTAGCAAATATATTGCATACTTTAAGGCACATTTTAAAGTGATTTTGAATAAATAGAGATTTTCATAGCACCCTAAAAGTATTTTGAATAAATTTCTATCTATTTATCGATTTCCCCAGAAGTTCAGTAATAAATTCCCTCTAAAACTAATTGATTCTTGAATATATTTAGGATTATAAGTATTAGATTTTGTGCTTATATGCATACTCACCGCGTGACACATTTGACTTTGGTTAAATGTTGTACAATTGTTTTTTCTCATTTGCAAATTTGGTTTTTGTTTTTGATATATATTACACCATTGAACTTTCAATATATCGCGCATAGTATATAAATATATATAGATATATATGGTATATACACAGATGTGGCATATGGAGGCATCGATGCTGTAGTCCTCTGGCTATATTTCTGTTTTCTATTTCGAAGGGAGTTCTATTTGGGTTCTTGGGGGATATTTGATTTGATTTGATTTCATTTTGTCTGATGGATCAATCTAAGTAGCTGCATCTCTGTTGCTCTAGTGGTGGCTCAGGTAGGTCTTGCGCTTCAGGTAACCACTGCGTATGGGTGATGAAAGTCCCGTCTCGTTGCTGTTTATCGATAACAAGGTCGATGGCAGTGTGTGCGTGTGTGTATGGTGTGTGTGGTGTATTTTTTTGTCAAGCAATTTTTTTTGGTTTTGGAAAAAGAGAGACAGAGTTAACACGTTGAGAAAGAGTTGAATTTTGGCTCTAAGTGTGGTTTAGAGGTGGATAACTTTCTAGGATCGATATTTATCGACGTTTCAGCACCTCTATTATGGGTGGTTTTTCTTATAAATTTGGTTTCTTTTTCTTCACAACACCAATCAATCAATCAATAAAATGCTCAGCTAGGTATGCTTCAAAATACTTAACAAAGGAACTCAAAAAAAGGTGTGGGGAGTATGGGGAATATTCTAGAACACTAAAACTAACATCAATTGTCTGTATTGTTTTGGTGTTTTTTTTTGCTTCTATATGTTTACAAGATGCTTTTATTGTTGTGGTTTTATGGCTCTAAACAATTTTTTATTGTTTGTTTAACTTGCAATTTAATTTTCATTCGTTGCTTGTTCATGCAGCCTGATGGTGTATTTTGTGTGAGGTGTAATTGTCGGCGTGGTGGGTTTTGAACAGCGTGGTGGGTTTCGAGGCCGTGAAGCGTAAAGCGTTTGTAATATTTATATTATTATTTTTTTTTTGTATTGGTTATCCGTAAATCAAGGAACAAACAAAGAAAAGATAAAAATCGTAATCGAAACATTATAAATCAAATATATACTATATAAGATATATATATTTTCAACAGGCCCATTTACTGTACTGCTTTTGTTTATTTGGTACTACATACTGGCGTACGTATTTCTTATGTTTTGTTGCATTTTGGCTTTTGTTCGCAATCAAAATAATATCATACAAATACAAATAAGGATAGTACATAAAGGCGGTAATAATTACAATAATAATAATAATCATAATAGTAATAACTTATATCATAAATAATACGGCATTTGTTCTACGTGAAACTTAGGAAACTTAAGACTTTAAAATAGAATAAAATACAATACAATACGATTCGTGGCGGACTAGTTTTGAGAGGATGGATGAGACTATTAACTTAAAATCAAAACAAGAAATATGTAAGCATCTTCATCTAGTTCTCCTAGGCAGCTGGGGTGTCCTTTTCAATGGCATTCTCAATCAGCTGGGCCAGTAGGATGTGGTTGCTGCTGCCGGGACTGTTGATGTTGCTGCTGCAGGGACTGATGTTGGCCAATTGCAGCTCGAAAGCGTTGCTGGCGATTGGCAAGGGAAGAGGGCGTGATTAGGTGGCGGTTGGAACTGGAGATTCGCATTTTGGCAAGAGACTTTTCATTCCGGACGGGGCTTTTCCCCGCCCGAAGAAGGCGTTTACAACAACGTTTAGTGGTATGGAAATGCCGGATGGGTTATGGTTATCATTGTAAAGCAAACAAGGGCTGGCTGACAAAATAAACGGGCATGCGACCCAAAAACATAACATAACATAAACATAAAGTCACACAAAATATATGTATACACCAACAAAGCGGTTTCCAATGGAATACAAGTACAATGCCTAAAGCTGATCAATTAAAGTAACTTTAAGAAATATCTGGGTTTTTAAAAAATTGTTTTATAAATTTCAAAATTATTTTTTGATATTATTATTCTTGTGTATATCGTAAGTTTCATGATAAATTAACCCTGTTTCTTTCCTTTGGTATATTTAATATATAAAAAATTGCTGTTTATGCTAGAAATGGAAGTTTTTTTATAGGATTGGTTGATTTTTGTATCTTTAACCTTGGTTACTACATGTTAATCAGCTACATTTCTTATAAATAGCTTTCTACCTATTCTAAATAGTTATAAATATACCTAAATCCCTGAATTGACTTCTTCAACCAGCTAAAGGCATTACACTGTACACAAAACATATAACATTGACATACACGAATGCGTTGGCCTATTTACACTAAACACAAACACAGATACATATGTACATATACGGCGAGGATCGGGCGTTACAGTGGGTGCGCTCTGTACAGTGGATCGTCTCAAGCAGCGCCACTGGCTAGTGGCATCCGCGTCTTACCTTCTGCGTCGCGGATTCGCCGTCTGGCCGGGAAGATTGAAGCATCCGCGGGGGATGACCATGCGGGCATTGCCCTTGGCTGGACGCGAACCACCCACCGCCTGCAAACCGGCCAAGTGGGCGGCGTAGCCATCGCTCAGCACAGTGGCATTGGACTGCAGTTTCTTGCCGACCTGTTGGAAGAAGATAAATCGTTTTTAGAATGTAATTTACTAAAGCTCGTTGTACACGATGCAGCGGCAAACGTTTCAGCACTCACTTATTTATAACAAAATATAATAATTTCTATAATATTTATAATTTAATAAACAAATAAATGTCGTTACAACCGATGCACCGTTTACTGAACCTTCTTTTGAATATTAATAAAAAAAAGTAAGCTCTTGTATACGATGCAGCGGCAACATTTGAGCACTCACTTTTTTGTAAAAAAATATAATAATTACTTTAATATTTATAATTTAATAAACCAATAAACAAACCCTACAACCAATGCAGTGTTTACTAAACCTTCTTTTGATTATTAATCAAAAAAAGAAAGTTGTTTTATACGATGCAGCGGCCACCTTTCAGCACTCACTTAAAACGTTATTGCATAGTATTTTTACATTTATATAAACAAATTATATTAAATTATGACACTCGAATCATCTATCTACCTATAATTATATAATTATATAACCGCTGCACCATTTACAACCCGCTTAATCCCTCACCTTGCCCACGATGAAGATCTGATCGGTTCGCATGCCCACATTCGTGTAGACACTGATGTCCTTGCTGCTGCCGTAGGCGGCGGTGATTGAGATTCCGTGGTTCTGCACCAGGTTGTTGAGATAGGCCGTCTTGTGGCCCAGCGGATCGGTGGACAGGCCGTCGGCGAACGAGATGAGGCCGTGGGGGAAGTTGTGCTGGCTCAGCCAGGAGACGACGCGCTGCTGCTGCATGTCGGGTCGTCCGGTGATGTAGATCAGCAGGTAGCCCAGCTCCTGCCAGTGCCGGCAGACGTCGACGGCGCCGGCCCGAACTTTGGGATCCCTGCCCGTCACCGACATCGAGGCGGTGAAGGAGCCATCGATGCTGAAGACCACGCACTCGGTCAAAGGCGGCACCACCGCCATGTAGCAATCCACCGAGGTGTGATCGCCGCGGACGACCATCTTGACCGGATAGATGCCATAGCCGAGGGACAACTGATCCGGAATGCTGTACGAGATGCGACCGTTCTTGTCCGTCACCTCGGTGCTGAGGAATGTCCATTCGCCCGCCGGCGGATCCTTCATGATGTGCACATCCACCTTCTCGCCGTGCAGCGTGATCATGTCGAGGGGTCCGTACATGAAGCGGGCATTCAGCCGCTGCTCCCTGCCCTCCTGGACGATCACATCGTTGGCCCGATGATTGGCCGCAACATTTTTCAGCTTCACCGAGGTGCGCTTCTTGATCCACTTCTCGCGCGGCTGTCCTGGGTGAAAGGAGGCGTTGTCCTTGTCGTCATTGGAGCCCACAAAGGGTATGCCCTCGAATTTGCCAATCTGCCGCAGGATGAACGCAATCACATCCGGGCTCTCCCAGTAGCTGGCGTGGAAGAGATGCGGCAAGGCGTGGGCCGGAAAGTTGCTCAGTCCCTCGGGGCAATAGAGGGCGTAGTCCAAGCGCTTGGTGCCCCACCATTTGTTTTGAACTGTGGAGGAGAAATTTGATGGTTAGGAATATTTATATATATTTTTATCTATATAATATAGCTTCTTCTAGCGGCCAACGAGCTTCTCTTACGGGCATGGATCGTACTAAGCGAGACATTCTCAATCAGACCCGATATCGTGCTCTGCATCGAGGCATCCGAGAGTCGTCTTCCGGCCAACAGGTTGTTGCCATCGTTAAAGTGCTGCGGATGCGACTGAATCACCTCCACTGAAAAGGGGAAAATGAACAGATTATTATATTATTATTATACCCGTTACTCGTAGAGTGAAAGGGTATATTGTCGCTGAGATCTCGGGAACTACAAAAGCTAGAAGATTGAGATTTCCCACACATATTCTTGGGCTTCCTACGCAGCGCAAGTTTATTTCAGCCGAGGGCCACGCCCCCTCTAACGCCCACATCGCCCACAAAGGATTTTAAAAGGTGTCTTTCAAGATTTCAGAAAAGTAACAAGAGAGAACGCTATAGTCGGGTGCCCCGACTATCAGATACCCGTTACTCAGCAAAAGGGAGTGCGAAGGAGATGGAGAAAAACTTTGATCCGCCGTAACTTTTTAACGAATGGTCCGATTTAAAAAATTTCTTCTACATTTCGATAGGTATTGATAAATACAATAAAACTGCATTTTTACTTTTCCAAAATATTGAAATTTTTAAAATCGTATATTAGCGATTGTGGGCGTTAGAGGGGGCGTGGCACCATTTTGAAACAAACTTGCGCTGCGTAGGAACTCCTAGAATCTGCATGCAAAATGTCAATCTTCTAGCTTTTATAGTTTCCGAGATCTCAGCGTTCATACAGACAGACAGACGGACAGACAGACGGACAGACGGACAGACGGACATGGCTAGATCGACTCGGCTAGTGATCCTGATCAAGAATATATATAGTTTATAGGGTCGGAAACGCTTCCTTCTACTTGTTACATACTTTTGCACGAATCTAATATACCCTTTTACTCTACGAGTAACGGGTATAAAAATGCAGTTTTATGGTGTTTATCAATACCTATCGAGATGTAGTAGAAATTTTTTAAATCGGAAAATTCGTTAAGAAGTTATGCCCGATCAAAGTCTGCTATCTTCATCTCCCTCGCACTCCCTTTAGCTGAGTAACGGGTAATTTGTAATTTCTATCAATTCCACTCACATAAATGCAATGGCTGACCATTTCCCAGCGGATACTTGGCATACCGGGGCACATTAACCGGCGCCAAAATGGAGAATCTCGCGCTGAGCAGCGGCTCCAGACGCGAGGCAATCGGATCGGTTGGATGGAACAGATTGTACACCTGATGGCAGTTCGGCCGGGCCAGAGCGGCCTTGGCATCGTGCAGTTTCCGCGCCGCCAGCACCACCGACAGCGGCGAGCCGAACATGAAGAAGTCGCAGACCTCAAAGTCCAGTTTGCTGGCCCGCGAGTCGCTCGAGGAGCTGGAACGGCGACGACGCGGCGACGGGGCCACCAGCAGCCGCTTGGCATCCAGATCGGCCTCGATGAACCGCTCGTCGTCGTCCAAACGCGAATGGCGAGCGCCCAGCGGATTGTGGGTATTCACATTGCTGGCCGCCGCATCTCCGCCGGAATTCGAGGCTGTGCCCGGCTGGCTGCCATTCGATCGGCAGAGCGCCTCGTAGGCCAGCAGCGAGCCCATCGAATCGCCCAGCATCACAATCTGTCCGGAGAATCCGTGGCCCTCCTCCGACTTCAAGAATTCGTGGTACACTATATTCGCAGCGGCCACCGTCTTGTTGACCGTCTCATGGAATTCCGGCGAAGCAACTGAGAGGAGAGGTATCGCACCGATCGGAACGTCGGCTATATTCGGTATATCCGCCGCCGAGGGGGAGGCATCGAAGGAGTACGGACTCAGGCTGGAGAGGATGCCCAGGGCGTCGGTGCAGATCGAGGGACACGGCACCATCTTGATGGTCACATGGGTGAGCAGGCTCGGGTAGTGCTGACGCATCACCGCCTCGAAGGAGCCGCGAAAGGTGGTGACATCCGATTTCTTGGCCGTCAGCTCGCTGGCCGCATCCAAAACACTGCCCGCATGGACCACCAGGATCAGGATGGTTGTGGGGCATGACGGTGTGCTCGGCGAGCCCGGCGGCGACGAGTCGTGGCTGCGATCCACGCTGGCCGAGGAGCGCAATTGCCGCTTGTTCCCACGCTCCGAGGCCACGCGCATCAGGAAGTCCTGGTTGAAGATGCTGTCCTCCTGCCGCGAGCTGCCTCGTCCGCCCACGGAGGCAGCGCTGGAGGGTCCGCCATGCGGCGGCGGACTGTCGTCGCCCTCGCCCAGCAGCTCCAGGGAGCTCCACTTGGCCAGCGAGTTCGTCTCATTGGTGTCTTTTGAAAGAAAAAGGGAAATGGCATACGATTAGTTCTTTATTTTTAGGTATTTTATGTGTCCTAAAGAATTCGCGGCTTAGAGCAATCACGCGAATTCTTTAGGTATTTTACTCATGACTTAACATATAACTCCGGGTTAAATTCTAGTAAATATATTCCATTACTTTAATGATCTTAAATGCAATTTTTGATGACGCGAATTCTTTGGGAATTTTACACAAAGCCTTTCATATAATGCCATATTGAATTCTAGTAAATATCTTCAATTGGTTTAAAGAGCTTATTCGCGAATTCTTTAGGAATTTAATTCGATAACGCAAATTCTTTAGGATTTTTACACATAGCTAATTTTAGATAATATTTTTATTCTCACCCAAACAGTCGAAGAATTCTTCATCCGAATTGGATTTGGAGTCCACTTCCAATCGCTCCATGCGCCAGTTTGCCACCTGCGGTGAACGTAAATTGATTTAATACATGTGTTTATGCATTAACAACAGAAGTTCTCATTGTTTATTTATTCATATTGTATATATATTTATTGGACTCTTTTTTTCTAAGGGGAACGCTATATAGAGAGGCAGTAAGCTAAGCTAATGGAACTTGGCTAATCAAAAACTGCGACTAAGCGAATTACTAAAGGAAAGCAAGGAGGAGTTTTATAAGGTGGCCATTGGATATTCAATACTTTTAATAATTATAATGACGGGATAGAGCTAGGGGCAAATTACTATAGAAATGAAAAAGAGCGAGACAGGGCATTTGGGTGTGACAGAGAGGGCAGGAGGAACTTACATGTCTGCGTGGCGCTGTCTTTGCATGCGGCTTTTTGGACTGATTTTGGTTTGTTTTTTGATTTTTTTGTGGGTTCATTTGTTGGTTTGGTTTTGTTTTATGTTTCATGTTTGATTGATTTTGGTATTTAAATTGATTGTGTTGTAGTTGTTGTCGGTGGATCGTGTTGGATGGAAGGTAAATCAAAGATTATTTGGTAAGACGCAGCACATTTAAAGGACAAAGCGACACACAATACACAGAAAATCGAACATATGGATAGAATAGATGGTTTTTTCTTAAAAAATATTCAAATATATCATTTAGATAAAAGTGCACAAAAAGAAGTGCACTTTTTAGTCTTTTAAATAGTTTAATATAATAATTTGCAGTAAATTTTAGTTAAATTTGTCTCTATAAAACAGAATAAAATATTTCCATTTATAGAGCGAAAATCACTGACTCTACAGTCAAATGTCAGTAATAATCTAAGGAAACACACAGAAAAGAAACAATTCCTACAGTAAAACAGTTGAAATCGACATCGAGATAGAGAAAAAACTGGACACTGGACAGAAAACAGAGAACAAAGAACAGTAGCCGGAGTTCTAACCATGCTCACCTGGAGATCAAAGCTGTGGGCAGATCCCACGGGCGAATGGAGGGCCCCCTTGGACCCGAATTTGCCCTTCTGCGCCATCTGGATGCTCTGGGATCGGGACCTTTGGGCGGATCCACCTTGATTGGCGGACAGATCGACGCCCGTGCCAATGGCATCGTTCTCGTCCTCGTCGTCGTCCTCCTCCTCGCCCTCCTCCTCATCCGAACTGGCCTCCGCGCTGGGCGGCTGTTGGGTTACGATGGGCGGCACGGCCGGAGCGGATTTCTTCCGTTCGCTGCCCGTTGTGGAGGCGGCGGTGACCGCCGTGCTCACATAGGGTTCCGAAGTGCTATCTGGAATGGGGAAATAAACGGTTTTTTACAGATCCATCAAAAGATAAGGGGTTTAAACAATGAAATGATATGTGCATATGAATGGGACTAGCTTTTGGATAATAAAATCTACAACTTTAATGTTAACCTAACATTTTCTAATTCTTTTCGGTTTTTTATAAAAAATTCTAAGCATCTTAAATCATTTACACAATTGATTAATAATACAAAAATGTTCTACATAATTATCTATATTTTTTAAAAAGTTTTTCATTCTATTTTCAATATTAAAATATTACATTTTGATCTCTTTGGTGAAAGAATTTTTTATCTCAAAATCTTTTTCTTTAAATCAATTAATTAATGATGCAAAAATGTTCTACATAATTATCTATATTTTTTAAAAACTGGTTCATCCTATTTTCAATAGTAAAATATTACATTTTGATCTCTTTGTAGAAAGAATCTTTTATCTCGAAAACTTTTTCTTTGAATTTCCAGTAGATTATTAATTCTTGAAATTTAAGATATCATTTTTTAAATCATCTTCAATCTACAGCTTTCTACCCTGTTACTAAACAACATAAATTCACCCAATCCTATTAACCTTTCATCAGAATCTCTTCGATTTTTATGCAAATTAATACGTTTACAATTTGGCAAGGGTGTGTGGTGAGATTGAGGTGGATGCCAAGATGCTTGAGGTGGCCACATCGGACTGACCGTCGCTGCACTCCTCGCCACCGCCCATTTTCTTGGCCAGGGCCAGTTGGGTCTGGCGCTCCAGCTCGCGGATATCCTCGATGGTCAGGCCGAACCACTCGTCCTGCCACGCCCACGCCTGCCGATGGGCGCGCAGCATCATCTTGCGCAGCGCCACGTCGTGGATGAACTTTTCCAGCTTCGTCTGCATGCCCCAGTAGCGGAACTCCACGCGGCAGATCTTGTAGGCGGTCATCAGGGACATGTTGCGGGGCGTCGGCTGCTTCTTGCCCTTCACCTCGCGCCAGTACTCCTCCAGCCAGTCCTCGCCCAGAGGTCCGCGGCCCGTCTTGTCCGACACGAAGTGCTTGGGATCCTCCTCCTTGACATAATCGCCGCCCCACAGCTGGTCCTTCACAATGTCAATTACATCTGTAGGGAAAAATTAATTAGTATTAAAATAGATTCAAAGGGACATTTATTATAAATAAATTATATGTATTATATATATAATTTTATTTATCATAATATATTAACTAACCCACGATGCGGTTACGCAGATCGCTTCCGGACAACTGAAAGACATTATCCTGGTAGCCATTATCCGGGTAATAGTATGTCTCAATGTCCAGCGAGAACTTCTCCACAAATGGGCAGGTGTAGCGAGTCCTGGTATAGGGATAGGCATTCCAGGCCTCCTCCTCCACGGTTAAAGCGCTCTTGGGCAAAAGACCTTTGAAAAGTAAGAGGAATAATTATATTTATTACAAAATATATATTACTATCATAAATAATAATACAACTCACTCTTGATCCAGCCTGGCAGATGATTGCCCACATGGTAGATCTTCTTCGTGTACTGACCATTTCCCCCGGGACCGTCCTTATAGGGCTCATTGATGATAATCTCAACCCCACTGCCCTCGCCATGACTCTCCTCGCGACTCTTTTTCTGTGGATGGAAAAGAAAAACCATTTTACAAGTTTATTATGGTCTATTGAGGAACTTTGAATGAATTTCCGGTGCAAACGTTTGCAATAAATATTGACTATAGAAAATATTTGTAAATAAATCGAATGCGGAAAGTCGTATAAACAATTCTGGACACTGTGTAAATTTTGTAACAAAGATCAAAGATTATATTTGAAAATTGTTGAGCTTTTACACCGGAAACTTTTCAGACAAACATATTGATATTACTATACGCGACTGTTTTTCAACTGAAACCAATCAACCGTAATCTGCCTTTGAAAACTATTTTTAAACTTTGTACATTTTCTTTCGTTTTATGCCGCATTTGACTTTGGCAAGTTAATTATTGATTAAATGTTACTTTAAGCTTTATTATTAAATATTTGTGAATTTAGGTTTTTTTTGGAGAGTCCTCCAGATTTTTATGAGTACTCTTTTATTGCTATAGATAGATAGATAGGCAGAAGAGGGTTAAAATCAGTAGTTAATCAGAGGAGCCATTAAAATATTCTATATTTCGATTAAAGGAACCTAATTATTTGCGTAAAAAGTATCGGTAATTATCATAACTTTTCTTAGAACCTATTTAGGTACAAAATCTTACCGCTATCATGTAGAGCTGGGCGATGCGGTACTCCTCCACGGTGAGGGGCAGTGGAATGCGGTACTCCTTGATCAGCATGTTGACCCGTGACCGTGTGACTTTAGTCCTTGGCTTTCAAAGGGCAGTTGAAGCAGGGAAGCGAAGGCCCCTCCTGCGGCTGTTGATGGGTTCGTTCGAATGGCGAGTGGCGAGTGGCGGGCTCTTCCGACGGATCCGCTCCTTTCCGGCTGCCTCTATTGGCTCTCGTTGGCTGAGGGAATGGCAATCATCGATTGCCGCTGGTCATGGCTGGATGACGTGGAGGCGACGCTGTCGTCCGACACTTTCGGGGTGCTTGGGTGCGGGGCGAGGCGTCGTCTATGACCTGGACGGAATGAGGAAATCGGAAAATGGAAAACGGAAAACGAGGCGAGGTTAGTCAGCGGTCTGTAGATATTTTTCCGGGGGCAGTGGGGCGGGTTTTGTACAGGTCTAGAGATGTAGGTGTGCTAGTTGCTATGGCTTCTGCCTGTGTATGTGACATTTAACTGAACGAGCAGCCTGAAAGCCTAAAAATGTGAAGTAACTTTTAGGGTGTAAAACTATTCCTTAGAATTAAAAAAAAATTACCACATTTATTTATTATTATTATTTAAAAAAAAAAAAACAGTTCTAAAGCTCTCAGATTCATCGCACTTATAAATAATAGCGTTATTTGATCGTGTTTTTATTTATATTCTATTCTTAGCTGTTTACTAAATAGTGCAAAATTTAAAAAAATTCTCGGAACCAAATGAAAAATCGGGTAATAATTCCGAAATTAATTAGCTATAAGCGAACTGAAAAGCAAAATGGTTTTCCATACGCAATTAAAAAATACAAACATTCTAAAGCTATTTATTGTTGAACAATCTTCAAGTAGAATTTTTTAAACAAATTAACAATAATAGCCCTGTTGCTGAAAAATGCTCGTGCCAAATGGGTATTACTAATGCGTGAGTTCTAAAATGTAAATTACCATTTTATTTATTGATTCCGAGTGACAGCAAAATGGGAGCAGGGAAAGAACGAGGGAGGGGAAAGTCTTTGACAGGCACTCCAGATAATCGGATGTGGCTTGAGGGCTCTTAGGGGTTTGCTTGGTAGCGGGACGAGGGTCACTGTCAATTAAATGGCAACAACAAGAAGTGAGTGTCCGATAAGGTCAAGCACAGTATCGCATTTCACAACAACAACCAACCAATGCTGCCAAGTTTCGCTTTTCCCCCATTATTTTAGCTTTTTCTTTGATCTTTTTTATTAAAATATTATAAAAATATTTCCTATCATGATATCTCCATACAAAACCTTAAGGATCAGACTAAAATAATATATTTATTATCGTATAATCTCCATAAAATCTAAAATCTTGTAGAAAAAATGCCAGCACTGACTAGAACTAAGCTAAAATTCAGTTTATCGTGCATAATTTCGTTGCTGGTTGCTGTTCTTACCTTGAACCATTTTTCTACCTTTCCTATCTTTTTTGCTAATTGGATTTATTGTTGACTGCTGACAACAGCAATACCAACACATGGGCCAAAGGGGGAGGTGGGAGGGGAAGATAGATGTACATAGGATATCGTCTGACGCATTTGCATCGCATTTTGACCTATCGGAATGTGACAAAAACTGGAGGGGAGTTCGCTTGCTGGGTGGGCGGTTGGGTGGGTGGCCAATTTAGGGGGTGGCGAATGGGAATGGCGGACAAACACGTGTTAAAGTCGAGTGCTGTATGAATACAAACAGCGATAGGGAAATTATCATTATGGCCGATAATGAAGTGATGGATTCCCAAATTAATTAGGTTTCCATTAATATAGGTGGCAGTAATTACAGTGAATATTGGTTAAAAATGAAATAAGAAAAAAGATACATATTTCTTATATCTTAAAAAGGAATTTTTGGGAGAAAAAATTCTGATATTTCATTTCATAAATTTATACGTTTTTTTTGAAAATAAAATTCCCTAACCCATGGAAAGTTATTTATTATTTTACGTGATTACCAATCAGTTCTTTGTTTTAATGTAATCTAATCTTACGACTTCTTTGTTCCTTTCTACCTTAAAGAAACCTAAAAATACAATGGGTTTTTTTAATAGAGCTTTTAATTCTGATTTTATTTTAGCGAATTTTATAAGGAATTTAATAGTGCTCCCAATTGCCTCGTTTTTTTCCTATTTTGCACGCAAACTTTTCGCATTTAATCCCCACTGTGCCTTACAAACTGTCAACTCCCGGCGCTAATGACCTTCATTAGACTCCTAATCTGTTTAGATCTTATCTTGCTTTTATCTCGACCACAAATTTGTCTAGCTACTCATTAAATGTTATTGTATTTCCCTCTTCCAATTTATGGATCCCAGAAGAGCTTTCTTTTTAATTGGTGCTTATTGTGTGACGGTCGGGAAATTGCGGATGGGTATGGGGAAAAATTCTAAATTGATGGAAATTGTGTTATGCAGGGCACTCAGTTGGAAATGGATTTTTTGACTTTATTTCTTTATAATAATGGATATTATTATAATAGAAAATATTTATTTTATCAAGGAACTTAGAAATACAATACTTTTTTAGCATATTGCTTGATTACATATTATAAATATATTTTATATTGTAACATATTTTTATTGTAGGGAAAGTGGGAGAGGCGATGCTACAACAAGGCAGTCAATCAATAATTATTGGGCACAGCGAGAAGAGGGGAGGAGGAGGAGGAGGAGGAGGAGAAAAGTACGAGCACAGACATGCACATGTTTATGTCATGGCAGTTACATGGCAGGCCGTAACACAATCGTAAGCCCCAACAATATGGCAACCGCTTTCTTTTCGCCCCGCCACGCCCCCTTTTCAGGCCAGCTTTCCCCGCCCCTCGTCTGCCTCCTTAGCATAATTACATTTTGTGACACAGAAAATGCGCCGACAGATTTTCTTTGCTACCCTGAGTCAAAGGTTATTGAAATGGGAACATCTTTAAAAAAGAGTCTAAGAAATCCGATAGATGGGAATTTATTTAATATTCCAAATAAATAAAGATATCTCTTTTAATTTTGATTTTTACGTTATTAAATTAATATAAAAGGTTCGTAGAAGAAAACACTTGTACGTCAGTTAAATTAGCTTCTTTATCTTTATATTATATCTCAACAAACAAACCAAGTAATATAAAAATTAATATTCAGAGTTTCAAAAGATAAGCAATCTGAATAATCATGATGAGAAAAGTCTTTGCAGTGATAAGATTTACTACGTTATGGGGATAATAAAAAAATATTTATTCTTTGTGATTAAATTTAAGCTGTTTAAAAGGGGTGGTAAAAAAAAAAATTCTACACTTTATAGGAATCATTCTTTCTTTAAGAAAATAGTAACAATCGACCCACTGTGCATCAATAAACAAATTACAAACACACACATCTGTGGGCTATAAAAGAGCTGGCCAAAGTGCACGTAGCCTTCAATGTGGTTGTGCTTATGATGAATTTTGTCATTTAGCTTAGCAATTTTTTTTATGATGTGACCAAAGGGTAAGACAAGGGTAAACACGTGAAAAAAAGGCGAGACATCTAATAAAAATTATTTTTAAAAAATTAACAAAATTTAATATGTAATGTTTTATCGAAACATGAATGTATTTTTAATCTGATAGTTAAATTTTTTTTCTATGTAAATTCCCAATTTTTTATACAAGAAACCTTTTTATTATTAAGTCCGGCAAACGTAACTCAAATAGTGCACAAATAAAAAATGACAAAAATAGGGGAAATAAACTTGCGCAATTGTGGCAAACAACAATGCCAAGCTGATAAATAAATTGCCATGGTAATTGACCAAGAAATACAATACAATAAATAAAGGTGTAGAAAAAAGCGCAAAAAACGGTAATAAAAAAGAAAAACAATAAACAAAAACAAAAAAAAAGAGGCACTCAAGCGGAAATAGCTGAAAGTGTGGGACAGAGACGAAAATAGTGGGGATGTAAAGAGAGCAAAGGTTGAAAAAAAAGCCTATTAAATCCGAGTCTCAAGTTTAGTGAGCTAAATTAGACGGAAAAGAGCAAAATAAAAAAGGTCACGCTCTCTCTGGCTCTCTCCCCCACTCTCTCCGCTCCTCTCACTCCTTTGTGCACACCTGTGGCACGCTTTTTGTGCCTATTAATAATTTATAAATACAACAGCCAGCGAAATAAAAACATAAAAAACGCACGCAGGATTAGGAATAAAACGAGCCGACCCATACATCTATTTTTAACTCTTCTTCCTGTTAATTTTCTGAGAAAGAAGCCAGTTAAATGTACAGTCGGAACAAGACTTTAGCTTTGTTATTCATCATAATATATCATATTAATTATCCAGTTATTATAGCACATAAAATACAAATCCCAAAAAAAAAGATACCAAAAAATAACTGTTATACTTTTTCAAAATGTTTGAAATCATTTTAAAGATAGGGTAATAATATTACTATACTTGTTTCATATCATTAATTTAATAAAAAAAAAACAGATACAATTGAATTTATTAGTTGAAAAATGTAATTTGGATAGGTTATGGAAAATATATTAAATAAAAATATTATAAAAATATGATAAAATGTAATCCATATGTTTGTATTACTTTATAAAACCTTTGAGACAGCGATTAATTTTGTTTTTACTTAAAAAACATTTTACAAAGAAGAATTCATTTCAACAACCTTTAAATAATCCACTCAAAGCCTAAAACCCAAACAAAACAAAACAAAGCTTTACGTGAAAATTACGCATGGAAAATTCTTATCGCAGACTTGTTGTTGTTTGGAGAGGAGAGCAAAAGTGAGGCGGAAGAGAGGTGGGAGAGAGCTAACGGGACCTTGAGACCTGGCCACAGCCAACACACACACACAGACATACGCAACGCAGCTTACGCATTTACGCAGCTGCCACCCACACACACTCACAAACACCGTTATCCTTAACTTAATTTTGCGCATTTTTCTTAAACTATTTGTTTTTGGAAGAAACAAACAAAAAAACAGGGTTTTCCCCTTCGCACAAACTTTTCGGGGGGCCAAAACTCACATTTTTATCATTCGCAGGCGGGCAGCTGCACAATTAACAACAAAAGAGTAATGCCCAAACGCAACAGAAATCGTACGCACAACAACAAAATATAAATATACAGTGAATATCTGCTGGCTCGATGGGGCGATTAACACAATTTATCTATTCATTTTCTTCGGGGCGCTTTTCCAGGCCGCAGATGAGAAATGTTTTCAGCGTTTTCCTCTGCTTATTTCTTCTTGCAATCAAAACGTACACACTGAAAAAAAACAGCACGCGCTGCGCGGCGGCGAATTGCGACTCGGCTCGCTCGCGTTCGATTCTGAACTGCTGAACTGAAGTACTCTGAAATACTCTGAAATACTGAAATTTACTGAACGCCAAAAACCCAACGAACGCTGAAAGGCAAACGAAGCTAAAGCAGCTGAGAAAAGCCAAGAGAGAAAGAGCGGAGAGAGCGCCAGAGAGGGCGTTCCGAAAATAGATTTGGGTGAGAAATCTCTAGGGTTATCAAATCGCCCATGTTTTCAAAAGTATATAAAAAATACTGATATTCGATGTTTTACCTTTCATAGAGATAAAGAATTGGGCTCATTATAAACAAATTATGAAACTACAAAGATTAAAAGTTCAAAATCCATGTTATATTATTTCTAAGGATTATAAAGAAAAGTGTTTAAAAAAAATTTTAAAATTTATAAAAAAAAGATTCTATACATATAAACACATTTACATATGTACAAATGTTCGTATATTTATTTTATGTTTTTAACTTACCTAGTATCTTCTATTCAAAAATTATTATACTTTAAAGTAGGTTTCAGACGAAAACACCTTACGTCTTGCGGAACACCCCATCTTTCAAAATTGTGCGCACCAAAAGCGCGCGAGAAAATGCCAAAGATATGGAAATGCGCGCTCTGCCTTTCTCTCATTTTGGCGGGGACGCCAGAAAGGGGGTTCCGTAAATTGGATTTATGCATATCGGCCAATGAATAATACAAGTGTAATTCCTGCAAGAAACTTGGAGGTCCCCACGAAATGCCAACGTCCCGGCGTCCTTGTGCGCTCTCTTTTCGGGAGTAAGACGAGAGAGAGCAGGCAGCAAGCTTTGCGGGGGAGTGAGAGCGAGAAAGCATTTCTCATTTCTAAGGTGTACGGTTTTGGCGATAAGCTTTGGCTATTACGACGTATTCGCAGAATTCCGCTTCAGAGCAAACATGTCACGACATGCACAAACAGAAGACGCCAACTCCTGTCATTCCGCTCCTGTCACTCCATCTTCAAAAGCTAGAGCTACTATCTCTCCATCTTCATCTCCAGCTTTTGCTTGGCCATTTTCCTAGTCGCTTGTCTATTGCATGTGATAGAGTTCAACTTTGACATTTACACCGCGCATGCCCCAAAAATAGAGGAACAATTGAGTTTGCACAGGTCGGCGAGCGTTGTTTGAACGTGTAAGCGCTAACGGTAAGCTAAATGCAACATTTAATTGAGTGCACTTCAACTGCCACTAGTTGCCTCACTCTCACTTCATCCCACTCTATTTATACTATATTTCTACATTAATACGTATGTATCCGTAAGTACGTTACTTAGAACTGTTTTATCCTCCGCATGTTAAACTAAAGTTAGGACTTAAGCTCCAATTTTCCAAACATAAGATTTCATGAAAAATTGGGATCTGAGTTTTTGGTTTTTGATCATGATTTTTTGCGAAAAATGGTCAAAAAATAAAATTTCCGGGTTTAAATGTCAATCGATTGGAAATTTAATAACCAGCTCAGAAAGGTATGACAATCGAATACTATATAAAAGGGTGAAAACATCTGGGCCACCCTAATGTACATCCCAACAGGATATCCACAAATCCCTGACTTAAAGAAAAAGTTTTATTTTTAGTTAATTTGCAGCTTTTATTTTTATGGAGTTTTTGAAGTATTTTTTGTTTTTTCGTTTGTTTTATGGATTTTCTAAGCTAGCCTACGTTTTGCGGATTTCTCTGAGTATCAGGAGCTGCACGGGTTCCATCCAACCATCGGGGGACGTGGATCCCTAGTTGCGGGCCTGGTGGACGCCGTGGTAGGCGGCCTGCTTGTGGGCGGGGCTGCGCTGGCCGAAGGGGCTCTTGGGGTTGACCTCGAGGATGTAGTCGCCGCGCAGATCGAAGTCGGTCTGCAGACCCATGTAGGCGCGCTTGCCGAAGCCATCCTGCTCCTTGTACTGCTTCAGGGAGTTGGCCGGCACGGCGGGGAAGTTGCGCTCGCTGCCGGGACGCACGGACTCGGCAAAGTAGCGGGTGGCACGGGCCACAGCCTCGATCACATTCTCAGCGCCGGGAACCGCCGTCGAGGGTCCATTCGGGTAGAAGTCCACGTCGCCGCAACGGATGGGGGTGCCCATGGCGAAGGTCGAGGTGTGGATGGCATCAACGAAGTCGGCATCGCCGCGGGACAGACCGCCGAGGGTCTGGGGACGCTTGGACAGCACCTTGGCGGGGTCCAGACCGGTGATGCGGCGCAGCTTGTGGCCCGTTTGGGCGGTGAACTTGTTGCCGGCAGCTCCGGCCACATGGGCGCTGATTCCCTGGCCGATCAGATGGATGATCTCCTGGGGCACTCCCTTGTTGGTCAGCTCGATCAGGGTCTGGCCGATCATGGCGCCGGTGTTCTGCACATCCAGCATGGCGTAGCGCTTGAAGTTGGTCAGGGTGGAGCCGAGGTCGATGATCTGGAAAATTCAAATTAAATAGATTAAGGTGTGATGCAAAATTTGTACACTGTGTGTGGGTAGGCAGAGCGCCGGTAGAGTCTCTAAAGAAGTGCGAGATTATCCCTTTATACTGATGAATCTTCAGTGATGATTTGGGAGTGTTTCTTTTTTTGAAAGGCATATTTACACTGTGTGTGGGTAGGCAGAGCTCCGGCAGAGCCCCTAAAAAAGTGGGAGATTATCCCTTTATCAAACTAATACTGATGAATCATCAGTGATGATGGGGAAGTGTTTCTTTTTTCGAAAGGGTTTTGTATACAGTGTGTGTGTTGGCAGAGCGCCGGCAGAGCCTCTAAAAGAGTGGGAGATTATTCCTTTATTAAAAGATTACTGATGAATCATCAGTGATGATGGGGGAGTTTTTCTTTTTTCGAAAGGGTTTTGTACACTGTGTGTGTGTTGGCAGAGCCTCTAAAAAAGTGGGACATAATCCCTTTATCGTTTGATCAACTGATGATTGGGAAGTGTTTCTTTTTTTGAAAGGGATTTGAACACTGGTTGTGTGTTGGCAGAGCGCCGGCAGAGCAAAGGAAAAAATGCTCTTGATTTAGGAGTGGTTCTTCTTTTAAAGGAATATTTTTTTTAGAATTAATTTTCTACTCACGATCAAATCGCCGCTGGCGGCCTTGGCCGATTTCCACTGATCGGCGGCCTCCTCGCTGCTGGTGTAGTCGTAGTCGCTGCTCTTCTGCTGCTGCTGCTGCTCCTGGGCGTTCTTCTGCAGCTGCTGGAGGTTGTACTTCTGGACGTAGGCCTGGACCAGCTTGCGCATGGCCTTCTTCTGGGCGTTGCTGTTCTGGGGCAGGCCGGTCAGGACGATGGTGACCTCATCCTCACCGAAACCGGGCTGGGCCTTGGCGGTCTCCACGTAGTTGTTCAGCTTGCACTCGACCTTCTGGCCGTTGGACTTGACGATCCAGACGGGCACGTTGCTTGGGCTGGGCACAAAGCTGGGGGTCAGATCGTGCTTGATTTGGCCAACGTGGTCTGGGAATTGGAAAGGGAATATTTAATTTCATTAAGTAAAAACCTCTAGAGATTTAAAAATCTTTTAATACCGTGACTAAAAGTATGCTATAATATATTTACACGATTGAAAAATATCACGAGCATACTTTTAGACACCTTTTTAAGAGTAATACTTTTAATAATTGTTAAATGTGAAAAAAAATGTATTATTTTTATACCCTTGTAGAGGGTATTATAATTTCAGTCAGATGTTTGCAACGCAGTGAAGGAGACGTTTCCGACCACATAAAGTATATATATTCTTGATCAGCACCAATAGCCGAGTCTATCTAGCCATGTCCGTCTGTCCGTCTGTCCGTCTGTCCGTCTGTCCGTCTGTCCGTTTCTATGCGAACTAGTCTCTCAGTTTTAAAGCTATCGCGATGAAACTTTCCCGAAGGTCTTCTTTCTATTGCAGGTAGTACATATGTCGGAGCCAGCCGGATCGGACCACTATATCTTAAGGCTCCCAATCAAATATAAGAAAATTCATTGTAACTTTGTAGGAAGTAGGCGTTTTGATTCTTGACTACTTAAAAACAAAATTGAAATAAATCGAAACGCTGAATCTGGAATCCCTGGAACTGCACCGAGTGAGTATTCTTTTATCTACAAGGGTATATAAGCTTCGGCTGGCCGAAGGTAGCTTCCTTTCTTGTTAATTTTAACTTTAAAAAATATGAAAAAACCAATAGATTTATTTTTTCTACTCCAATAAATATTTGTTAAATATGAAACAAATATATACTTTTTAATTTGAAATTTAAAAAATATCAAAATATAGATAGATTTATTTTTTCTACTCACAGATCTTCTCGATCAGCTTGGCTCCCTGCTCCAAAGGCTGGTTCTCCAAACGCTCCCAGGTGATGTCGTTGAGGGAGGGCACGCTCTCCAGATCGGAGGCGGTCAGCCACTTGGTGGGCTTCAGCTGCATGTTGGCGCCATCCTTGGAGGCATGGGCCGCCACCAGGAGGCAGGTGGCCAGCAGGCAGAGGCGGAGACTCATCATTTTGCTGAGGGGAACCGGGTTTTTTCAGATCAGATCAGATCAGATCGGGCCAAACGTTGAACGACGTTTGATGGCCTCTTCCAGCCGGCCAAGTGGTTTATATAGCTCCGATTTCGAACTAATTTCTGCTTTGTCGGCTGTCTGACTTTTAGTTTTTTTTTTTCTGCTGATCCGTCGCCGGAATTGCAAGTGCAAAATCGGAATTATTGCAAAAACCGATTTATTTCGCATGTGTTTGCCAACCGTTTTGTTATCACAAAAAGGTTTTTGAACCTCTAGACACTTGGCAAAAAATTTGTAAAATATAACCCATTCATAAAATTGCAAAAGCCCTTACTTACAGGCTTTATTTTGTAGCATATAAAATCTCTGGAGGTTTTTATACCATCATCATAAATACCAATTACAATATTCACAGGTTTAAACACTTTTCAATGCCATATTAATCCTTTTAATATTTTTTTTCACTGCACATAGTTTGTAATATAGCCTGATTGATTAAAAAACGTGTACAGATCCCTCGATTAGACTTGACCTGGCAACAAACTTGCAACACCTGCGTCAAATGAGAGATGTGACCCAGCTTTGACCTCCAGCGAGATTGGAACCCGTCCAAATTCGAATCAATGAATATTATAATGCTATTTTGAATACATATATTGTAAGTTTGAAGGCATCATCCCTCTTTAAGTCAAAATCTGGTTTGTTTTTATGATTTTCGGGCGGTTACAAAGTATAAATAAACTTTCGGTTTAGGTAAACAAAATATTATGACCAGCTCAACAAAAATGCTTTAGCCGAAATTGCATAAAATTGTATTACATAAAAAAGGCGAACTAAATAAAAAATTGAAAATAAATAAATTAAGTAAAAAAGCATTGTTTTATATTTTATCCCAGTGATAAAAATGTTATATGCATACTAAGTGATAAAAAAAATACATTTATTCCTACAATTTTTAGCCAAGAGAACAGTTTAGGTAACGCGCTTATTGATGTTCGTGTAGCCAATCCCGACACAGGCCATCAGGACCTTCTGGGCACCCCGCACATCCTCGTCCTCATCCTCCGCCTCGGGATTCTCCAGCTTGAAGGTGATCGAGAAGAAGTCGCGCAGATGTTGCAGGAAGTGAACAGTGTAGGTGGACAGAGCGCCGGTCAGGAATTTGGAGACGTGCTTCTGTCCCAATGCTATATAAAGTGCCGCCAGCCATTGGTAGGTGGAATCCACGCAGCCACCGCGGTAGATCTCGTCGAGCAGACGCATGGCCACCTCCTGGCCCAGATCCTCGGGTATGGAGGGGGTGTCCTGGGGGGAAATCAAAGCTATTAGTTCATTAAAGAGTTAAGGAAAACCATCACAACTAACCGACTCCTCCCTTGTGTTGGAATTGCAGTCGGCGGCGTAGCAAACGCCGTCCGTGGTCTCCGCAATCAGGCAGATGCCGAAGCCAGGTGAATTCCCAGACATCTTGCCCTTGTTCTGATCGGTGTAGATATAGACATCGGGCAGGAACTTGAGCATGCAGCCCTTGGCCGCCTCCACGGTGCGATTGGCCAGGGCGGGCGAGACCTTGCAGGCGTAGACGGTGCCCCGGATGCGCTTGACCATGCCCTGCGCCTGGAACTGCAGGGCGCGCAGGCTCTTGCGCACCGGGCAGCGAAAGGTGATCTCGCCGCCGCCCAAAGGAGCCACTCCACGCCGTATGACCTTCAGTTCCAGGCCCTCGTCGACCAGAAGGAAGCGCTTGAGCAGCGAGAGGGCTGCACCCTTGATGTGGTCCACCGATGGCGAATCCCTGCTGTTGGTCACGCCGCGCAGGCTGCAGTGCAGCGGATTCTTGCAGAAGGGACCCAAAGCAATCAGGGCGTCCAAGTAATAACCAATGCCACGCTGCACACAGCAATCGTGATGGATCTGACCGCCGTGCAGCAATCCCGGCGAGAACATGACACTCGTGCCGGCGGGATTCAGTTCGATCTTGGTGCCGTTGGTGATCTTGTCCAGCAGACGGATCAAACTGATCTCGTATTCCCGCAGACCCGGTGCCGCCTCGTCCTCCGAGCGGATTTGGTTGATCTTCACCGGCTTGCCGGACAGGCAGGCCAGGATTAGGCGCTGCTTGAGAAAGTTGCTGCCGCGGTAGATCAGGCAATTGCCCTCCTGGGCAACGGGCGGCATCGTGGAGTTCTTAGATCCTCCAAATTAACTAGAAAATCACACAAATTACGAGACGCACGTGCGTTGAAAGAGGTAAACAACAACAATCGGCGGGCTATCGGCTATCGATAGGCTAAAACTGTCTGGCAGCGCGCTTCAGGGTTGTCGAGCACGGCAAAAAATTAGTATAACGTATTAATAAAAACTAAAACAAAAAAAATAGAGTAAAAATGTCTGATCAGAACTTTGATATATTTCCATGGAACCGCGAACATGTGATATTATGGTTGAAACCTCCGAGCCGCCAGTTACATTGCGATAAGGAATTCATAATCTCTAATCCCCAGGGAGCTCGCGAAAGCAAACACAAACTATTTAAGAAAAACAATCAGTTCTTAATTTCTATATTCACGATACATATTTTTAAACTGATGCAATATTGGCATATTGCTTTCGCAGCTATCGTTTAAAGTTTTTGAAACATACATAAATACATTTGTATATACCCATGTAATTTAATACATTTCTAAGAAGAACTGTTGATTTGTCGGTTTTCTTTTTACCAAATCAGCCATTTTTAAGTTTATCATTCGTTTTTTTGTGTTGAAAAAAGCCGCTCTTATGGGAAACAGTAAAATAAATACATATTTCGATAAATTCGATATTGCTTAAATTGTAATTTTTGTTTTCTAATATTTCATCGTTTGCTCTTTGCCGCCATTTTTAAAATAACCGTTATGCTGTCGTCGTCACTATAATTTAAATATAAATATATGTAAGTCGTTTCATTTACAATTGATCAAAATTAATACTGTTCAATCTCAAATATATGTATGACGATACAAATTATTCACAATAAAAATGTTTTTCGTTTCAAATTGTTTTTTTCCGCCAATTGCAGGGATGCCACTCTGTTGAATGAAATCAACTAAAACAATTCAGATTTCTTAAACTTGGCGTTTTATTTCTTAATTAGCTGGCTAATAATAAATAGTACAGGTAATACTTTCTAAAAAAAAAGGTTCGCAATCTGGAACTTAAGCTTTCCAAGTTTTTAAAAAGCGCGCTTAAAAACACCGATTGTGGCAAAAAACATCGATGTTTCTAGAAAATTTTAAGATATCGATGCATCAATGTTTTCATCGATGTTTCTCCACCTCTAGAGTTTGTGTGTGCCATTTTTGCCATTCGACCATTCGAATCAGAATTCAGCGGTCTTCATCCTTTTCGTTCCAACATAAAAAAAAAATAAAACACAAAAGTTCACACGGCTCAGCGCAAAGCAGCAACAGCAACAACAGAAACAGCAAGGCGAAAGAGAGGGAAAGGAGCAGAGCAGGCAACACAACAACAACAATAGCAGCAACAGCTCCCCAACACGCACAACTGAATGGTTGTGGGTGTGCGAGTGTGTGTGCGTGTGTGAAGGAGCCTTTTTTTTCTGTGAGCCACAAGATTTTAGTGCATTTTGCATTTTTGCCCACTTGCTTTGCTATTGCTTTGCCCCCCACGCCAATAAGAGAAAGAAGCGAAAGAGCGAGGAAAGGAGCCCACGGAAAAGAAACAACAACTACAACTATCAAACAGGCTCAGGCTCCCCAGTGAATAAAGGCAGCGCAGCCGACGTCGACGTCGACTGCAGTGGGCCAACGTTGTTGCAGTCGCGTCGTTTGTTGTTGTTGTTCTTGTTCTTGCTGCAGCATCAGAGAGAGGGAGAGCCAGATAGCGCAAGACAGCAGGAGAGACAGAAAAGCACTTAGGTAAGTGGCAAAAAAAAGTAAAATACAAAAAAAGGCAACACATCGATCTTCGCGAAGACCGTTTAAAAGTAAATACGAAAAACTGCCGGCGAATGCGAATACAAAAGCAAAAAATGCAAAACAAAAAAATACAGTCGCGGTCAAAAAATAATGTTTTCACACAAAATCAAGTGTTAAATTATGAATGTTTTGATGTTTGCTCCAATTGGAAAACTGGGGGTTTTTGGTGTACGTGATAAACTCGACCGGCACGCACGCACGCACCCGAAAAAAACGAGAAAAACAAAAACGAGGAAAGCCGAAAACGAAAAACAGCTGCCCCCAGGGGGTGGGGGGATGTTTGGTGAATTTGTTTTCTTTTTCTGCCTGCCGAACTTGTTTCTTATAATTTTTTTTTGTTTATTTTCGTCGTCTCGAGGCTCGACGTTTATTTGCATTCTCCAATGTTTCCATGTCATCCAATTTTATTTTTCCATATTTGTCCATTAAAAGAAGTGTTTTTGTACGGCCAAATTACAGTGGCGGTTGAAATTATAGGGCTTGGAAAAATAATCTTGTGGAAATCTGAATAGCTATTCTTTTTAGGGTTTCGCCACAAAAGGTCTGGTTTCAGAATCAATCATAAACAAATTCCAATTTCTCTTCTTACCCAATGCTAAACAATTATCACTTTTAGTTTAGATTTCACAGACGTAAATACATTCCTATATCTCTTCTTAAAAATAATATAATGGGCAAAGATATTATGAATTATAATATCTAAAAATTTAACAAATATTTAGTGCTTCTAATAATTTGACCTCTTCTGTTAAGAAACAGCATACAATGTTGCTTCTTTTTCTTGTTCTTCTTCTTTTTATTGGGCATTGCTGGCTTTTTGCGAAATTTTTGCGACGCAATTTCGGCAGCGTCATTTTTATGCTTTTCCCCCGCCTCTTTTATCCTCCGCTCTCTCCCTCTTTCTCCCCACCCTTCATACCTTTTCCTGATTTCGGGGTTAAAAAATTATTTCGGACACGCATCAACAAAAAGCCAAGGGGAAAAAGAGACGGGAACAACAGCAGCCGAAAATGTTTATTTTGTTGTTTCTGTTTTTGTTGTTATCAGAAAAAGGGGGCACAACAAGTGCGAAAGAAGAAGAAGAGAAAGGAAGGAGACGGCAATAAAAACATAGAAATTCGTAAGGCGCACTAAATTTTCAAGGTTAAACCGGGCAAAACAAACATAAAACCGGTTACAGCATGTACATAAGCATATGTACAATATATTTACAGGAGGGGAGTACATAAGAAGCAGCGGTTAAAGAAGAGGAGAAAGGAAAACGGCGCAATATAAAGCACACAACATACATTCATATGTAAATATGTATGCGAAATCAAACGCAACCCAAACAACAAAATAACAACACAAAAACAACATGGACATGCGGCTTTTTTTTTGCACGTTGCCTTTGTTTTTATTCTTATTATGCTTTACATGGGTGGAAGAAGCAGAATAGAAGTGTGGAAATTTGATATTTTACAACCGAAAATTGCGATAATTATTCAAAGAATTTATTACAAACATACGTACATAATATATATACAACCCAACATTAAGTTAAGATCGTTAGCTAGAATTTTATGAAAGTTGAAATTTCTTATCTTGATTTTTTTTATATGAAATTCTGTTTGCCATGTTAAAATATAAATCTTTTTATAGAAATAAATTTTTTTATCATAAATCTTAAGTATAGTCTGGATTTTTTGTTAAAAAGTAAAAAAAGAACTCAAAAAGCAGCTGCCAAGTTAAGTTAAATAGGCATTTATGTAAAACAAAAACAATCACACACAAACAAACACACACTCATACGAAAGGAACTTTCAATTCAGGAGTTGGTGCGAAAGAGATGCCTATAATGCTTGTGGGGGTTGCAAAGCTTTAACGGTATCACAATTATGTAGTCCCTTTTGGCTTTGGTGTTGTTGTTGTTGCGTGACCTTGAATTTTGACTATAGGGGAGTTTCGATACATGTCCCTATCGCTATCTCTGTCACACCCACGCCCATTGACAAACATTTGCGATTTCCAAGACGCAGTACCGTTATATACAGATGCGGTCAAAATATTAAAGCCGAAGATGCGAAAATATCATATTCTTTTTATTACAGATCACATTAAAGAAACTGTATTTTTGATAATGATTTATTGGCCAAATTCTCGAGGGTTTTTTTTGTAAATTTTTATTAACCCAAAAATTGTTTTTAAAAAAACTATAAAAATTGTTTTTGTTCTGCAGGCAATAGCTTAAAACTACTTTGTATTTATTATTCTCTTAATTGTGTAAGCATAAAAGATATTACATGCAGGCCAAAAAGCTTATGTTATTTTTAGCCAGAAACAAGAGAATGCGAATAGAAATGGGAACTTGGAAAGAAGGGGTTTTTAAGGGGGGATTGTCGGCTACGTGCCAGACATTATGTGTAGTTGTTGTTTTAGTGCCATGAAAATTCCACAAACACAACGCACAATAACAAACAAGACCTTCGAAAGCATTCCGGCTTTAGGGCGAGACATGTAAATTAAACCGCCCCCAAGCAAATGAAAGCGAGTCCACAGAAAAGTTCCACTAAGCACCCCTATATCGTTTTTCTCATGATTTTCTAAGAGTCAAGTTCGATAATTGCACCGAAAACTATACCTTCAAGGGATTGTATCTTGCATCAGCAAATTCAAATGTGTAAATAGGGTTTGGAATTACAATTCAATGGAAAAGTACTGAGATATGATAGAGATATGATTTCAAAGATTTTCAAGAAGAAGTATTAATCTCTCTATTTTAATGTTATGTTAATTACACCCCCCAACTTGTTGCCATCTAATTATAGATAAAAAACAAAGAGGACGCACCTGGTGCAAGAGTACAAAACCCAAAAACCCATCCACAAAATCCTTGCTGTGCATTCCAAGGGGATATCGTAGGGAGTGAGACATCATCATTGTCACTATGGAAGTGGAATCGAATAATAAGCGCTCCACCAACGGCGCCCGTCACTCCTCCCATTCGCCGGCGGGATCCGATTCCAAGGAGAGTTCCGTGGAGCGGGAGCTGAACGGAGAGATTCAGGCGGTGGAGCTGAACGGCAGTGGCCACTCGAACGGGCATATCAAGAAGCCGCTGCCCGTGGAGGATGGCCGGATCAAGCGCAAGGCCAAGCGGCTCATCCAAAGACAGAACAGTGGCTCCGGCGGCAGTCCCAATCAAACGAATGGCAATGGAGTGGCTGCCGCGGCTGCTGGAGCTGCTGCCCCGCCGCTGGCCATCAACGGCATCCTGCCCTCGCCCGGCGGCTATGTGGTGCCCCATCGTCGCTGGAAGAACAGCCGGCGATCGAGGAATCTCGCCCGAGGCCGGGGATTGCCCAAGAAGGGCGGAGCCGGTGGCAAGGGCGTCTGGGGATTGCCCGGCTCGGAGGCTCTGGCCGAGGTGTACGAGGACGAGAACGATCCCAACTACGACAGCGAGTGCAACGATCGGAATGTCGAGCTGCGCGAGGTGATCACGGAGATTACGCCCGAGGAGTTCTTCAAGCTGGCGGAGCCCATTGTCCTGGAGTACTACGAGCACGGGGATCCGCACGAGGTGGCCCTGAGCTTCGATGAGATCCTCCAGGGTCCGCTGCGTGAACACATAACCAGTATTCTCGTGGAGATCGCCATGGATCACAAGGATTCGCAGCGGGAGATGACCTCGGTGCTGATCTCGGATCTGTACGGACGGGTTATCACCGGCAAGGACATCGAGAAGGGCTTCAACATGCTGCTGGCCAATCTGCCGGATCTCATCCTTGACACTCCAGAGGCGCCCACCATGCTGGGCAACTTTATGGCCCGTGCGGTGGCCGACGACTGCATTCCGCCCAAGTTTGTGGTGAAGGCAGAGGAGGAGCTCCGGAGCCTCGAGCTGGGCGAGCATGCCGAGCAGGCCCTCCGTCGCGCCGACTCGCTGCTCCACAAGCAGGTGTGGGCCCATCTGGACAACGTCTGGGGCATGGGTGGCCCCTTGCGTCCCGTGAAGACGATCACCAAGCAGATGGAGCTGCTGCTCAAGGAGTACATATCCTCGCGGGACGTGGCCGAGGCCCAGCGCTGCCTGCGCGCCCTCGAGGTGCCGCACTATCATCACGAGCTCGTCTACGAGGCGATCGTCATGACCCTGGAGTCACTCAGCCAGACCACCGAGGAGGCCATGTGCGAGCTGCTCAAGCAGCTAGATCTCACCTGCCTGGTGCTGCCCGCGGGCATGGAGCAGGTGGGTTGAGTTGCTTATTATATTTTATAAATGTTTCAGTAGATGTTTAATAATTTGCCAGTGATGGGAAAAATCTTATAATCCATATGGATCCTTGCTTTTCTTTCGACAGGGTTTCATGCGCGTCTTCGATGACATGGCGGACATCGTTCTGGATGTGCCCCTGGCCTATATAATACTCGATCGCTTTGTCGAACGCTGCAATCGCGCCGGATTCCTTACCGACAAGATTATTAACAATGTGCCATCGCGGTAAGTTTACAAAAATAATATAATATAATATAATAGTATATTAAAGTCAAATTGGTCATAAAACCATTAGTTTAATATAATATAATAGTATATTAAATTATAGTTTATGTTTCTCTAATTTAATCATGTGTTTATGCGGAGTATCAAATGTATTTAAGAAATATGAATTGATAAGACAATAGAACTGCCAACGATGAGCCCACCTGTTTATAAGAATCTACAAATATACAATAGCTACAGTCAAGAAACTTATTCACTCCGTTAGCAATGAGAGCGAGACGTGTTTACGTAATCCTAGCAGCCATAAAGACAACACGCCCCCAAAGTGGTGGTGTGCCCCCCCATAAAGAGGGTTTATACATTGTTGTTTACAATTATTTGTATACTATCCATACTGAAACAGGGCCCATCGATCAGATCGTCAGCTATAAAGAGCTAGGGGTTAATTGGCGATAACCACTCGTCGTTTAGTTTGATAGCGAAAAATTAACTAAATGTCGATTATAATATGATTTTGTTGATAATTCTATTTATGGCGAAGGGTAAACTAGCCCAAGATTTATGGAGGCCATTTGTTTGTTCCAATTTTCGGCCTATTAGTGCAAACAGCATAGGGCAAAAAAATTAATCATGACTAAGGGATTAATAAACTTGATTAGGTATTTTTGAAAGATTTTTTTTTTTTAATTTGATTATTCAAAAAAATAAATTAATCTGTTGAAATATTTTTTTTATAGATTAATATTTGTAACGCTAATATTTTACCCGCTGCTGTGCTTAGATATGTATTTTTTGTACGTGCTTTTTTTTTTTGCTTTTGCCGGCTTCGACTTGTTTATTATTCTCCTATTTTTTGTTTTTCTTCTTTTTTCGCTTTTGGCTCAGTTTCTTATATAGACGGATAGTACATGCATATAGACGTGTTTTGTTTGTGGCCAGAGTGTTTGTCTCTACGTGTGTATATGTTTGTTTATGAAATTTCTATTGCGCAGTTTAGTTTCGCATTTTGGAATTAACTTGACGTACGACGCGTCATCCGTTGAGGCAGTCTTTTTTTTCACGCTGTTTATTTTGTTTTTCTTGCCATTTCAGCCCTGTTGTTGTATTATTGCTGTTGTTGTTGTGCCGGTTTATCAGGTGCCGGCTAGTTATATTTATTTTTATATGTACATATCGAGTTCTTGGCTCCCATTCTTTGCGATCAGCTTCTTTATTTTCCTACTTTCCGTTTCTGTTGAAAGAGTCGATGGGAAATGATGATTTTGTTGACCGGTTTTGGAAGTATCAGTTAAAACTAACTATTTAACTGGATTTAGTGATTCTTTTTTTATATTTTTAAATCATTTTGATTTTTTTTAAGATTTCTAAAGTATCTTATAAATAGTTTTGATACTGGAGGAAATAGTATTAATAAATCCAATAAAAACTTATTTTATTTTAATCAGTAAACAATTTTGAGAAATTCCTTTTCCTTCAAAAGATAAGTTAATATCGTGCCAGCAATAAAATTGTAATTATAAGAAATGTAAGGGTATAAAAATGTCGGATTTCTTTCAATTTTTTTATTGTTTGTGCAAAAGAAGTGGCTGTTATCGATAAATGTGTGTGATGAAGTGGGGGTGGGTGTGGGAGGTTGGGGGTAATGTGGGCGGACGTCTCTTATCGATTGGTTTTTATCGCGCCAAACTTTGCATTACTGAATTGATTTAATTTTTTTTTAGTATTACTTGTGTTGTTGTTTGTTGGTGCAACAACCTGCATGTGGCTCAAGATCGTCTTGGCGTTTTCTTTAGTGTTTGTGCGATGTTGTTTTGTTTGCTAGTGTTTGTGCGAAGGTAAACATGGCGGCCAAGTTGCTGTTATCGACCTGCTTGCCACTCCCACTTTCGTTGTTGTTGTTTCTGCTACTATAACTGCATTTGCATTTGCATTTTGCCTTGACAGCGGCTATTGCACTTTGCCACTTTTAGCGCAGTAACAACAACAACACTACGCGACAGCCACAAAAGCAACAACAACAACCATAATAAAATCAGCGACTGCAGCAGCCACAAAAGCAACAACACCACCAACACCATTCACTTTACACCACCAACAACAATAACAACAAGAAAACTATATGTGACGCCAACGCAACATCTACAGATGCAAAAAAGAGCTTGCAAAAAAAAGTTTTTTTAAGCTGAACTCAATGCCAAGACACTCAGACATAACGGTTGATGAGGCTTAGCGTTGGCAAAAAGCTTGGCTTTTTTCAAGCTGGGATTTCTAGAGATTTTTATTTGTTTTGAATTTCAAAATAATTAAAAGGAAATTGGAAAAAGGGAATTAATTGGAAGTGCAAATTTAACCTATGCTTTGTTTTTAAGGAAAATAATTTGGAAAATTTAAAAAACCTAATGTTACCTTTCAAGCGGAAGCAATTCTTATTCTTAGCTATTATTCTCTTAGCTATAAACAAGCTAAGCTATCAGCACTGACATGCAGCTGGCTTCGCTGGGGGCTCCGCTCTGTTATGCTTTTTTCTTTTTATTTTTAAAAATTTTTTTTTTTGTTTTGACTCGTGTTTTTATGTTTGTGGTCGTGGGCTTATCTTGCCGCAATTTTAGTTGATTCCCATACATATATACATATGTATTTATGTGTTTATTTGTGCATTTCGGCCCCCACTTGGTCACATATTTATAGATTCAACAATTAAGACTCCAGCTGGTTTTTCTTTTTTTTTTAAATATATATATTTTTTTATTATTAGAATCCTTTGATTGGTCGGTCAGTTCCTCTCAAATAAAACTAGTTTTAATTTCCCCCTCCCCTCTAAATTGTATTCACCCGCTACTTTTGCACAGCTGTTGCAAGAAAAAAAGAGAGCAAAAGGGGGAGAGAGAACCTCCAACGACAGAGAGAGACAGAGAGAGGGAGAGCGAAAAAGGGTCAACGGTGAATGAACTTTTGTGCAAATTGTTGTTGTTGTTGCCGAATTTGCGCCAAGCATTTTGCAACTTGTTTTTTGTTTTTTCCTCTTTGTTTCCTTGTTCTTTGTTTTTTTGTTTTTGTTTTTTTTTTGCGGCATTGCATTGCATAATTGTATAATTACAAAGTGCGTACAGCAGAGTGAGAAAGAGAGATGATAATATTATGCAGTTGCATTTAAAATGCATTTATTTCTTTGTTACGTTACTTGCTTGCTGCTATCTTTTTGGATTGCAGAACAATGTTTACATATATGTTTATACATAAATATGTATTTAAATCGATTTTTTTTTTATATTTGTGATCTAAACACCAGTTGAAATCATTTCTTAAAATCTATAATATATTTATGTACATTTTACGTAATAATATTCGAAAATATAATATTGTCCGTATGTAAATTAGTTTAGTAGGTTGGCATCTGAAAAAGTTCATATTGTGTTTTTAAAATTCAATTTGAAGCATTATTAAATTAAATTGTTGCAACAATGTTATCATAACTTACTTTTTTGAATTTTTTTTTTATTATATTTTTAAAGTGACATCAAAATAGAATGACTGTTTGAGTCATTTTGCCTAAAATTTATGTAAAGTACAACGAATGTTTGGTTAATGAGTTAATGGTAATTTCTGTAATATGTTTACCTAGCTACTATTTGTACCCAACCCCTCGTAATATTGATTAACAAATTTCTGATAAATTTCTCCGATTTTCTATATATTTGCAGCGGGCGCAAGCGTTTCGTTTCGGAGGGCGATGGCGGTCATGTGAAGCCAGCTACCTTGCCCATGCGCGATTAAATCGGGATTACGGGGCCCTTATATGCTTCATATGCTTATATAACGACTCCAACTCTCCCCAAGGACACCGAAAGAAGCAACAACAGAGGAACCACAACAACAACAAAACACCAAATTACAAAAAAAAAAGGAGAAAATGCAAAGAATACAAAAACAATTGATAAGAAAAGACGAAATGGAGAATTTGTCGCAAATCTTGATAGAAAGAACCTACCCTCAACGGTCACACACACACAAAAAACAAACAATCAATCGGAATTTGATCTCCGTTTAAACTATATTCATAATTATAAAACCTACATAAACACCTACAACGTATATCTAACCTACATGTAAAACTAAAAACGTAAAGCGAAAGTATATTTTAAAGATTTGTAAAAACGAGATGAGTGAAAAAAAAATAAGATCACAAACCAAGAGAATCCAGAATGAGGATCAGGATACTAATGAGCAACGATGCAGCATTTGTTGTGGGTTTTCTTTTGAGTTGGGATCATCGCATCGCATATGACGAAGGATGGTTGGAGAACCAGAACAGCAGCGTACTTAGCACGCTGCGCATGCCACTTGAAAGCAAAGCATATTACTTATACGAAACTGTTACACACGACACACTCGTACACCCCTGAGAAATTGGTTGAAAAGTTGTATGAAATTTATGTTTAACCACCACTGTTATGCAGCCAAAACAGCACACAAATTCCATTGATTTATTGATTTGAAATTCAGCAAAACAAAAAAAAACCCATTTTAATTACTTCCTAAGCGCATCGTCATGATTTCTTTCCTTAATTTTTTGTAACTGTGTGTTAGAAGACTAACATAGTTAAGCTTAATTTTACATATTACGTACGTTTACCAACGGATTCATCTCTTTCCCGCTGCTATATCTTTTTTTTTTTTGATTGTTTGGATTGAATAAACGTTGCATTTTATAAGATAAGAAAAAGACTTTTTGTTTTCGCCCCCCACTTATATTTTTAATTGTTTACATTTCATGAAGAAACAAAAATTCGACATATTCTTACACCAACGCATCTATATATTAAATATATATATCTACATATATATATATAAACTATTGTGTTAAAAGCAGAAAATATACATAAAAAATAAAATTTAAAACAAAAAAAAACGGGTTGTTTTTATTGAAATTCAAAACAAATACAAATATTTACATTAAATGATGAATAAAATAGTGATTTATTTACTTTTTTAATCCTATAGTCTCGTACATATACAAATCTAAGATATTTTTAATACGAAGTTGTCCAAAATATTTTCTTTTATTCAGTTGTTACAGAAATCTCCAGATAGGCAAAGCAAATACGTATAACTTTGGATATGGTAAACCGATTAGTAATGAGTAAGTATTATTGTACCAGAATTAAATTTTGCCTTGCATACTGGAGGTTTTTGTGACATGGTATTTTGTATTATATTTTATCTATTCTATTTTATCTTCACTTAAATACAAAACACAAAAAGAACATCCTACTTAATCGGCTACTGGTCCATCCGGTGGCTCCAGCTTGACGTCGGCGGATCAGGGTCGATTCAGGCCCACCACCCCGGGCGACATGTGCACGGGCGGACCCACTTGCGGCCCAACCGGACCGCTGCCCATCCCGCCGAGCAGGGCCACGTGCTTGCGGTAGTTGGTGAACTGCTCCAGGTACTGCTTCACCGTGTCCATCGGCTCGTAGATGTCGTTGTGCTTCGCGTGCAGCTGCTGCTGGCCCATCGCCGTCATTATCGTCTGCGGGGCGAAGTACGAGGGAAAGTCCTTGCCCACGCCGATGCCCAGGAAGCCCTGCAGCACCTCGCGTATCATCTCCCAGCAGTAGGCCAGGATCACGCACGACTTGTACTCGACCTCGATGAGGATGCCCTGGAATGGGAGTTGTAAAATACACGGTTTAGTGAGTGATAAATAAAGGAATTAAATAATATTTGTAAATATTTTAAAAGCCAAATCAAAATGTTTGCTAACATCATGCCAAAAAAATTGAAGTTCTGAAATTCTGGTAATTGTTTTTTAGGAACTTTTTTCAAGCGAATGTTTAGAGATTTCTGTGGGATATAAAACAAAACTTTTAAGTAATATAACAGAAGTGATTGAATACTATATATATTTTTTAATTTAATATTTATGTGTTTGTTTTTTGGGATATTTAGAGATTTTTGTATAGAGCTTGAAAAAATAAAACATATATTGAATATATGCTATTTCTCGAAATATAATTTGTGTTTTCCCTTCAAAACATCGTTATTATCGAATCAATATTGTCAAAAAATCGAAAATATCGATAAGCTCTATTTCTGTAAGAAACTTTTACAAACTTCTGATTAAAATGGTATTTCATGATCACTTTTGGGAAAATTTAGTTTTTCAACAATTTTTGCATTTTTGATAAGGGGTACTATCAAAATTTTCTGCTTAAAATGGCAAAAAATTAAAATGTCCAGATTTAATCGCAAATCGATTTAGAATTTAGCTACGAGTTCAAATTTGGGCTATTATTTTCTTTGTTTCGGCAAAAAAAAACTGAATATTTATCATCACTTTTGGGAAAATGTAATTTTTACCAATTTTCCCATTTTTGATAAAGGGTACTACCATCATGACTTTTTTGCAATAAATGGGAAAAAATTAAAATGTCCAGATTTAATGGCTAATCGATTCAGAATTAAGCTACGAGTTCAACAAGGTATAGCATTCCGAATTTGGGCTATTATTTCCTTTGTTTCGGCAAAAAAACTGAATATTTATCATCACTTTTGGGAAAATTTAATTTTTACCAATTCTCGCATTTTTTATAATTTTTTTTGCAAAATATGGCAAAAAATTAAAATGTGCAGATTTGAACGTAAATCTGTTCAGAATTAATCTACAAGTATAACAAGGTATTTCAAATTTGGGCTATTATTTCCTTTACTATTCATATGCAGATTAGTTCCCTGGGCCTGTGGCTGCACCAAGCATACCTTGAAGTGCTCCATCATGGTGACGGATCCCAGCTTGATGACGAAGTCGCCGTACTCGAAGCGGGCGCCGCGGGACTCGATCTTCGTCTGCTTCTTGGAGGTGAAGGTGTTGGTCATCTTGAGCATGAGCAGATCGAAGATGTTGTCGGCGACGAGGGCCACCTGCTTGCCGGTGCCGTTGTCGATGATCGAGAACGTGGAGGCGGGGTACTCCGAGTTGTGCAGGACGTGGACCGCGCGTCCTGGGGCTCCGTTGTGCGGCTGCGGCGTCGAGATGAACGTCTCGCAGTCGACGAGGAATTGGCCGGCGTGTGTGGCCCCCAGAGCGAGCAGCCGCTTGCTCAGCTGGTCGATGATGTGCGCCCCCGACTTGCCCTCGGGCAGGGGGTACGGTTGCAGGACAGTCACACCCATAATTTCGCGAAAATTCGGCTTAAAATTAATTAATTCACTTAACTGGCGATTTTTGTGGTTTGTTTACCTGGCTGGTCGAGCCACTCAGGGGTATTTCGGTGAACTGCACCTGGTCACACTGCGTTTTGTAGTACACCCTGTATAACAGTTGTGTGACTCCGCTCCGAATCACCCTGTGCACCTTTTTATTCCAGTTTTCTGGCGCCAAAATTGAATTACATTTAAATTTAGAATTATGGTAAAATGTAGCAACTGAATTACAAATAAAAACAAAAAAGAACTTTTACTTTGCCAAAGCCATAATTATCATACATATATATATGAAGTCCGATTTTTAAAAATTCACTAATTTCCGAATTTTATTTTAATTAAATATTTTGATTCACTTTTATGTCAAACAAAAAAAATATAAAGGTTTTTTGTATTATTACTTTTACTGGTATAACAATTTCTCTTCTGAATACTATTCGTTATATTTTCTTATTTAAATTTAAAAAACAACTAGAGTTGCCAGACCGCCAAACGGGCCAGTGTGCACACACCCAAACCATCAGTTAAAACTCCGCTTTTGGTATTGACCCGCTTGCCAAATACGGTACTACTGCATTGAATTATTTTATTAAATTTTTAACAAAGTACGCGCCAATTGTTCGCTTTTTGGCTCAAACCACCGCAACTTTCGGCCAAGCGGACCAATTGAAGGTGGTTTTATGCCCGCTTTAGTCCGGCAGAGAGGAGCGCGTGTGTAATTGGCCACCAGTTGTTGCTCCCAAGCCATTTCGGTCGTCCTCGTCGCGCGCCCCTCGATTGGATTTATTTGGATTTATGAATATTGGAGCGACTGGCTGCGCCGTCGATCTCTGCCCACCAGGATGTCGCAGGATAAGCTGGGAGCCGACGTGGCCGGCATGACCTCCAGATTGGCCGAAATCCTCTCGGAGTTGTGCGTCTGCATAGAGGGCAAACAGCCGCCCGAAGTTCATGGTGAGATTTTGGGATTGGATTGGGGTTCCAAGTTCGGGATTTACATGGGAAAATACCTTAGGAACTGACTGTATTATATGGTATTTTGCTTGGGATGAGGAGTCTCTATAAAGTATTAAATATTTTTTATTATAAAACTGAAAATTCTACAAAAAACATCTGAATCTTGGATTGGATTGGGTTTCCAAATTGAGGATTTACATAGGAAACTACCTTAAGAACTGACCATATTATATGGTATTTTGCTTAGGATAAGGAGTCTTTATAAAGTACTAAATATTTATTGTTATAAAACTAAAAATTCTACACAGAACATCAGAATCTGGGAATCTGATTGGATTGGGGTTCCAATTTTAAGATACAAATATGTAAATATTTAGAAAAATACCTTAGAAACTGACCATTATATGGTATTTTGCATAGGGTAAGGAGTCTTTATAAAATATTTAATATTTATTATAATAAAACTTAAAATTCCTACAAAGAATATCTGAAAGTGGGATCGGAGTAGGGTTCCAATTCCAAGATATAGTACATAGAAAAATACCTTAAAACTGATCATATTATATGGTATTTTGCCTAGGATGAATAGTCTTAATAAAATATTTAATATTTCGTATAATAAAATTAAAAAATCCTATAAAAGAACAAAATATATTTACCATATATTTGTAATAATACTTTATAGTTATAAAGTTTTAATATATAGAATAAAAGTATTAATGCTATATTCAAAGGTTGAATTTAGTTTATTTTGTAGTAAAAAATCCAGAATAATAAAAGTTCTACCAAGTAAATTTTTGTAACATTGTCCTAAATCATAGTTTATATTTAAGCTTATTGATACCAATTTTGTAAAATGAATTTATTCCCCCTCCACAGACGAAACCCTGGCCCGGGTGGCCAAGTGCGTGTCGGCCACTTCTGGCTCGGGACCCGTGGGCAATTCGATTCCCCTCACCGAACGCGAATGCGTCCTGAAGACGGTGAAGATCCTGAAGGCCCGCAAGGAGGTGGCTGGCACGGACTCGGCGGAGCACTTCCACGAGCTCTACAGGAAGCTGCTGCTGCTCAAAATCGATCCGTACGTAAGGCACACGGTGATGGGCTTTCTGCTGACGATGGCCGACAAGCAGGCGAACGGCGGAGATGCCGGCGGAGATCCCTGCCTCTCCGCTCGATCGGATAACCTCAGTCTGGCCCTGCGCAGTCGATCGTCCTCCAACCGGAGCAGCCACAACGGCAATGGATTGTCGAACGGAGAAGGAGAAGCCTTTAGCTACGATCCCACGCAATCCAGCCTGGGTTTGGGCCAGCAAACCCTGCCCGACTACGCAAAGAAGCTGGAGGCAAAGGATGCGAACGAAGATATAGGTCAGGAGATAGTGATAAATGCCATCTACTCCTTCACCGGCGTCCAGGGGAAGTATCTGAAGAAGGACGTGGTCACCGGACGCTTCAAGCTGGATCCGCTGAACATGAAAGCCCTCAACATGGGCGAGGCGGGCATGCTGCTGCGGCTCTCGGAGCTGGGCTACTACCACGATCGCGTGGCCAAGTTCGCGGACATCTCGACGGGCTTCAATGCGATGGGCTGCATGGGCCAGGCGCTGATATCCAAGCTCAAGGAGGAGCTGGCCGCCTTTCACGGCCAGGTGGCCGTGCTGCACGACGAACTGGATGGCCAGCGGAAGGCGCAGAGGGGGAGTGAGGAACTAACGCTACTGAAGCTGCTCGCCTGGTACATAAAGCCGCTGCACCGGCTGCAGTGGCTCACCAAGATCGCCGACGCCTGCCAGCTGAAGAAGGGCGGCGAATTGGCCTCGACCGTCTATGATTATCTGGACAACGGTCATTCGATGGTGGATGCCTTGGTGGAGGACATACTCACCGCCATCTGTGGGCCCCTGGTGCGCATGATATCCCGGTGGATGCTGGAGGGCGGCATCAACGATCTGTACAGCGAGTTCTTTGTGGAGTCGCTCAACGATGTGGGCGCCGATCGGCTGTGGCACGACAAGTTCCGGCTGCGGCTGAACATGCTGCCCAAGTTTGTGCCCATGGAGCTGGCCGATAAGATTTTGAAGACGGGCAAGTGCATCAACTTTCTGAGGGAAATCTGCGAGATGCAGGGGCTGATGAAGGAGCGCGAGGAGCTCAAGAAGGTGATGGACAACAATGGTGAGGAATTGATGGGCTAACTATTTATTATTCTAATTAAATTATTCCTCTTGCAGTTGCCCAGTTCTTTGCATATGTTCCAGACACCAGCTGGCATGCGGCCGTGGAAACCTGCTACCAGCAGACCTCCAAACATGTTTTGGACATTATGGTGGGTCCACACAAGCTGCTGGATCATCTGCACGCCATGCGCCGCTACTTGCTGCTGGGCCAGGGCGACTTTGTCAGCATTCTCATTGAGAATATGAAGTGGGTTTCGAGGTTTTTAAGGAGGCAAATCAAATAGCAATGATAACACATTATTTTTCAGGGACGAACTGGAGCGCGGGGGCGGCGATATCTATGCCCACGATCTCTCCTCAATGCTGGACGCCGCTCTGCGCTGCACAAATGCCCAGTACGATGATCCCGACATACTCAACCATCTCGATGTGATCGTACAGCGTCCGTTCATCGGCGACATCGGCTGGGACATCATCTCGCTGCAGTACATCGTCCAGGGACCACTGGCCACCATGCTGGAGCCCACTATGCCCACGTACAAGCTGCTATTCAAGCCCCTCTGGCGCATGAAACACATGGAGTTCGTGCTCTCCATGAAGATCTGGAAGGAGCAGATGGGCAATGCCAAGGTGAGTTCGGCTCTTTGGCCATTTCTTATCGCTATCTCGAGTGCAGGCACACATTTCGATGGGCGGCCGTCACTCGGAGTGCACATGTGGGGAGTAATTTACTGATTTTAATGGTCGGGAACTTGGTAAATGCTTTTATTTTTCAATTTGGCAATGGAATTTGTAAAAGAAAGAGTTCCAAAACGCCAAACTTTGCTAATATTTATTTTTATGCAATTTTAATATCTATTTTCAAGATGCTTTTGCCTTTATTCATTCTAAATGAGGTCTTTGACACCCTATTAACCCAATTGACCTAAAATAAGGCTTATCGGAGTCAAATTCGTTGTCAAATCAACAGATTAATGAAACCAAGAGGTGAGAAATCTATTTTTGTGCCGAAAGGAAGTCGAAGTTCGAAAGGTTTCAGCCAAGAAATCGCCTATAGCACCTTGATTAGATTGCCCCCTGTAATCTAATCCGCTGCGATTACCCACTTACCGATAAACCATCCAGAGTATCAAAGTGCACAAGAGTTGATCGTTTGTCGCTTGTCGCTTTCGCCTTATGTATTATTTTCTAGTTTTGTAGACGATTTCCCGTACAAAAATAACATTAATTATGTGAATTAGGTGAAACAAAAACACGAATACACATTACACACGTAGAAAAAAAAAGGAGCTAAAGAAGGAATGTGCAGGCTAGTCCGGCGGGGATCCTTTTTACAACTTGGCGTCGGTCTTCAGGAGCGGCGCCAACTTCTGGGTGAGCATGATGTTGCCGGCGATCTTCAGCTTGCCCTTCATGAAGGCAGCCTGGGGGTTCAGCTTGCCCAGGGCGATGTCAACCATGTCCTCGTCGGCGACGGTCAAGGTGGTGTCCACCTTGATGCCCTGGGCGGGTCCCTCGTAGGCCTTGGCGTTCTTGCAGTCGAGAGCTGAAAGTTAAATAGTGTATATGAATAGGTTGTTTATTTTGATAGGTTGAATTCTACCCCCTTAAAATTTTAAGGTATACCGGTAATTTTTCTTGGCGATAATATATTAAAACGAATAATATAAAATTACATATTTAAAAATGCCTTTAAAAATCTCTTTCTATTTAAAAATTTTTTTTTTAAACATCCTACAAAATTTTTTTTTCTTTTGTGCAACAAGTGTGTGTTTTCATTATCGTCACCCTGTATTGCATTTTCCTGATCGAACCAATATAATATAATTTAATTTAATGCCAACAGCTGGTGCCGAAGTACAAAACGCGGTGCACTTTGAACTGTGACTACTAGAAAATGCGAAAAAAACAGAAAAAGAAAACACTCACAAAGACCACGTACTTGCAAAGGCAGGGGAGGAACTAGTGAACTAGGGGTAAAAAAATAAACCGCCTTTAAAAAAAAAAAGATTTAAAAATTCCCAATGTAATAACAATAAAATGTAATTACATGATTTAATTATTTAGACAAAAAGTAACCCCCCTAAATTTTACCCCAACTCCGTCCCTGTAAATGGGAGGGTGTGCCTTTTTCCGGTGAGGGGAGTGGGGGTTTTATCGGCGATTAGTACTTACTCCACTCCTTGGCCACCTTGCCGTCCTTGGTGATTTTGTACAGGAACACTCCGTTGACCGCCTTGGCCTTGGCCTCGTTCTCCTTCAGTCCATCGATGATCTTCTGGAAAACGGCGTCCGACTGCAGAGACATGGTTGTTGTGTGTGGTGTGTGTATTTCTGTGTGTTTTTCCGAAAAGAAATCAAATGAAAATTCGTTCGCTAGTGCGCCGTTGAAAAAAAATGCTTACGCTTTGAGCGGAGAACGCGAAATAATGAGCAGACGGCGTGCAAGAGGCGATTTTATTGTCGCTTTTTGGTCGCTTCACTCCCCTTGTCGCGGGGGAGCGAGATGGCCATACTGCGGGGAGCCGGTCAGATATGCCGCACTCACTCGCACCCTTGGGGCTCTCATTAAATGTATGCGCTGCCTGCTCTCACGCTCTCTCGCTCTTTGGCTCTTGCAAAACTGTTAGCCAGCTGATGCACAGTGGGCACAAACTAAACGAAAGTGGTATTAAAAAAAGAGTCCAAATTAAAAGGAAAATTTAAAATAACATTTTAATAATCATAAAGAAAAAGAAAAACTAGGTTTTCCCTTCTTTTCTAGCTTTAATTAAAAGTATTTAATATATTAGGGTTTATGGATTATACTGTTAAACAGTTCTTAAAATATTTTTAGAAACTTTTATTTAAATTACCTTTTTAACCAACTGCAAACCACTGTGGCAGGTGTGGAGTTTAGACTTTAACATTAACATGGCAGAGCTTAACATATGGACCCCTTAACAGCGGTTATCAGCTGTTGTCCATGGCTGTTACCACGCTCCTTAGTCCAAGTTTTAGTGCAAAGTGCGCAGTGCTCAGTTTGAAATGCCCATAAAACGGCGATAAGGCTTCAAGAGTCTTTAGATTATTCAGAAAAATGTGCCACCTCACGAGCTCATTCAAGAAAAAATTTGTAACCCTCTGTTAACTAACAAAAAAAAATATTTGTAAAATCCCGAAAGTCGTTTTAGAAATATTACGTTTAAGGCTTTTTACTTTATTATCTTTCCATTTTCAATTAATACAACTTTTTTATAAATTATATTAAAGGAAAACTTTGGAACAATATAAAGATATTTTTCTGAATTAGCATCCTAGCAGTTATTTCTACCCAAAACAAGGATATATAAAAACCATATAATTTTCATAAACTGGTTTACATTCAGTCAATTAAGCTGTTTAAATCGCATATATTTTTTCAGTACCATTGCCTTGCATATCAGAATATCTCTGATAGTAAATGCAGTATATAAGGCTTACATAGGGTTAAACAACGTGTGGGTTTTTTTTATCAGCTCCATTTCCTTAGGAGCTTTCGAACTTCTCCGGATCGATTCCGGCCTTTTTCATTTCCACGGCAATGGAGAAGAGATAGTCATAGCATTCCGACCTGTTTTTCAGGCATAAATCATAGAGTTAAATGGGGATTGTAAAAAGAATATGAAAAGAGATAACCCACATGGTCTTGGCCTTCTCCCAGTTCTGTCCCCAAACGTAGACGCCGTGCCGCCGGACGAGGATGGCACTGCAGCCGGGATGCTCCATCATGGCGGCGTACATGCTGTCGGCCAGGTCGCGTTCAAAGGGTGTATTCTCGATGATGGGTACGACCAGCTCCTCGTCGTAGCGCAGATACCGCTTATCCGCCTCGTCGTAGACGCCCTTGATCATCTCCAGATGGGTGCAGCGGAAGGTCTTGCCCGGCCAGAGGAGCGTGGCCATGACGGCGTGCTGCGAGTGGGTGTGGATGACGGCGCCCGCCTGGCGGTGCTGGTAGGCCAGCATGAAGAGCGGCGTGCACTGGCTCTTCTTCAGGCCCCTGATCTCCGGCGGCAGCTGCAGATCCCTGCCGGTTATGTCCTGCACGAACAGATCCTCCGGCTGCATGCGCTCCTTCTGGACGCCCGACGGTGCTATGTAGATCTCATCGCTGGATGGGATTAGGGGTTGGATTAAAGGTTTTATTTATTAGATTTCCGATCCCCACTCACTTGTGCTTGATGCTCATGCCGCCTCCTGTGCCGGTGACCCAGCCCAGGTGGTAGAACTGCCTGCAGAGCGAGGGAATCAGGTGGCGGGGATGCTCCGCCGGCAGGTCTTTGAAGATTGAGAGGGCCATCGCGCTGACAACGTGACTCTGCGATGCTGATAAGGGATGATAAAGGCAAATCTGTAAGCTGAAAGGCGACGAATCACGAATGTAAACAATGCGGGAAATCGATAGTCGCACTTATCGACTTAACCGGGCAGTCGGTCTATCGCTATAGTTACAGCGTTGCCACTAGATTTTCTTATTCAAATTTTAAAAACTTAAAAATGAATACTTAAAAATAATTTCGTTTTACATATTTCAAAAGATAAAATCTCTATAAAACAGCCAATAATCATTTATTTTTTTCTTCGCGCCTGCTAAAATTGGCTTTTGAATTTTTCAAGCTAAACGCTATGTTTAATTAATTATTTCGTTGTTTCTAAATGTTTAAGGTACAAAATATTTGATTATTATTATTGAATTTTTAGTGGTAGTAGAAAAGCATAGAAATGTATTAAATATTAATCAAAATATCATTTAATTTTCTATATGCGCCTGCTAAAATTGGCTTTTGAATTTTTCAAGCTATTTCTTTCAATTTCTAAATGTTTAAGGTACAAAATATTTGATTTTTATTATTGAATTTTTACTGGTAGTAGAAAAGCATAGAAATGTATTAAATATTAATCAAAATACATTTCTTTCAGAGCCTCCGGCCGATGAACGCCGAGATCGGCAAGGCGTCGCACCGGCTGAACCTCTTCACGTCGGAGATCATGCACTTCATCCACCAGATGCAGTACTACGTGCTCTTCGAGGTGATCGAGTGCAACTGGGTGGAGCTGCAGACGAAGATGCAGCAGGCGACGGCGCTCGACGACATCCTGGATGCGCACGAGAAGTTCCTGCAGACGATCAAGGTGGGCTGCTTTGTGACCAATAAAACGGATGTGGAGCATCCGCTGGAGACGGTGTACGAGAACATAATCAGTCTGGAGAACTGGCAGTCGAACTTCTACGCGGAATGCTTCCAGGAGCTCAACGCCCGCCAGGAGTTGGCCAAGGAGGTGGCCCGGTCGGAGCAGCAGGGCGTCTTCGGGCTGACCAACGAGCTGAAGCTGCAGCGCGACCAGGAGAGCAAGATCTTTGCCGAAAAGGTGGACACCGCCTATCGCGGCCTGGAGGTGATTGCCTACAACTACGAGAAGGCCGTGAGCAGCTTCCTGATGGCTTTGAACTCCAGCCACGATCCGAATCTGCAGCTCTTTGGCACGCGGCTCGACTTCAACGAGTACTACAAGAACAGGGACACCAATCTGAGCAAGCCGCTGACCTTTGAGCACATGCGCATGAGCAATGTGTTTAGCCTGAACCCGAATAGTCGGTTCATCATCAATGCGCCTTCGCCGGCGGCCATCAAGGAATAGCATTCAGTCGTCACATTAAATCTCAGTGCCAATATGCGAATCATCAGGCCTCATCATCGTTACAGCCAGTTCAACTGCGGCTAAATATTTGAGATATACCCTTAAGCAACCAAAAGCAATCAAGCAAACTAATCCAACTATTTACTAAGCTATCTCAAGCATTTTCACAGATATCTCGAATGTTTATGTCTCATTTATTCAAATTCGTTGAGTAGTTGGTAATCGAAAGTATTAAAAAGGAGGTTCGTTTGTCGAAAGGCGCACATTGTTCTTTTTTTTTTTTGTTAATGCCCTAATTTTGTACATCGAAGCTTAGTTAAAACTCGTCGTTTACCTAAGTGCGTTTGTCAATTGCCTAATGGTGATTATAAAGTAAGCCTAAGCAAATGTTGCGTATTTTAAAGAAGTTAGTGAACATGTTTTGAACAGTTTTAAACCGTAATGCGAGCTCGAAATAAATGTATGCATTGAATTTGTGTGATCTTTGATTTTAAATTTAAAGTTCACTTTATACTATCGCCCTCTCGCTCTATTTCAAAGGTGAGTTATCGATAGCTAGCGAATGCACGAACCCATGCTTAGCCAAGTTAGCCACCCGTGGGAAAACATCGATTCTCGACAGTATCGATTAATGTGCAATTTTTGTGCCACCACCACTGCTGGTGTTAAATTAAAGAAAACGAAAACAAATCGGAAAAAGACGGAAGTGAGTGCCTTTCTGCTGCCGCCGGTGCTGTGCTGAGATCGCCTCGCCAAAATAGTCAAAGTCCTCGAGAGCGAGAGATACCGATTGCAGAGCGTCGCAAGGAAAAACAGAACCAACAGCTAGAGCAAACATGGCACTGAAGAAAGTGAAGGGTAACTTTTTCGAGCGTATGTTTGATAAAAACCTCACCGATTTGGTGCGCGGCATTCGGAACAACAAGGATAATGAGGTAAGCGTGTCCAGGACGAACGGCCCCTCCCACCGACCACCAGCCGCCCCCCCAAAACTGCCGCCCCCAACAGCCACGCCCCCTGCGGCACAGCTGTGCGTTCAATTAGAACTCGCTAATTGGCTGACAAATTTCGTTTGCATTAAGGGAATCTTATTAGAGTTTGGTGAGCTCGTGTGCGAGTGTGTGTGGGTGAAAGTGGACGTGTGTGTGTGTGCGTCGGCATCTGCCAACAATGCAAAAAACAAGGAAAAGCAGGAAAAGCTGAAAAAGAGCCACACGCAGAACACAACGCGGAGTTTTCCCAACGCACTCACTCACCCACTTAATTAGCAAGTGCTTTTATCAAATATTTACCCATGTAAATTCCCCCACTGATTGGCTTTTTTTTTTGGTTGGTCCTACTCGGAATGTTTGGCAGGATCGACTAACGGTACTCTCCCTCTCTCTTTTTGGCACACTGAGAAAGAAATGTGCATGATTTGAAGATCATTTCCATGATTTGAAAATCATTTCCATATTTAAAAATTCTTTTCATGATTTAACGTGGAATAAGATTTTTTTTTTAGCAAAATATGATGGGATTTAATAATAAAATAAACGTAACTTAACTTAAAATATTTATCCACGTAACAAAATTTTTTGTATAGGATTAAAACGTATATTATTGCTATCTACACTTTTTCTCTCTGAGTGCTCTTCTAAACACTGATTTACAGCTGTATTTAAATTAATAGCAGCACTTTTATGCGGCTATCTATCTTATTGAATGGGAAATAGCAAAATATTAAGTGTGGGAGTACCCTAAAGGGCTTTTATTTTGTAGCTTAATCATGAATACAAGTTACTCATCGGTGGTTTCTATGAGGTTCACTGAAGTACTTTTGCAATATTCTTTACAATTATTATCCAAATATCTTATATTTAATTAAAAAGTTTTTTGTTTCGAAATTAACATCACTATTATTTTGGTTGCAACTGTATGATTTGGAATTTGTGTTTACTTTATTTTGCTTCTGTTGCTCTTTGTATGTGGGGGGTATAAAACTGATAGCCCCTCGACGATTCTCAGATATGTTTGTTGTTTTATGATGTGCTGCCGTTGCACATTTCGCATTTCAACTTTACGAACCTAGTATATATAGAATTGATTGACATCCACTTTCTCCGCAGGCCAAATACATATCGACGTGCATCGAGGAGATCAAACAGGAGCTGCGACAGGACAATATCAGTGTCAAGTGCAATGCAGTGGCCAAGCTGACCTACGTAAGTGTAATCTAGACCTAAGAAATATAGGAATAATTTATAAAATTATTTACTAAAAAGTAAGATCTTAATAAACCTCAGAATCCCTCATTTAATAAATTTTACGAAAATAAAGGAATATTTTATAAAATATGTTACTAAATTAACTAATTTTTATTTAACTAATTTACTAAAAAATTAAAGATTAAAAATTCTGAAATTTGAAAAACCTTTGGAACATTAGAAAATCCCTTGTGAATTTTCGAAATAAACCTAAATAATATGCACCGACAACCCAAAGAAGATTCACATTGAAATTCCCTCGAAGACGACGGCTTAGCATTAGATTAGGAAATTCAGATGCGACGTGCATGCCCCGGAATCTGGTGGCAGCCATTCAAAGTCGGCAAAGTGCCTGGCTGCACTTGATGCAAATTGCCTGTGGCATGGGGCCCTTGTAGGCAAGTGTGACAATAAGGACAAAAACAGCAACAGCCATAAAAATAACAACTGAATCTCGGCGGTAACAAGGGGCAGGACCAAAAACAAAGACCTCCGCCACCCACCAAACGAAAGATGCCATCAAGAGCATACATATATTATGTATAGTTATTACAGTTGTGAAGGAAACAATAGCATAGCAGTCATAGTAATAATAAAATAGTGCCCCTTAAAAACGGGAGGTTGAACAGGGAGCAAAAACGGTGGGAGATAAAAATCTAAAAATCAAAACCGAAATTAGGAAATATATCGAACAACGTTTTAAGAATGAATTAGTACAATTTCAAAGTGCCCAAAAAAATTATATTAGTTTTAATTAAATTTCTTCTTTTGCGATTTTTTTGTATAAAATGCTGTAAAATGTTCTCGTTTTATATAACTTACCTTATTTTTTACATAATATATAATATTTTAAATTTTATTTTACTTATTCTTGTATAATTGACATAAAGACTTGCCAAATTCTTTATAACCATTATTTTGCCCATGGGCGTGAGGTGTGGAAACGAGATGCAGCTAAGCGGATTTCAATGCTAACGAGTCCTTGAGTCCTTGGGCCTATCCTGCACACATATTTAACAGGCACACACACACACACATTCGCCGAGACCCTTGACACCCCAATTCGTTTGCACAAAATCAGCAGAAAATGTTAATATTTATTGATTCGATTTGATTTTCATTCTCGTTCTCGACAGATACAAATGCTGGGCTACGACATCTCCTGGGCAGGCTTCAACATCATCGAGGTGATGAGCTCATCCAGATTCACCTGCAAGCGAATTGGCTACCTGGCGGCCAGTCAATGCTTCCATCCGGATAGTGAGGTAATTGATCTTCAAACCGAGATGTGCTAGCTTATTTATATTTATTTATCTTAACCAACAGCTCCTCATGCTGACCACCAATATGATACGCAAGGATCTCAACTCACAGAACCAATACGATGCGGGTGTGGCGTTGAGTGGACTAAGCTGCTTCATATCACCCGATCTGTCCCGCGATTTGGCCAACGATATTATGACACTGGTATTGGGCAATCCTATAGTTTTGTAATCAACGTTTTCACTTATCTAACTACAAACACCTCTCAGATGAGCTCAACAAAACCGTATCTGCGCATGAAAGCCGTCCTTATGATGTATAAAGTATTTTTACGCTATCCCGAAGCATTGAGACCTGCATTTCCCAAACTCAAGGAGAAACTGGAGGACCCAGATCCAGGTTTAACTGAGAATATAACCTATTAGAGCTATTGAAATGGAATTACCATATGTTTTTATATTCTTTTCTCCTATTTTAGGTGTTCAATCGGCTGCCGTTAATGTTATTTGCGAGTTAGCGCGTAAAAATCCTAAAAATTACCTGCCCCTGGCGCCGATCTTCTTCAAGCTCATGACCACATCGACCAACAACTGGATGCTGATCAAGATCATCAAGCTGGTGAGTGCCGAACCACATCCTTGGGCCATCCAAAAAAAAATATTCACAATGATTACTTTACTCTTAAGTTCCGTTTTTAAGTATGTATTCTTTTCGTTTTCGTTTGTCCGCGGACAAACATAAATTTCGTTTGCTGTATATGTATATTATTACGTATACGTATACTATATTTTATATAAGACAATGAATTCTTTGTCTAACAAAAAGTTAATTAACACTACAACTACTCCTCCCCCTCTCCTCCCTCTGCTCCCGCTCCAAACAAAAAAAAAAATATTTAAAAAATACTAATGAAAAAACCGAATGAAATGCCAAATACAAATAAAAATATAAATCGAATGAATTTTAGTTCGCGAGCCTCACGACAATCGAACCGGCGCTGGGACGCAAATTGACTCAGCCCCTAATTGAAATTATTTCCAGGTTTTTATCGGCGCGCTTTTCTTTAATCAGACAAACGAAAAATCCAATCCAGAACTTAATTCAAAACCAGCACGCGCTTTGATTTACTCTAAAGCATTTTACTACTTACCTTTTAGTTATTGAACAACCCTTATTGTTTCGTTTCATTTCGTTGGAGTATATACTTTGGTATCCTAATTGTTTAAATGGAAGCAACACACAGATATTGTATACTTTAGTGTTTATTTCCCGAATTTCATTTGATTTATCCACGGTTCCACATCACATTTACATCACACCTTGAACTTGAACCCCATCACACACCCAAAAGAACACATGAGCGTCGTAATTGATTATAATCGTATTGAAATTACCCAAATTGACTTTGCAATTTCAATGACACACAATTTTTTTACACACATGTTGATGCACATGATGTTACATATCCTTTACAATGCATAAAAGCTTATGAAAAATAAGAATGGAACCTGTCTAAAAATAATATATTTTAAAACAAAAAATATATTATCATTATACATTAATAAATCAAAAGTAGAAATCGTTTCTAAACTATTTAAATCTTTTTAAGCAAACTTTGGATAATAAATAATCTTTAAAGTCAATAATTTACAATATTTATTATACGATATTTTCAAAAACTTCTATAAGCTTTTGTCCATTCACCTTCACCACCTCAATTTCACCACGTCGTACTCCTTTGGCTTTTTTGTGTTGAAAAACTGCTTAATTCGCTTGATTTGATGAAACAAAAGCAAACTTTAAGCCATCAAATGTATACCAATCAAAATGTACAACTTTTATTTCGCTACAAAAAAAAGAAGGCTAACATCCAAGACCCTGAGAAACTCCAAATATATAGACATATCACCATGAGATACGATCCGGCAGGAAGGACCACAACAAGAGTCAAAAACGAAGAACGATTAAACCAAACTCACAGCCAGTTTAATAGGGAGAGAAATGTTCTTTACTCTTTTTAAGTTTTTTTTACCATTTTACTTTAAGTTTAGTTTTCGGTTTTAGCTTTAGTTTTAGTGTTAGTTTTAGTTTTAGTTGTGGATAAGGACGTTGATGATTTCGATTGTGTGTAAATTATAATTTGTTGCTTGTTTCTTTTTCTCTTTGCATTTGCAGTTTGGCGCTTTAACCCCCTTAGAACCCCGGCTAGGAAAGAAATTAATAGAACCACTCACAAATCTAATTCATAGGCAAGTCTTGAATCATTGCAAAACAAACAAAAACAAAACAAAAAATTAACGGAAAATACAATAAGAAATACATGCGTTTCCCCGAAAGTGTGTGGAAAACGATTGCAACAAAGCAAGGCGAAAGCAAAGAATCGAAATCGTAATCAAAATGAGACCGATTAATGGCCGATTCAAATCGATCGATTGATAATTGAAGCTGCTCGATGATTGTGCGACTGAATATTATGAATATATTAGTTTTCATTATTTTTATTTAATTGTACAAATCTTCTAGCTTCTTATGTCTCTCTATCTCTCTCAACTTTTGACTGTCGCCATCCAGCTTTAGTTTGTATTCGTTTTAGTTATGTCGTTTGCCTATCGATATTTTGCTTATCGAGCACACTCATTGAGAACAAAAGTTATAAAACAAGTAAAATCGAAAAAAAAAGCGGAACAAAAAAATCGAGCTGTTGCAGTTGTTGTTGTTGTTGCTGTTGTTGGTTTTTTCTTTTTTGGTTGCCTTTGATGCGTTGCTTCGCAATCTTGTGTTTTTCTAATGTCTATCGCTATAATCGCTAATTGTTATCGCTATACTAAACCACTATACTGCTATCCATATTGCCGTTGTTGTTGTTGTTGTTGCCATTGCCAATTGCTATTGTTGTAGTGCAATGTTTGTCGCTTTACCGCTGCTTACTCTTAATACAAGTTCCTTTTTTTCTCAAACTTATACCAACCACAAAAAAAAAAAAACAAAAACAACCAACCAAACCACGAACAAAAAACCAAAACAAAAACGAACCAAAACCAAACCCAACTCACCAACAGCACCTCGGCGATGAGTCTCCTGTACGAGTGCATCAACACGGTGATCGCGGTGCTAATCAGCATCAGCAGCGGCATGCCCAACCACAGTGCCTCCATCCAGCTCTGCGTGCAGAAGCTCCGCATCCTTATCGAGGATTCCGACCAGAACCGTGAGTATTTTCTATTCTCAGTCCGTTAACCTTTACTCAAAACATGAAGAATTCGCGCTAAAACATTTTCGCAATGAACCAAATCTGTTTCTTAAAAAAAAAACACCATATGTATAGACAGTTTTGACAGTTTTTACCTAAATAATTCAGTCCGTTAACAATTTACCAAAAAATCAAGAATTCCCGTTTAAAAATTTAGCTAAGAAAAGTTCTTTCCTTAAAAATAAGAATGATATTCTATATAATATAAATAATGTACCTAAGTTTGAGATTCAAACAATATTTTTATTTTTATTTAACTAAAGAATTCGCGGAAAGATTTTTTGTATTTTTGTTTGGGTTATATTATCTCAAGAATAGTTTGGTTGATTTTTGATTCGACTCAAGAATTCGCGTTTTAACAATTTAGCCATGAAAGGTGATTTCCAGTATATTTGACCTAATAATAAATAGTCATAGATAAAAATTGTATATAGATTCATAAATTAGAATCAACCAATATTATGGACAATTACCAACTAAAGAATTCGCGTTTTAAATTTAGGTGTTATATGTAATTTGAATACAACTTTACTATATTATTTCTTCAAAATAAAATATATATTAATGATTATTTTTCCGCTTTCAGTGAAATACCTTGGACTGTTGGCCATGTCGAAGATCCTGAAGACGCACCCGAAGAGCGTGCAGGCGCACAAGGACCTAATTCTCGCGTGCCTGGACGACAAGGACGAGTCGATCCGACTGCGCGCCCTCGACCTGCTGTACGGCATGGTCTCGAAGAAGAACCTCATGGAGATCGTTAAGCGTCTGCTCGGCCACATGGAGCGGGCGGAGGGCTCGGCCTACCGGGACGAATTGCTCTACAAGGTGATCGAGATCTGCGCCCAGAGTTCCTACCTGTACGTGACCAACTTCGAGTGGTATCTCACCGTGCTCGTGGAGCTCATTCAGCTGGAGGCTGGCTCACGGCACGGCCGCCTGATTGCCGAGCAACTCCTGGACGTGGCCATTCGCGTGCCAGTGGTGCGGCAATTCGCCGTCAACGAGATGACCAACCTGCTGGACACGTTCACCGTCTCGGCGCAGAGCAACTCCATGTACGAGGTGCTCTACGCGGCCGCCTGGATTGTGGGCGAGTTTGCCGGCGAGCTGGAGGATGCGGAGAAGACGCTCAACATCCTGCTGCGTCCGCGGCAGCTGCCCGGTCACATCCAGGGTGTCTACGTGCAGAACGTGATCAAGCTGTTTGCCCGCCTGGCCACCACATGTCTGGAGGTTCAGGATTTGCCGGGATTAGTGAGGGTAAGGGTTCTCTTTTTCCCCAGATAATTTTCCTGTATTAATACTTGATTTCCTTTCTCTAGCTCTGCGATCATGTACTCGATAAACTGCAACACTTCAATGGCTCCAGCGACATTGAGGTGCAGGAGCGAGCCAACTCGGCTTGCATGCTGATCGAGATGCTGCGCAACCAACTGGCCACGACGGACGATGCCATGGACACGGGCTGCATTCCGCCACTGGCCATTGAGATTGTCCAGGAGATGACGCTGCTGTTCGCTGGCGAGCTGATACCGGTGGCGCCCAAGGCGCAAAGGAAGGTGCCGCTGCCGGATGGCCTGGATTTGGACGAGTGGATCAACGCACCGCCGCCGGAGGATGCGGCGAGCAGTTCGTCCTCGGAGCACGACAAGGACGAGCTCTTCGTCAGCGCCTCGCAAGGCGGCGCGGGCGTGGAGGGAGGCGGCGGTGGCGGAGGAAGTGGCGGCAAGCGGCGACAGAGCCTGGAACTGACGCCCGAGCAACTGGAGCGCCAGCGGATGGCGCGTCTCATGGAGCAGTCGAACAATCCCCACTACCTCAAGTCCACGCCGACGGCGAGCGGAGGGTCGGCGAATGCGGATCAGTACGACAATATCGACGACATTCCCATCACGGAGCTGCCGCTGGACATGGAGGGCGTGGCTGCGCTGCGGGTGGGCAGTAAGTTATCTTATTTATTTATTTATTTATATGAAGCAAACTTAAAGTTACAGCTATAAGCTAACTAAGATTAAGAGCTCTAGCAGCTAAGGCCTTCAGCTTTTATTTATAATTGTGGGCTTAATTTGGGCTTTTTCAAGGTGTCAAACTAGATACATTTGTATTTATTATTTGAATTTAGATTTTGAATTTAATTTTAAGTTATCTTTTTAAATGCTATTACTTAGAATTTAATCATAAATCTACCCATGTGTTATTTATTTATATAAAGCAAACTTAAAGTTAAAACTATAAGCTAACTAAGATTAAGAGCTCTAGCAGCTAAGGCCTTCAGCTTTTATTTATAATTGTGGATTTACATTTTGAGCTTAATTTGGGCTTTTTCAAGGTGTCGAACTAGATACATTTGTGTTTATTATTTGAATTTAGATTTTGAATTAAATTTGGGCTTTTTCAAGGTGTTGAACAAGATACATTTCTATTTATTATTTGAATTTAGATTTTGAATTTAATTTGGGCTTTTTCAAGTTATCTTTTTAAATGCTATTACTTAGAATTTAATCATAAATCTACTATTCTCTAGTTACCAAGCGATCGGATAAATACCTGCAGGAGCAGCAGGCGGCGGCGCAGGGCGGCAAGGATGGCAAGAAGAAGCATAAAAAGGGCAAGAAGAGCAAAAAGGCTAAGAACAAAGTGGCATACAACAGCAGCTCCGAGTCGGAAGGAGGTGGTAGTCAGAGTAAACCATTTCGAAGCACCTTCTCTAAACCTTAACCTTTGCAGAACCGAAGCCCCTGCATATTGTGAACACCACGCTGGACATGCCCGAGGGGGTTTCCCTGTCGGACAGCGAGGACAAGGACGGCAAGTACGATCCGAATGACCCGCATCGAGCGCTGGACATTGAGCTGGATATGTAAGGATAAATGGAATTAGCTAACCCAATACAAAACATTGATATATTATTATGATTCCTTCCACAGAACGGACTTCGAGGCGCCCGCCGTGAGGTCCTCCTCCTCCAAGAAGTCGACGACGGGCAAAGAGAATCTCAAGGCGCCGGCTGAGCTGGCCGGCAGCAGTAGCAGCTCCAAGAAGGATCGGAAAAAGGACAAGGATAAGGAGAAGGAGCGGAAGAAGCATCGGGAGGGCAGGCGGGAAAGGAGCGCCCAGCCGGTGATTGATCTCATCGACGCCGACACGCCCACTCCCAGTCCCAGCCACACTTCCGCCCCCAGCAACGACAACAACAATACTTCAAGCCTCCTTCCAGCCGATGTCGCCAGGCAACACAAAAAGAAGAAGAACAAGGAGAAGTCGCGGGAAGCGGCGCCCGAAAGCGGCATCCTTAATGTGCTGGAAGAGGAGGGGGAGGTGGAGCAGCAGGTGGCCTCCAAGGCGCACAAGAAGAAGCATAAAAAGGAGAAGTCGCAGCGCAAGGAGAAGAAGGCTTCCGACTCTGCATCCGCATCCGTAATCGCCGGCATTTCGTCCAGCGACTACGAACAGCCACTGGGAATCTCAACGCCCAGCAAAGAGATTTTTTAATTGCTAAGCTCCAAGTTCCACTATTATAATTATTATTAATATGTACGATTGTGAGGAACCTCTGTTTTTCCCGTGTGTCGATTCATTGCGCGTTTATTTGAAAAAGAAAAGGGAGCAGCGAAGCGAGCTTCAGACTTTCCAATTTCATCAAGTTGAAACAATTGCCTCCTATAGAAAAGAAAACCTAACAAATTATCGCTGCGATATAAAAACATAACAAACATTGAACAAATTTAAATGCTAACAAAAAAAAAAAAGAAAACTAAATCAACATAAACCGTATATATGTATACATAAATATTAATATATAGAACTGTAATTTTAAAGTGTAAAATGCCGCCAGTCTGCCAATTGCGGCTTAAAAAAAGAAACAAGCAACAAACGGAAAACAGAAAACAGATCAACTATAAATCATAATTCTACGCCGATCGATTCCTGTGTACTATCTATTTTTGATGAATTTGTAGCCTAGAGCATGCGATTCCACTAAAAACACACCCACAAAACACAGACAATTATATACCTATAGTTATATAATATGGAATTTTATAATGAATCCCACACAGAATAGAGCTAACTGAGCTGCATGGATTGTAAAGAACCCGAATTATATATGTATGTATACACGTGAACCATGTGAATCAAATATAAAGTACTGCTATACCATAATTACTGAACAACTGAGACAGAAACGGAAACGGAACAGAAGCTAAGTGAAATTATACATACATAGTACATACATGCTATATTATATACAAGAACCCACACACATACACACACCTACAAATACATACAAATATATAAACGTTAAATAAATGAAAAGTACATTACAGTTGGACATATTCATTGGTCGTTGAGTTTTGGGTAGGAATTATATCATTTGAAAAGTTTTGATCCCAAGATCAAAAGTTAGTTTTCCTTTTTTTTTATATATTATTCGTGATTTGAAAGATATTGCATTTTTATTCCAGATTTTAGGAATCATTCTATAAGTTTTATTCCTGATTTTTATTTATAAATAGAAAAAATCCCTAATAACCATGTTTTATTACAATTATTCCTTTATTTTTTCTATTGATTCCTAATGATGCTTTTTTTCAACATCCAGATCTCATCTGGCAAATTGACTTCTCAATTCAAGTTAAGAATACAAATTCGGTTTTCAATTTATAATTTCATTTATTTAATAAAGAATCGGAATGAAGTAATAGCACAAAAATAAATATCTCTTGGATAGAAAGAAATAAAAATTACACACTTAGTGAAAAGAAAACCGAAAGCCAATTTGTCCTTGAAATATTTTTCGATTATTTTTTCAAAATAAAAATTTTTATGAAATGAAACAAAAAGAAAGCCAGCAAATTAGATGTGTTGACTTGTACAAATTCTTTTTAGCAGTGGTAAATTATAAATCATGCTTGGTTAAATGTTCAATTTGGAGACAAATCGACTTTCAGTACAAAAACAAAAAAATTCATGATTAAACTAATTTAAATTCAAGCCGCTTGAGGCTATAAATTTATAACTTTTGTATAAACTAGAAAAGAAAATATCAATTTGGAACAGGAACAAAAAGGCGATTGGAACTTCACTTCACCTCGTACTTCCCCAGATCGGCATCCCGGCCGTTCATCAAGTAGGTGTTGATGGCCATCTGGCTGAGCACCTGGACGCCGCTCTGCAGGAGATGCGTCAAATCCTCTTGCGTCAGCGGCGCCTTCCTGGTGTCCACAAAGCAATGGGTGGCGGTGGAGGCCAAAGGATCCGCGGCAAATGGTGACTTCGCCTCCACAATGCTGGCTCCGCCGGCGCGCAAAACATTCCTAATGGGCGCTCCACTCCGCTCGTGCAGACTGAGGATCACCCGGTGATGGGAGAAGGCTCCTCCGCCGCTGGCACTCAGCTCGGTGCGCCAACGATGCACGGCCGCCGCAATGGGCTCCTCCTCGGGCGCCAAAGCGGGCAGATTCAGGGCCTTCGGGTTGCCCCACTCGTACAGAGCCTCGTCCAAAAAGTAACCCCGCGAGTGACACTGCTCGATGTACTGCATGTTGAGGATCCACTTGCCCGCCGCTATGCAGGCCAGCATCTTCTCGCCGCGATTCGGGCGCTCGCACAGCAGGTGGCTGCAGTTGTCGTCGTAGTTGATTAGATTCTCGCACAACCGACCGCCCAGCTGGCCAATCCTTTGGATGACCTCCTCGCGCTTCTCCTCATCGTCGCCACACGAAATGGTGAAGCAGGGAATGCCGCGGTACTGCATCTTGGGCGAACCACCGCCCGAGGATCGCCGCTTGGCCGCGTTGAACTCGGCCGGATCGCGCCAGTCGACCATGTCCTCGGTGTGCAAAGCAAAGCCCTCCGATTCGAAGGGCTGGACGTACTGCACCTCGCTCTCTGGACACTCCACCAAGTCGCTGTCGTGGCTGCGCTTCAAACTGTTCCGCCGCGACTCGCAGTTCTTCAGGTAGTCGGTGATCTGCTTGACATCCGGCGGCGCCGCCAACGGAGCAGCCGACTCCTCGAAGCTGATCTTGTCGAAGTTAATGGTGCTCTGGCCTTCCTCGCTCTCTGCGGAGGCAGCTGCTCCGGCTGCCCTTGGACTCTGTGTGTTGGCCACCAGGAAGGGCGATTGGCTGGCCCTCAGCGGCGTCTTCTTGCTTACAGAAAGCTTGGGTGTTTTAGGGGATCTATCAAAGTTGAGCTTGGTGGCCTGGGTTCTCGTGGGCGGCTTCTTCTTCAGCGTGCTTGGTGGCTCCTTCTCCTTCTCCTTTTCCTCCTGCTTCTCCTCATACTCAATGCCCAGAGTCTCGCAGGTAATCCTCATCACCCGCTGCCTGATGACGGCCAGCGGAGTGTCCGGCTTGATCTTCTGGGTGGGCAGGCGCCAGCGCCGCTCGAAGTCATCGGCCATGCGCTGCTGGAACTCCGGAGTGAGGCAAAAGTCGGGTATACCAGGCGCAGGGCGAGGATGCTTCCTGCTGATCGGAGTACAGGCCTGCCGACGAATTCGCTCTAGTTCCGGCGTCTGGTTGGCCTGCATCTCGCGGATGATCTCGCGCACACAGTCCTTGCCCTCGTCGGTGTCCAGCCGCTGGACGAACTGCTCGAGGAAGTCGAGGTTGTACTTCTGGGCGCCCACCTGGCTGAGCGGCGTGCAGGGGGAGTCGGGTGAGGAGCCAGAGCTGCGAAGGCGTCCCCCTGGATTTCCAGCCAGCTCGGAAACCCTGCGATTGCGCAGCGGTGTTAGTTCCGGTTGATTCTCCTCCTCCTCCAGCGGCGGCGGAGCCACCAGGGTAGCCTCCTCCGGTCGCGTTCTGTTCGTCCTGGCATTACTCTCCCGCAGACGCGGTGATATAGGGAAATCCTCGGGACTCTGGCCCACCAGGTGACCCACATAGGGCAGCTTCTCGCCCGTGCGGGCGCACTGCACCAGCCACTCCGAGGTGACGACGGGATAGTGCCACTTGATGGCGCCCTCGTACTTGGAGCCCTCGGCAGTGGGACACACGAGCAGTGGCTTCTCCTTTTTGATAAAAGTCTTGTTGACCGAGGCGCCCAGCAATTCGGCCGCGGAGTTGATGAAATCCCTCTCCAATCCCGCATAAATAGAGACCACAATGGTCATACCCTTCAAGGGCTGACGCAGTGCAGCGGCGGGCACATGCTGGTGGTAGTATTCCAGCGGCAGCAGCTGGTTCTTCTTCATGCAGCTCTCGAGATACAGCTCGGTGACTATATTCCTGGCCCGCACGGGCAGCTCCTGCGCATCGAAGGCCACCTCGAAGCTGACGATGGCGTAGTCCACCTCGTCGGCGAAGCTCGAGGGGACCAGCAGACCCTGGGCCGTCTCGCATTCGGTGAGCATTTGTTGGTAGAACTCCGCATTGAAGCAATCCTTGTGCACGTAGACCGAGTGGCCCTGAAAGTAGTCTAGTTTCTCAAAGTCAATGGACAAAGTGCTGGCACTCAAATCGGGTATTTGCTGGAGGGGAGCTGGGGGATTGGGATTAACCATTGAGTTCCTTAGACGTATCTCCATTTGCGTGGAACTGGCTGCCGGCTGCAGGAGACTCACATCCGCCGGGGGAAGCTGGGCCACTGCTCCCTGATCCTGCGAGTACTGATCCAGCAGCGTGTGATCCGGCTGCTCCTCCTCCTCCTGCTGCACAGGATCCGCCTCCTGATCGAACAGCTTCTTCTTGATGGGCAGCGTGGGCTGCTTGAAGCTGTGGTTCATGGAGCGCAGCGTTCGCTTGCTGGCCGGCGAGGCAACGTCGGGTTCGCGGTTCTGCGGCAGCGACACGCGATGCACTAGCTCGCTGACCAGGCGGCCAGCTCGTATGCTCTCCAGCAGCCAATCGAGGCGCACCACATGCACGGAGCCCATGAGACCGTCGCTTTGCCACTGGCGGTAGTCAGCGTCGTCCAGTTGGCCCACAATGATGTGCGAGATGCCCTCGTTGGCCTCGTCGTAGCGGGTGGCTCCCCCGGTATTTAGCACTCTGTTCAGTTTCTCCCGCTCCTCCGAACGAAAGCCACTCAAATAGACGCAGCAGCCGTCTAGAAAAGCTCCCGCCTTCTTCGCCTGCCGCGGACAAATCTCGGCCAGCACCTGCTGGTAGTTTCTGCTGGAGGCAGTGGCCTGTTTGAGCAGCTCCTTGGCAGGGGAGCCCATGCCACTGCTCACGGATTCATTGACCGTGGTCAGATCGCTGCACATGCGCCGCGAGCCGGAGACGAAGCTGATCCTCGAGAGATCCGAGAGCTGCGACTGATCAGCAACGGAACGTGTGCTCTTTGTGGGCGTGGAGGCGGCTGTCTTGCCGGCGCGCACCTCGTAGTCCTTGGTGGGCAAAGCATAACCACGATTGCAGCTCTCGAAGATCCACTCGGGCAGCAAGACATCCTTCTTGTAGCGTATGGCCGCCTTGTACTTCTCGGTGTCCGTCTTCGATTGCTCGGTGATGACGATGTCCACCACCTGGGAGCGAAAGGCGCGATGATAGATGCCGCCGTTCTCGTTGACCAGCCGCATCACCTGATCCTTGCGAGCGACATCCAAGCCGCTGCACGTGATGTTGGCTCCAAAGAAGATGGGCAGGCGGTACTTGTCGCAATCCGGATCGGTGGCCCTGAATGAGTCACCCTGACTGCGGCGACTCTGCTCCCAGACGTACTGCACCCAGTCCACGTGCATCACGGGCACTCCGTTCAGCGTGGCCTGCTCGTACTTGCTGGATTTGATGGTGTTTGCGATGAGGTGCGTGGTGCGGTGGCCGAAGCTCTGGAAGTAGCTGCCGCCCATCCAGTGGATGAGCCGGCTGAGCTCCTCCTTCTTCTGGGGCGTGATCCCGGTGGCCGAGACCTGCAGATCCCGCATGGCCGTCGTGTAGATGGCCTTGCTGCCGCCCTCGGGAATGGGTTCGTTGCGTCGCAGGCAGCTGAGCAGGCAGGGTGGCCCCAGGATGAGGGCGCGCGTCTGCTGCAGCTGCTCGAAGAAGTCGCCCTCGAAGTGGGCCAGCACAAAGACATCCTTCTTGGTCAGGTTCCCAGCGGCTATTAAAGGATATCCCTCGCTGGGTTTTATCTGCCGGATTTGCGTCTCCGCCAGCTGCTGCGATAGCAGCTCCAGCGACGCCTCAAACTGCTCCAGGAGCGCCTCGCCAGACGCCTCCTGGGCCTCCGCGCCCGGCTTCAGGTTGTTCACGAAGTACGCGCAGATGGACTCGTCCATGCTCACGCTCATCGTGGCGGCGTGTGCTCTGCTCCCGGATTTATTTGCCATTTTCGCAACGCTATTTTGGCGCCGTTTGTTGTTGCTTTGAATTCGTTGGCAACGCCGACTTCGAGGTAGTTGGCAACGCGGGCTGGCGGAGCTGTCTGGCAACGCCGCAGGTGATGGTACCCATGGGTACATTTACAGTAACTATTTCTAAATCTGTTATTTATTTGCTTACATATTATTTACGAAAGGGGGATTCCCTAAACTGTTGAATTGCTGAATTGTTGAATTTTGGTCAGCTGTTAATCAGCTGTTCCATACAAAGTCAACTTTCAGAAATTTCAGCAATTCAACAGCCTCGGGGCTGATGAAAATTTTCTTGAATTGCTGAAAAGCCAGAGTTGTCACCTTTTTTTAAAAGTCGTGGCAACTCTGTAATATTTTAGTATCACCAGTAAACATTATTTATTTTAAAATCAACTTAGAAAGCATATTTGTGGTTCTTTTTACCTTGGTAACACTTTTAGAGAGTAACTAGCAATAATAAATCAAATTTTATATGCTTTAAATTCCGTGAAATTTTTCAACAAATAACAGCTGTTTGAAAATTCAACAGGAACCATTTTGGGTCGTTCCCTTAATTGCTGAAATTTTTTGTTGAATTTTCAACAATTCAGCAATTCAACAGTTTAGGGAATCCCCCTGAAAATATTATCTTGGTCTCAAAATAAATAAATTGTATTTACTTTTTACTATTTCTATACTTGTATAGAAAGTTATGTATTTTCTTGTATATTATTTACGAAAATATTATCTTGGTCTCTAAATAAATAAGTTGTATTTACTATTTTTATATTTGTATTGATAGTTATTTATTAGCTTGTATATTATTTACGAAAATATTATCTTGGTCTCTAAATAAATAAGTTGTATTTACTTCTTACCATTATTATTACTAAAAATATAGAATTTGTATGTAAATTTATTTATATATTATTTACGAAAATATTATTTGGGTCTCAAAATAAAGAAGTTGTATTTACTTAATAAAACATTATTACACAAGTGCTAGACAACAGACCTAGTAAAACATTTTGTAGCAAGTACTAGAATATTATATTGTATAAAAAACCCATTGGGCATATCAAAGAACTGAATTATTCACTTGCTGTTCTAAAATTTAGTTTTCATTTTAGTAGTTAGAGATAATTATTTTTCTTTTACATATTGTAAACATTTCAAGTATTTAAAGAGCTAAAAAAAGTATTCTAATCTACTAAAAGATGTAAACTTTGGAAAGCTTTAGTTAAAATGATTTTTAAAAGTACAAAGAAGTTAGGGACATTTGTACAACCATTTGACCGTTTAAATAATCGATTGACGAAAGAAGTCGCTGCTATCGATATGCGCGATAGCACTTGCCATCGATGGCCTAAGAGAAAGGAAGAAAATAGGGGAAATCGAAAATAGAATAATAAACCAGAGCAGAGAAAACCAAAACCAGAGGCTCCAGAGGATCGGATATACGACATAGGGATACACCTGCATCTCCCGACCAAATGGGCAACTTTGTGAGCAGGCAGAACGCGGCGGTGGAGGAGGCGGATCCGAGCACGAACAATGCCTACAAATATCCACCCAGAATGGGCAACTTCTTTGGGACGCACTTCATCATGGGCGGCGAGCGCTTCGACACGCCGCAGCCGGAATCCTATCTGTTTGGCGAGAATGCGGATCTCAATTTCCTGGGCAACCGACCCACCGCCTTTCCGTATCCCCCGCCGCAGGCCAACGAACCCACCAAGACCCTCAAGAGTCTGGTCAACATTCGCAAGGAGTCGGTGCGCTTCGTCAAGACGCTGAACGACAAGAAGATGGTGGGCCTCATCGAGAAGCCCAAGCCCAAGCCCACGCCCACGCCTACGCCCATCAAGGACATCGACATCGATCGGGATTTGGACCTGGAGAAGGACAAATCCAATGTGACCATCGAGGATGTGGACGGCAATGTCCTGTGCTCCATGGGCCTGGGTGGCGGAGATCCAGACTTGGCTCCACCACCGCCGCCCTGCTCGTACAACATCGAGTTCACCTTCGACTCGGACGCCAAGTGCGCCATTACCATCTACTATTTCTGCTCCGAGGACGTCAGTCCCAGCGGCGTGACGCTGGTGCCGCGCGAGGGCCTCACCTCGGAGACGTACCACTACGAGAAGGGCATCAATCAGTGCTTCTCGCAGCCGGGCCACGTCTTCAATCCGCAGCAGATGCCCGAGGATGAGCTGGGCTACAGCCCGGGACGCGAGCAATATCCCGTGGCCATCCATTGTGTGGTGGAGGAGGGCAGCGACGAGTGCCGCCAGTCGCACACCACCATCTGTGTGATCGACCATCATCCGGAGAACGGCAGCTATGTGCTGCGCGCCCTCAAGCAGAAGATCTTCGTGGATGGCCTGTGCTATCTGCTGCAGGAGATCTACGGCATCGAGAACAAGGCGGTGAACAAGACGTCGTTGGACGAGGAGATCGACGATCATGGCAGCGAGTGTGTCATCTGCATGAGTGAGACCCGGGACACCCTGATCCTGCCCTGCCGCCATCTCTGCCTGTGCAATTCGTGTGCCGACTCGTTGCGCTACCAGGCCAACAACTGTCCCATTTGCAGGGCTCCTTTCCGGGCGCTGCTGCAGATTCGGGCTGTCCAGAAGGGGATTAGCACGCATGTGCTGCACCAGAACACGCCCACGTCGACGGGCGGGGAGCCTGCGCCCGTGGATGTGCCGCCTGGCTATATTCCAGTCTCGCTGATCGAGGCGCTCAACGGACCGCCGCAATATGTGGCCAGGGCCAGGTGAGTCGAGTGCCTCTCAATGGGGAAAACCTTATTATTAGAAAAGTTTGATCAAATCCGAAAACACCAAAGTTCGTTTTGAATAAAAATATAGTTTAAAATTAATTGCATATTTGAAATTTTTTGAATATTTGCATAAAGTATGCAAAATATATGCAAAATATAAAATAAACTCAACTATTCAAGATTGACCATTTCATAGCCAACCTAATTTACCCGAAGAATAGTTGTTGGCCAAACTGCTCGTTTAAATTGCTCGCCGTGTTTACTAAAGGTTCCTTAGAATTCGCATATATTTTGCATATTTTATGCATATATTTTTTGTATATATTTTGTAGATTTCCGATATGCATCCGAATTTATTACATTTGAAAAATATTATATGACACCAACCTAGAAATTTTGTTAAAAATCGGACCAAAAATGGAAAAAATATAATATATTTATTTATTATTTTTTGCATGTATCTTGCATATTTTATTCATATATTTTTTGCAAATATTTTGCATATTTCCGATACGCATCCGAATTTATTACATTTGAAAAATATGACACCTACCTAGAAATTTTGGTAAAATCGGACCAAAAACGGGAAAAATATGCAAAATCCGAGGTCTACTTATTATATTTATTTATTATTTTTTGCATATATTTTGCCCATTTTATGCATATATTTTTTGCATATATTTTGCATATTTCCGATATGCATCCGAATTTATTACATTTGAAAAATATGACACCTACCTAGAAATTTTGGTAAAAATCGGACCAAAAACGGGAAAAATATGCAAAATCCGAGGTCTACTTATTATATTTATTTATTATTTTTTTGCATATATTTTGCCTATTTTATGCATATATTTTTTGCATATATTTTGCATATTTCCGATATGCATCCGAATTTATTACATTTGAAAAATATGACACCTACCTAGAAATTTTGGTAAAAATCGGACCAAAAACGGGAAAAATATGCAAATTCCGAGGCCTACTTATTATATTTATTTATTATTTTTTGCATACATATTGCATATTTTATGCACATATCTTTTGCATATATTTCGCATATTTCCGATATGCATCCGAATTCATTACATTTGAAAAACACGACACCTACCTAGAAATTTTGTTAAAAATCGGACCAAAAATGGAAAAAATATGCAAAATCCGAGGGTACTCATTATATTTACTTCCTCTTTCAGGACCAGCGAGCACGACATCACCGACTCCGCCGCCACAGTGGCCGCCTCGACAATGACCAGTGCCGACATCAAGGCCACTTCGCCCATCAAGTCCAGCAGCCAGCGGCGGCCGAAGATCAAGAAGAACGCCTCGACCTGCACGTCCACCAGCGAGGTGGGCACCATTACCAACCAGTCGGGCGGCAACGGAAACGGTTCGTCCACACATTCCGTGGAAATCGAAAGCGATCCGAAGAAGTCCAGCACGGCCACCTGCACTTCGCCCACACTGGGCGGCACATCCACGTCGCCGGAAGCGAAGCAGGACAAGCTGCAGATCGTCAACGAACGAAAGTATCCCAGATCCACGGCCGGATCCGGTGGCGATGGCTCTGCGGGCACCGACGACGACGAGGACAGCGAGAACGAGAAGCTGTCGCCGCTCCTGTCGCCCGGCAGCAAGAGCAAGAACGTGTCCAGCAAGTCGCTGAAGCAAGTGGTCGCTTGCCTGGAGGCAGACGATGCGGAAAAGCCAGCTGGCGAGGGGTCCGCTGAGGAGTCCGGCCTGAAGAAGGGCTCCTCGCTGAAGCGCACCAAACCGAGGCCAGAACTTAGCGGCGGCGGCGGCACACCTTCGCCCGCCGAGGCCACAGCCGAGGATTCGGACTACTACACGCCGGAAGATACTCAGAACTCGATATTGAGTCCACTCTGTCCCTCGGAGCGAGCCAAGAGCGGTGATCCGCTGGGCGCCGGAAGCCTCGGCAACGGCAGGAGCGCCGGATCCGTGGGCGGACCTGCACCCGTTCCGCTCGTGGGCTTCAGCAGTGCGGTGAAGAAGAATCTGCACAAGAAGTCCACCTCGGTGGGCAACATGGTGGGTTCCGGTTCGGTGGCCACAGTTGTGGATTTGAAGTCCAACAACGTTAGCTCCCTTCCAGGTGCGTTGATAATCTGTTTTTTCGTTCATTATTTAATTCTTAAATCAAATACCATTTCCCCAGACATGTTGGACAGCCCGATCAGCGGCAACTCGGCCTCGACGCGCAGCTCCAGCGACAGTTACTCCTCCAGCTCGTCCACCAAGCAGCTGCTCAGCTCAAATCCGACCGCCACGGCCGCCAACATCATCGTGGACGACAAGACAGCTCTGCAGAATGCCGTCAATGTTTAAAGCCGGTCTCAGTTGAATTTCCGCGTTTCGTTTTATCGTTTTTAGCTTGCGTTTACTCTATTTATTCGTAGTCACCTAGATTTAGTTAAATCAATGCAGCTTCCCCGCCCGCAGGAACACGATGTTAATGAAGATGATGATGATAAAGAGCAGGTTTATAAGGATGGTCGGAGCAGGAGCTACGACGATGAGCAGGAGGAGGGAGGCCACCAGGACACAACACTTAACCAGTATACAGTATACACACACCACACACTTGCATGTGTACGTAGTTTAAACTAGCATAATGGCTTGGGTATATAACAAATAAACTAAATCAAATAAATAATGGCGCCTAGGGCGCTGCATTCCACAATACATATATGTAAATCGAATGCAATTTTAGACATTTCTTTATTATAATGGGCAAAGATTACTAATTTCCATCAACTATTATTTTCGAAAAAATAAATAATTCATAAGAATTTAAATATTTCTCCACTCAAAAATTGTTTGGACCATTTTTGGCCAAGGTAAAGCCTTTTTTGGCCTTCTTTTACCAAATACCCAGATCCCAATTTTTCACAAAAAATTATTTGTTTTTTGACCGTAACATTGGAAATATTGATCCAAATATAGATTGTCATACCTTTCTAAACTCGTTATTAAATTTCCTAACGATTGGTATTTAAGCCTTGACATTTTATTTATTTTAAATATTTCGCAAAAAATCATGGGGTACCCCTTTATAAAAATTGGGGAAAATTTTATTTTTCCAAAAGCACACGGAAAGTGTTATGGATTTATTGCTAATTTTGTTATCTGTTCAAAACAGTATGTATTTTTGATGTAGGACCATTTTTGGCCAAGTTACAGCAAAAAAAGCAATAAAGAAAAATTCCAATTTTCCATAACGCAAGAGTAAATAAAATAAGCTTGAAAAAGCAATTCCTTTAAATATATTTGTAATAAAACCGAATAGTTCGCTATCGATGACAGTGACCGCCACCACCCGCACTATCGATAGCTGGCGCCATCGACTGGCGCTGCCATCACTAGAGGTCACGAATTGTCCAATTGCATTTGTTTACCTTTCGCCCGTTTAAACTTTTCGGTGGTTTTCCCTTCGAGCGGTCAAGTGGAGGAGTCGCGGCGTGAATTGTGCGAAGGATCGAGATCGAGGGACGCCAGTGGTTTAGCCGGAGGTACGTAGTGGGTGCAGGTACCTTCTCGTCCTGCGGACGGCGCTGTGTCCGTAAGTTTGGGCCTCCGATTGCCGGACATGTGCGTAATTGATTTTTCGTTCGGCGGTCAAGCATTATTTATTTACCAAAAACCCCCCTCCTCTCAACCCTCTAAACCACCTACATATTTTGTTAATTTTTTTTGGTTTTATTGCAAATCTCAATAGAAAAACTTCCAGCGAAAAGAGAGAAAAAAAAAACAACACACACACTAGGACACTAGGACTTTCAACATTATTTTAGGCGATTAACTGTAGGTACAGGGATCGAGATTACATATGCATAGGGTACAGATAGGCCTACGGAGGTTATATCAATTATTTAGACAATTTAGCTAATCCACTTCCTTATCGTCTTTTGCGTAACAACAAAGTCTATGGACGGGTTGATTTAATTCGACTAGAATTTGGAACGAAAAATGGGTTTCAGTCCCGGATTTCTCAACTGGAGGAGCTATCCTACTTCGGTGCCCCATTGGCCAAAGTGCGGGACTTGCGCTTCTTCAGCTTGGTCTTCACCTTGCGCACCAGATTCACCGTGTCCAGCGAGATGCCCGCGGAGGACTTGTTGTTGGCCTGGACTCCGTTGCCGTTGCCGCCGCTGCTCCGCTGATACTGCATCTGCATTCCGGAGGACGAGGAGCCCATAACGCCCGTGCTGCTCTTCGCCTGCAGCCCTCCGGCCGCATTCCTCATCCGCCGGGAGGAGGAGGAGCCACCTGGCATGTTGGCCGGCTGCTGGACGGCCGTGATCACCAGGCCGCCGGTCTTGAATTTATTGGGAGCTCTTCCTCCGCCGCCGTTGCTGCCTCCCTGCATCACGCCGGCGGAGTGCATCCGAGCGGCCACGGATCCGGAACCCTGGCCGCCACCCTTGAACATCAGCCGCTGGTGCTGCTGCTGTTGCTGTTGCTGCTGCAGCTGCTGCTGCACTGCCCCTCCACCGGCGCTGTTGCGACTCCGGGCAAACCGCGTGACCAGCTGCGTGGTCTCCGCTATCTTCATCATGCTGCTCGACTTGCGCTTCACCTTGCCGCCCGCCGATTCGCCACCGCCCGCCACCAGCTGCTGGATGGCCCTGGCCTGGCCCGCCGCCGCCTTCTTGGCCATCTGCATCGGCTTGAAGGCCTGCTGCTCCCTCGGATCCTCCACCTTCATCAGGCGCTGCGCCTGCTGCGGCTGGGAGCGCTTGTGCTCCTCCTGCTGCTGCCACAGCAGCAGCTTCTGGGAGCAGGCACTGCAGGGGAAAATAACGTTAGATATATTGACTGCCTGACTATCTCATACACTCACTTGAACAGATCCACCTGCTCCAGCTTCCTGGGCTTGCGCGGTGCTCCCACAAAGGCGGGTGGCATGCCCATGGCCATTCCATTCTGCTCCCTGCCGCTGGAAGTGAACATGGCTCGATTCTGGCCAGCACTAGCTCCTCCTGCACTTCGTATGGCCGCCGTGGCGTTGGCCATTTGGGAGCCCCCCATCGAGTGACCCTTGTACCAGGCCAGTGGACGCCCATCCGCATCGCCGTGCGCTCCCGTCCAGACCTTCTTCTTCAGCGAGAGCTTCAGCTGCAGGTCATCCGCCGTTTGGACATTGGCAGGCCGCTGGGGAATGAAGTTGCTCGGAACGCTCCTTAAAAGGGAACCAAAAAGGAAAGAGAAAATCAATTACTGAAGAATTCGCGTCTTGAAAAATACGCACCTTCTGGGCGGCGGCTTGGTCATCGCCTTCATCGCCGGCTTCGATTCGCCCATGTAGAAGTTGGCCTTGCCCTGACCACCATTGGGTATCTCCTGCTGGTCGAGATTGTGCCACGAGTAGGTGCGCCTGGCGGAGGCGCCAGTTCCGCCCGCCTGCCGCTGCATCAGCGCATCCAATTCGGGCGCTGTGCGCGGAGTCAGCTTGTAGACATCCAGCTTCTTGCCGCCGCCCGGAGTGCCGCCGCTCTTCGAGGGCGTGGTCACGATCAGTTCTGGCGGCATGTGGGCCGCCTTCGGCTTCTGGACCACCGTGTCGCCGATCTCCTCGATGTAGCGCCGCTGCAGGTCGCTCTGGAGCAGCGTGTGCCGCAGCGGGGCCACCGCACCGTAGCCATTTTGGCCGCTCGTCGGCGAGTGCTCCTCGTCGTCGGTGGAGAAGTGCAGATCCGAGCCCGGATCCGTGGTGGGCAGGTCCAGGGTGGTGCGCACCACCTCGCCGCGCTTCTTGGGCGGCTTGCCCCGAACCTTGGTGCGACGCGCCTGCGTGGACTGAACGGATTAGAGGCGGGAGATATGGGCGGGAATTGGGAATTATAAAACTAGTCGTGCAAAGTGCTGGTGCTGCTGCCCTGGAAAACTATCTACTACTTTCGATTTCTCTTTTGCAAAATTTATCTAAAGATCTCTCATGGGAAAATCGATTTAAAGACTCCCTTAGTATTAAATTAGATAGATAGGCTTAGATAGGCTTGATATTCTGCTTACTTTGCTTAGGAGGAATTTAAAATGTAATTCTAAGAAGTTAAAATTACTTATGAAGGTGTCTAAAAGTATACAGTGAATTCATTCTTGCGGAATGAATCAAAATTGATATTTAAAATATATTGTTGCATACTTTTTGACACGATTTGAATTTAATTCTAGGATTTGGAAATTACTTATTCCTCTTGGTACTCAAAATATTTTGTTGCCTACTTTTTGACACCATTACAAGTGTTTTAAAAGTCTAATTGATTTCTGTGATTACCCAAGTATTAATAACTGCGAAATTTTTTTTACGATAGAGAAAATGGAAAGGGGAAATAGAGGAATTTTCACTCCCTTAGGCGGATAGGCGTATACCTTCTTCCTGCGGTAGATGTAGATGCGTCGGTTGGCCAGCCACAGGCGAAAGTTTCGATCCACGTGCAATTTCTGATTGACCACCGGCTTCCGCTTCTCCGTGGGCATGAACTTTTTCTTTTTGCCCGTTTTCTTGACGCCGCCGGAAGGCTTGACCTTGCGTGCGACCTCTTTAGCGTTTCCATTTCCATTTCCGCTTCCGGTTCCGCTTCCGATTGCAGTACTTAATCCGGTGCTGGCACTGGAGCAGTCCGGATCCCTTAGCGATTCCGATTGCGAGGAATCCATGCTGTCGGTGCTATCGGAACTCTGTGGCCCAGCCGACTGCTGAACTCTCTTGACCTCTCTTGTTGGTGCAGGGGGCGGATTTGGCTTTCTGGCCAACTGCCTGCTGCTGGGATTCTCCGTGATCGCTGATGATACTCCTTCACCAGTGGCGGTTGTACCTCCTCCTCCGCCTCCTCCTCGCAGACGTTTCCCAGTTGGAGGAGCGGTCTTCACGCCCATTTTGTGACGCCTTCTCTTCAAGGTGGTCAGAGTTTTGAACTTGCGCTGAAACAGCGGCGTAAAGTAGATCCTGTCCAGCTCGTGCATCACCTTGCGCATGCGTCGCATGCGGAACTGGGATTTTGGTGTTGATAAAGTGCAAGTGAAAGTGCAGTGCAAGGGGTAGGATACCCAAATGGATCCCCACTTACCTTGCGTATCTCGTGGATGACCTCCGGCGAACTGGGCGGTGCTCGGGTGGGGGCACAGCAGGGTCCCTCCAGATCGGAAGCCGTTATGGAGTGCTTGCCCTCGTTATCGGAACTCGAGCTGCAGTTGCCCTCGTCGCTAAGGGGTTGGGATTAGTAGTTAGTAATTTGTTAGTAATCGCTGGGGGTTTGGTATGTGGTTACGGAACCAATCGATTCACTAGTGACCCACCCCAGACCAACCTGGAGTAATCCGACAGAGGGATATTCAAGGGCTCGTCGGCACTGGAGCCTTCTCGCATCAGTCTTTCGATTATCTTGGATCGTAGCCTGTCCTGTTGTTTGAGTAAATTTAAAATCTATTGTAAATGTTAATGCATTTGGATTAGTGAAAAATCATACACTGGCGAAAAGGAAAATGAAATAAATCAGTTAAGTTAACAAGGTTATAAATAAAAATTAAAAATATGAGTGAGTGCGGGATAATCAAGCAGTTCGCTAAAAGCAGTAGAAGCTAATGTGAAAAGCGATTAACTTAGGGCTAACCAAAAGACGAGAACATAAATCATATGGTTGATATATGGTATTTATTTCAAAAAATAATATTTTCCGGTTATAATAATACGGTTACGCTTACGGCTAGCAACATCGAAAGAAACGCGACTAGGAAATAAGAATAAATAGAGCTCGAGTGCCTGGCGATGCTGTGCTGGGTGTGACTAACTGACTATCTCGGTACGTTTGTGCGGGATCAGGTGGATCAGGTGTATATATAGATAGATAGATATATAGATAGTTCAAGTACCCGTCGCGTGGATAGGATATCCATTTTGGGCTCTATCCACGCAACTGGGTGCTCAAAAACATTAGAAAAACTGCGATACGCGCAAATAGACAGCATTAAAATTAATTCAATTCAATGCCGCATTAAGTTCAATGCCCGATTGAATTCACATGCAGACGATATATGCCCAGATATACACGATATATCCGATATATCTGTCATATAACCTCTGTGGCTCTGGCCGATTGTGTGATTGTTGTTTGTGGTTTTGAATTTGTCTTGGATATACGAAGAATATAATATGTAGAGATATGGATTTGAACTCTGATTGGGATTTGGGGATTTAAATTCTGGGTCAGCACAGCAGCGCTTTTTAGACAGATCGCAGGCAGCGACTAGTTGCGATTACAAACACGCTTTACGATTCACGATTATAACGATTAACGATAACTGGCACAAGTTGCGTTTACAGAAAGGAGCGTGTGTTTCGGTTTGTGTGGATCGAATCGGTTCGGATCGGTTAAGATCGAGAGTTTCTTTTTTTTTTTTGGGGGGATGGAACATTCCTAGGAGACACTCTTCTCCACAGAACGTTTCACTTTCAGTTTGTCGTTCATTATACATCCCTGATCGGCCATTTTCTGTAATTTCAATGCTTTCTGTTCGCGTTTCTCGCGTTTTCTTATCTTTTTGATTTGTTTAAACAACTTTGCGTGCCGCTTTACTTTGTTCGGATTCTCATCGCAGTAGTCCAAAAGTGTCTCACAAAATGCTCGTCCCATGTGCTCGTAATCCTGAAAGGTTATTCGTTGAGATTTCGCATTACAATATCGATTAGAGAGAGAGTTTGGCTTTAACCCGGAGCTCACCTGCGTATTGAAGTGCGTTCCCTTGCGCGATCCTAGCGAGGATCCGCCGAAGGAGGCCTCGATCGTATAGCTGTTGGTGATGCCCAGCATCCAGACCACAATACGCCCGGTGCCCTCCTTGCTGCGCTGGATCTTGAACTTGCAGCTCTCGAAGGAGAACTACAGTTTGGAAATTTAAATATTATTAGTAAAATTGTATACTACCGATAAATTTATAAATTTATTTTTAGATTTTAATCCTTTCTTTTTGAAAACATCGCCATTATCGACACGATATTGTGAAATTATCGAAAATATCGATAGCTTTCAAGCTCTAATACTATAAATTTATAATATTATCACTGTATTTGACTGTTTTTTCTTAAAAACATCGATATTATTGACACGACATTGTGAAATTATCGAAAATATCGATAGTTTTCAAGCTCTAATACTAGACTCACCCGATCCGCACTGTTCTTGTGCAACATCAGCGGAAAGACCTGCTCGGTTAGCTTCTTCTCCGGGTTGCGTTTGTTCTCACAGCCATATATGAATATGTTGTGCTTTCGTGAGTGAGCGTGCATATCACAGTACATGGCCACGCCGCATTCCTCAATCAGTCTGGAAAAAATCGAATAAAATTGTTTGTATTGATATAAATCAAGTCACTTTAAGAACCCACCTTCTAATCATGGCTTTGGTATACCAAATGGATGGATATGTCTCGCGGATGACCGTGCGATACTGCCGGTTGAGGTCCTTGCCGGTCAGCGAGTTCCGGGTGTTGCCCACAATGACTCCGTCCGGATTCAGCATCGGCACCAGCTTGAAAATGAACTTGTGCCGCAGCCGTTTGGCCACCGTGGTATCGCCGGTGATGAAGTCCATCAGACCCTTCATCATCCACGAGGCGGGCGTCTCACTGGGATGCACACGCGCCGACACCACAATCGATTTCTTTCGCTATAATAGTAATAGTAATAATTTAGAAATGTGTATTATTTATATAGAGGAACCCAGCTCACCCGCATGTTCTCCTCGTTGGACGAGGGCGCCGTCACCGTCAGGTAGTAGACATTATTGCCCGCCAAAGTGCGGCAGAGCAGGCGCAGCTTGCAGAACTTTGACTTGACCGGATGCCGCTGGATCTCCATGAGGTAGTCCTGCAGGTCGCTATAGGTGTACGGGTAGCTGTGCGCGAAGAACACGGTGTCGTCGTCGTGCTCGAACTCGATGGTGAAGGTCAGCGTGTACGTCGAGTTGTCCTCGTCGTCCTCGTTGGCGCTATTGCTGGCACTTCTGGGGGGAAAGGATGCATAATACAGTTGAAAATACCTCAAAGATCAAAATATCTAGAAATTTGACACTATAGCTTAAAAAATTATCGATATTTTCACAATATTGCTTCGATAATTTCGATGTATAATACCGTTGAAAATACCTCAAAAATCAAAATATCTAGAGATTTGATACTAAAGCTTAAAAATCGATATTTTCGATATTTCACAATATCGCTTCGATAATTTCGGTGTATAATACAGTTGAAAATACCTCACAAATCAAAATATCTAGAGATTTGATAATAATGCTTAAAAGTGATCGATATTTTCGATATTTTCACAATATTGTATTGTATATAGTATCGATGTTTTTAAGGGAAAGCATATATTAAATATCGAGTAATAGTGATCATTTTTCAAAACTTCGATGGATAAATATCTTGTTTTGAATCCAGATACATTTTCTACTTCTCATTTTCCCTTAGGAATCTGCCTTGGAATATTTTAAGTCGGTTAGTTAGGCATTAACTTGGTTCCATTGCAGAAATATAATTATTTTTATGTTTTTAAAGGTTTAATCGATTGTAAAACAATTTATTTTTAACCTTCTTAAAGCAATAGATTCTTTATAAGGTTTTTGGTAAGGGTAATGCGATAAGTCTACTCACTCATCGTCGTTGCGGTAGTAGCAGATGTTGTCCCCGCATCTCCGCCAGCCCTCGCTCTTCTCCTTGGCGCCCAGCGTGGAGTACATGACCGGCTGCATGCCGTCGTTGTAGAGGCTGTCCGACTTGACCAGATTGACGATCGAGAAGCGGTAGAGCATCTTGCGCCGGGTGCGACGCACCCGGAAGTAGAACCACTGCTTCGAGCGGCTGGTGTAGAGATCGGGTCGCAGGTAGAGCTCGTAGTAGGTGGGCGTGATCTGGACCGCCTTGGCCAGGTTGCCGCTCTCGAAGCGCGACTCGAACTCCAGGCCGTCGTACTCCTCGGGGTTCATGGGATGGCAGTTGGTCACGAAGCGGGCGCCGCCGACGGCCGAGCGGCTGAACTGCGCTTGGGTTAAATCGGAGCAGAGGAAAGATTGCGACGAGGTTGCGGTCGTCGTCTGGTTAGTACTTGCAAACGAGTTCAGCGTGCCGGTCGTCTCCTGGCTGGCCATTGAATTCAGCTGCTGATCCTTGCTCAGCCGGAAGACGTTGTTCGCGACGGGAGAGGAGGTGCGAGTGCCCATCGAGGAGGTGCCAGTGCTTGTGCCCGCTCCCATTCTGTCTAAGCTACTTAAACCGCCCCTGGTGGCCAATTCGTCCTTGCCGCCCAGACAGCCGTCCTTGTCGCGGTGGCGCCCTCTGGCGAGCGCCGCTGCTGAGGCCGCCGCCGCCGCCACTGTGGCCGCATGGGTGTGCGGTACCGCTCGAGGCGACTGGCGGCTTCTGGAACGAACGTGGTCCTGCTGCTGCAGACCAGCTGGGGGGTGGATGGGGTTATTGAGGAGGTTACCCATGTAATGAAAGCTCTTTTGAGGGACTGTTAAGACCATTTCATCTTATTGCCTACTTGAACTTTGATAAATGACTTTATAAAATATTTATACTTAACTGGTAAAGTTAATTTTTAAATGTGCTAAGACCCGCATTACCCAACTACCCATGTCCCTTCAAACAGAACTTTCAAGGTACAATTAAAAAATCAAATCAAGAAGTGCCCCCTTTGATTAACTTTATAAAACATTTCCACTGAAACGGTGACTAGTGCATTAATTTATAAGGAAATCCTTGTAGCACCAGGAAATAAAAAAAGAAAAAAAATAAAAAAAAAAATATAAAAAAAATAAAAAAAAACGGTGAAGTAAAATTCTAAATGTGACAAGACCTGCATTACCCAACTATCCATGTCCCTCCAAACAGAATTTTCATGACAAAATTAAAAAAACAAATCAAGTGTCCCCTTTGATCAACTATATAAAACATTTCTACTGAAACGGTGTCTAGTGCATTAATTTATAAGAATTATTTAGCACCAGGAAATAAAAAATAATAAAAAAAATAAAATAAAAGGTGAAGTGAAATTCTAAATGTTACCCAACTCCAAATAGAACTTTCATGATAAAATCAAAAAAATCAAATCAAGTGCCCCTCTTTTAATCAACCCCTCGCTTACAGCTAGTCAGCCTGCTCCTGCTGTCGTCTCCCACCAGAGTTTCGGTATCCGAAACGGATCCGGAGCCGGGACACGGACGCTTCTCGGCGCCACCAGCGAGCCGGGCCGAATTGGTCTTCAAAGTTCGGCGCAAGCCATCTCCACTGCCCTCCGTATCCTCTGTATCGGAGTCAGATGGCTCCTCTTCATCCTCCTCCTCACCCAGACCCGAGCTGCTGGTCTCCTCGGAGGAGCTGGCACTACTATCCCCGCGAGGAAAGCTAATGCCCCGCTTTTCGGGAGCCAGAGCCACTGCAGCGGATCGATCCTTTCGGGCACTTCGCTCGAAGGCCACCTCCAAGCGGGCTATATTCGTTTTTGGCAACTTGACGGGGGCTACGGCGAACTTGTTCGATACCTTTTGGGATCCCGGCGGCGGGTGCAGCGCGGGATCATCCTGATCCACGATCCTGTCGATCATCGCCTTGGCCACATTCTTCCCGAACTGACTGAGGACATAGCGCGGCGAGGCGGGCTTGTATTCGCTGGTGTTGTTCTTCCAGATATCATCGATATCGCTGGGCTCCTTGCTGGCGGCCTCCGAACGGCTGGCGGCCCTCGAGTTTCGTGCCGTTCCGCCGGCTGGTTCCGCCTCCTCCTGGTAGCGCTTCTTCTTCGCCTCGATGAGATCCTTGACGATGGCCTTCTCCTTGGCCTCCACACTGCCGCCGCAGCCTGCGCCGGAGGTATCGTACTCCTCGTCGTAGTAGTCATCGTTGTCGTCCAGGGACGCACTTGTCGACCGATTGTCCACGTTGTTGATCATCTTGGACACGCTGTTCAGCTTGCCACGGGCGCACCCACCGCCCCCCGCCAGACGCATGGGCGTGGCCCTGCTGGGAGGCGTGGAATCCTGGCGGGAATCCGAGGAGTAGTCCGATTCGTCGCTGGACTCATCCTCCTCCTTCTTCGCCTTGGGCTTTTCCTGTGTGGTCGTCGCATTTAGTTTTTTTCGCATTTTCAGTTGGCCTCGAAAGCGGGTTAGTTATTTGTTATTTCCCCTTAAACAATCCCCCAGTTTTGGTTAGTGCAGGTGCAAGGTGCCGGTAATACCCTTAGTTTCACTGATTACTTTCGATTTCGATTTGAACTCTAAACACAAAAAAAATCGATATGAAACGTAGATCGATTTTACATTATTTAAGATCAATTTTAATTTGTTATGTGGTCAGGTAAATTTCACTTGGTCGAAAAGAGTATTTCATGTAAAAACAATATGGGTTTTGCATGACCTGAAATTTACATGGCTATATCAATTTTACGGAAACATCCTTTTTTTCACTTTAATTTTAATTAGATTTTCAAATCGAAATCGAGTTAATCCTGTGTAAATGATGCTGAGTATAGGGTTTAGAAATACTCACGTAGTTAACGGCGCTAATCGGGCTGTAACTGAACACGACGATGCCGTTCTCCTCGCCAACGGGTCGAGGTTTCAGCTCGTTTCCGGTCGGAGCATTGAGGGGCTCCGGCGTAGCGGGCACGTACGGAATGTGTGTGATGCGCTCCTCGATGACCTGGATGGGAATAGAGAGTTCAAGGAAAAAATCAGTTTTAAAATATCTCCAAGGCATTTGCACAAATTCGTTAAAGTACGAAAACGCGAATTCTATAGGTACGCAACTAGCTGTTTGATTTCGATTTCTAGTTAGTTGTTGTTAATCGTTATAAGTTCGATAATTACTGCAACACCTGTTGTTTTTTCAAGGTCTCACTAATTATACGTAGTGATATTTCGTTTTCATGCCGCAGATGTTGTTCGCACAGAATTTCTCATCGCTTTTTTCCTTCGTCCTCGACAAGGAAATTGGCGAATGTCATTCAGAGTTACTGTTACATTTAAATTCCCTGTCACCGATGACGATTTGCTTTGTGCCCAGCTGCCCACTCCTTGCCATTTCCTTAAATCAAGCCCCATTTTCCTGCCTCAGTTGTCCTCAGTTGAGGCTTTGATGTTCTTTTACTGCTGTTTGTGTCGTCGTTGTAATTCTGCCCACAAGCTCGAGCAGCTTATTTGTTTAGCCTTTTGATATGCTTACACATGTAAGACGTGCACAGTGGGTCGACAATTATTATGATAATATTGCGAAACCAAAAAAAGATATTTATGGTACTTAATAATTCAAGGACCTTTAGAGCAATTAATTTTACTAGTTTCAAGTCAAGTTTATTATTAAACAGATCAGTTACCCTTTTGCAGGGCTCTTTTATAAGGCCATTACTCATACGCAATGTGGTCGCATATACAAACAGTTGGCATAGGTTCACATTGTTCACATTTCAATTATAAATATCAAGAATATAGTATAAAAACGAACAAACATTATTTATCATCATTTGGTATGCATGGCGTATGAATAATTTTTCCTACAAACTGGGCCATTTAATAATTTACATGTTAAGAAAATATTAAAATTTAAAACTAATAAAATATTAATAAAAAATATCCTATAAATCCATTATTCCTCAAAGAAATCTAATAAGGATTCAAATTTTTAAAACTCAAATTCAAAACTATTTCTGTTAAATATTTCAACGTTTTTCCCGCCCTTTTTTGCACACTGTGCCAAAACAGGACGATAAAACATGCAAATCTGATACACACACACACACGAACAACGATTTGCTGGCAGTTGTGTGTGTGTGTGATGGCTTAATTGAAACATATCAGCGTCAGTTTTTGCAACAATTCCCCCTCTCTTTCTACACTCACTACACGCGTCTCTTTCTCCCTCGGAGGAATTTGTTCTTTTTTCCTGTTTTTTGGCTTACTTTAATTCCGTTTTATTTATTTATGCTGTGATTGTGTGTATGATATCAGAACTAACTAATTAGCTTGTTTATTTTGCCCTACGGCTTTTGCCTGTCCGCTGTCGTTTGCAGCCAATATGACCCTCTCATTTTCCTGGTTATGAAAAAGTACAAAAAAAACGAAAAAAAATACAAACTTTTTCATGCCCATTGCCAATGCCAGTGTCATTGTGGCAACAACAACAAGAGCAACAACAATGCGAATCAAGCCAACACCGAAGGCGTTTTTCGTTCTTCGTTTTTCGAATTTCACTTTTTATTTAAGTTTGCATTTTGGACGTCATGGCCAAAAAGACGAAGGAAAGGCGAAGGAAAAGCGCCGTCGCAAAGGCAAAGACGTTTCGCAAATAAACTTTCTTGACTTCTTATTTATTTTTGCTCTTTTAATTGCATTTACAGTTTGCCGAACTTTTCGAGTGTGCATGTGTGCGTGTGTGTGACTGGAGCCCGAAAATAGGAAGCGAGTTAACGGTAATACGGCGAAGGTGAAGAGCGAGCGGGACAACGATAGCAAATGTGGTGAGTTTTGGGATTTAAAAATGTATTTTTTTTTAGAATTTTACACTGGTTTTTCGAACAATGTATTTGAATTTTGATCTGCAAAATATGTTAAGGATTTGAAAAATATAGTTACATATGTTTTATTAATATTTTTATCTAATCAAAAAACTCCTTTTGAATTCATTAATTTTGAATTGAAAAATACCTTTATAAAATGCAACAAATACTTGCATATTTTATTGATTTTAAAATTTACATTGTACGCCTTTGTTTGTGTTCATTTCAAGCCATGTTAATTGACAAGGAAATGTTGGGCTTCCTTTGTTTTTTCGATTTATTCGAATTGCGCCACAAATTGCTCAACAATTGACCTCCAATTGATTCATTTGCCACCCCCGCCCGCCCCCTTTGGCCGCCTGTTTAATCAATCAGTTGGCCAATTTTGTATTTGACCCCTGGCAAAAAAAGAACCCCCTCCGCCCGAAAATCCCCTGAAAAACGCCGATGAAACGCCGAAACCCCCCATAAATCGCTCTCATTCAGCGGCAGACGGGGCGTATGTGTAATGTGTAATATTTGCCCAACACAATTTGGCAGCGCATCGAATGCAAATCGAGTACAAATAAATAAAATCGATTGTTAACAATGCTAACGACTTGGCCAACAATTAGGTAAAGGAAAAAAGATAAAAAAAAGGGGAAGAGGGGCAAAAAAGCGAAAAAAGTCAAATAAATAAAATCTCAAAGCGGAAACGAAAGGATTTTCATTGCACTTGGCGAGCGTTTACCGCATGCCATGGGTTAAGCGGGGGCGGCGGTGGGCGTGGCCTAGTGTGTGCACCTTTTATTGCAATTTGACCTACATAAAAGCAAGATGGTTGAGGGGCACCACAGTGTGTAGTGCCTAAAATGAACTATTACATGTCAAAGGGGAAATACATTTAATTTTATAAATTAATTTTAATTTTTTGTTATTGTTATTTTACATTTTTTTATAAAAAAAAATCCTAAACTCATAACTTTAGTAATCTTTAAAAATGTCAAAGTCCTTTTAAAACTTATATATATAAATCTTAAAAACACTTATTGAATTTTTTTGAATTTTAAACTAAAGTCTTTAAAATAATATTTCAATGTAGCCTTTTTTTATTAATTCCAATTTTCCCCTTGACAATTTGTAGGAAAAACGCCGAAATCCATTTAAATCAGTTCGGCTTAGCGAAGTTAACCTGTGACTTCTTTGGATTTGCGGCTGCTCCTTTAAAAGCCTTCACCCCATTAACCCCCTGCCACCCGTGTTTTATGTGCATTAATATTTATGGGGCGCGGCACGCATGTCCTGGGATATCCTGGCAGACGAGAGGTGCGTGTCAAAGGCATTGAAGCTCATCCCCCATCCCCTATTCTTGGCATAAATCTAGGACAGCTCTGCCTCAGACGCGTCCTTCGATTGGGTTAGGGATTGGATATAGATACCCCTCATAGATTGCCCCCACTCACCTGACACTCCACCGGCCATCTGGGGGCCTGCTGTGAGCAGTCATTGTCCTTGTCCTTCGGCAGTGCGAAGAGATCGCGCGGTTCCTTCAGACGGGCAACCGGTCGCAGGGTCTTCTCATCCGTGTTCACAACCAGCTGATTGGTCTTCAGGCCCTTCGATAGGAAACTGCCAAGGAAGCCTGCAAAAGGGTTCGGAAATAATAGATTAAATATATTATATTATTTCGGTTAAATTCAGGATTGGAAAATGGAAAATCTAAGACTTCACCCCACCGATCCATACCTTTTTATCGCTTTAAAGGCTTTTTATCTGAGGATCGTAGTTTGGGGATCGCGAATTGTGAGATTTAGCCAACTTAAAAACTTAAAAGCCAAAATGAAAATGTGCTCAATTTAAAAACGAACTGCTTACAAAACTGTGAGATGTGAAAGATATAGAAAATGCCTGATGTGATGTTCAAGTCAAGGCCTGTGTGTCTGTGTGATTATTATGAGGGGGTGGTTCAGTGGGTCAGCAATTATATAAACATTTGTCGTGCCAAAAAGTTGTCTCCTCCTCCAGCGGGCAAAAGTTTAGACGGTAGGCGCAAATCGCCATTAATATGGCCTAAATAAGCGACATTTGGCGACTTTTGTCAACAGCAATTAATTGCCATATGTGCGGGGAATCCCCCTGCTCTTCATATTTCTTGAAGTTAAGTTTTGTGTGTGCCAAACAAATGTATATATTTCGTTTTAATTTCGCTCTTTGGAGCGTTTCCTTTCTTTTTGTTTTGCCGCCAGTGCAACATATTTTGTTAATTAATTTTTGGTTTCTTTTTCGCTTTTCTTGCTTTCTTTGTGTGTCTGCTTAGTCGGTTTTTATTAGCACATAAAAGCCGATTTTGTTTTCTTTTCCTTTTTTCTCTTTTTTTTTTTAGCATGTTTTGTGCTCCTCATTGGCTTCTTTTATTGCAATTTTTCGCTGGAAAAGCGGAAAATGGGGAGGTGGGCTAATGTCTGGCGACTGTAAATCTTTGGCGGCTTCCAGTGAAAAAGTTTTTCCGCAGCAGCCAACCATTTAGATCCTGTCAAGTCGATTAATATCGCTAATAATTTTCGGCTTTTTTACTTTTTATGTTTATGTCCCGCGGGGATTTTTAATAGATTTGGATGTGGCTTATGTTCGCGTTAAAATTAAGTCCAACGAAAGGCCATAAAACGTGTACATAATTTGAAAATTTACGCGGTTTGCTTTTAAAGATTCGTTCTGTATATTAATTTTAATTTATGAGTTAAATGAAATGTTTAACAAAAAGAAATTATACAAAGAAATGAGAAGGCGAAAAATTCGAAACAAAGAAAATGGATTTTTACATATAAAATAATAATAAGAAAAGATAATTCTTAATATTCTTATTTGTTATCCGTTTGGAAGTAACAGACTCACACCTCATATTTTTCAAGAGTTTTGTTGGCTATCTTCTGCCAATTATTTTGGGAGCTGTCGAGGGGATTATTCAGTTGATTTTCAGTGGAAGCACTTGAGCACAAGTATGTCAAATTGTTCATGGCTCATTTTGAATGCTTCTATGGGAGTGCACTGCGCAAAATGTTTACTATGGCTTCTTGTGAATATGATCTTAACTCGAAACAAAAGGCGATGTTTATAACAATATGTGTATAAACAAGATCATATTGATGTCAAGATTTTGCTTTGTGCTGATATAAATATATGAAAAATATAATTTTCGCTTTTTCTGTAGATATTTTTGACTTGTCATTCTTATTTTCTAGGAATATTACGATTCGAAATATTGTCCATTTTGTAAGATATATTCGGAATATATTCCTCAAAACAGTGACGAAGAGAACTTAAGATGAATGGAAGATATAGAATGGAACTTTTCTTTTGTTATGATTTATTTTACATTTTACTTTAAATATTTAATGCTTTTCGCTCTGTGTAACCCCAAGGAATCCCAAGAAATGTTCTTACCGGCACAGAATTCAGAACTCGCTCCTCCAAACGATCTCGAAAGCGCACAAAAACACGGGTGAAGAAAAACGAAACGAAAACAGAGGTGGACGCTAAATTTTGTGGGCGGCGGGGGACTTGAAAGAGGGGGTGGCACTCGCACAGCTGTTCGCGTATTAGCTGATTTTTGTTGGCGTTTTTTGGTTTTTTGGCTTTCTGTGTTTTTATTTTCGACAAACGATGTTCAAAATTTGTGGCACTCGAACAAACAGAAAAAAATAAAACAAATCTAAAAAATTGGCAAAAGAAAAATGTGAATATAGACAAGCTATAGACAACCGATTATATGGCGGCACACTTTTCAAATATTTTGGTTGGTACTCGAATGTTTTCAAAATTTTGATTTCTCAGTATCGGTTCTTTGAAAAGTTTCTTTACAGTAATTTTTTTTTTTGCACTTTAAAATTATTTCTGTTTAATTTTGATTTTGTTTGGGAATTTTGAATGTTTTCTTTTGAGTTTTGAATTTTGTTTTTTATTGTCGTTTACCGTTGCGCGTTTTGTTGTTGACTAAAACAGAAAACCCAAGCGAATGGGAAATGCTCAGCTCTGCCGCCGTCTCTGCCGGCGTCGCTGCCTGCGAATATTATTTAATGCGAAAGAGCAGGAGGAATCGCACAGGGAGAGAAGGGGATGGATGGGATGAGTGGGAGGAGGGGAGGGACAGGACAGAGACAGAGACAGAGACGGAGAGAGAGTGTGGGAGAGAGCTTTTGCACTTTCGCTGCCGACGCAAGCTTCGCGCTCAGCTGTTCTCAACAGCACCGTTATCCTGGGTGTGTGTTTGTGTGGGCGTCTGACTTGCAGCCATTGTTATTGTTTGGCGGAGCTTTGGCTAAAAGTTTCCCATTTACAGCTGTTTTGTGCGAGAGAGAACAGGACTTCTGAGCCTGGGTGATCTTGATGTCCCCAAAATGGGATTCATTAACCCTAGAAAGATAAACCCCTAGACGGACTTACACTAAAAAAATAACCATTTTGAATATATGAATAAGTTAAAAAACAAATAAAAAATCATATAAAATTATGTGTTTGTAAAATCATTAATTATTTTCAAAATGTTTAAAAAAACCTACATTTTATTGGTATTCAGATAAGAAACAATGTTATTTAAACTTTAAACCTCATTGCCTCATTTGCCATTTGAAATCGCACTTCAGCTGTTCCCACAAAACCAAATCCACCACTCAACCACTTCAGCTGCAGTTTATGGGGAATGACAAAGCTCATTCGGCGACCTTGACCTTTCACCCCACCCAACCCCCTGCACGTGTGATGTTTTTATTATTGTTGATTTTAGATGTGCTCTGTTTGCGTTTGGACCGCAATTTGGCGAGCTTTTATATGGCATTTGTCGCCTGGATTTGTGAACTCGGAAGTATTTTTTTTAGTTTGTAGCTCTAATCTAAAAATGTCCATAAATAATGCAAATTGAATTGGTTTCAAAATTTATCACACATACGCACTGTTGCCTTCGTTAAAAAAGGTTTTTTAATCTAAGCTTTCAATCATAAATTTAATTTTATATCTCCCTTTCCAATTATTCCAATTAAATTCATAATTGGAGAAGGTTAGAAATGGGAGAAAGATATTTTTTCAACTAAAATCTAACTGTCATACGGGTGGTATCAGTAATTTTTAAGGAAACTTACAACTTCAGATTAAGCTTACAAAGTTAAACTGTTTTTAAAAAAATCTTTGCCCAGTGTAAAAGTTATTGACATTAAATTTTTCAAATCGTTCCGTTCCTCTTATAAAAAAAATTAATTTTTAGATATGAACTACAAATTACGGAAAATTTTATGTTTAAATATTTTTTGGGTGTAGTTTTTTATCGAGAAAACTGGTCCTAATTTAAGGTAATTCTTTGAAATGTCCCAAACATTTGGCGTTCATTCATAATAAAGCCAAAAATAGGAAAGGGAACGCAGGTGAAAGGGCTGAACCAAAAAAAAAAAGAATAAAAAGCTCTCTCTCTCCGCTTTCAATTTTCAATTGTTGCATTGAAATAACAGACGCCGCGCTGCCGAAAAAGACAGCAGGAATTTGGCGTTAATTAAATTTTTATGCTCAAATGCAGGCGGCAATCGAGAGCCAGAGATCTGCGGACCGATCGCCTCTAATTGCAGCCTTTGCATATTATTTACTTAAATTGTATTATTATTCGTAATATTTATGGCATTTTGTTTATCCCAATCGCAGGCATTCGGCCAATGCCTTTGAGGCCGGATCCCAAAAACTGATCCGCGCGGAACAGCGCAATATTTTCGCCACCCCAGAATATTTCACAATTTTTATTCGGCATTTTTTCTCGCGCCTGTTTGCCTAGGCCATATTCTATTTTTTTGTTATTTTTCTTTTTGTGAGTTTGCAATTTGCATTCTGAAATGAAATTTGTTTAATAAATTTCGTTGTTACATTCTCTTTGTTTGCATTTCTCCAGACGCTTTTATGGCATTGCCCCCCAGATCGTTCTACATAATGGCAAAGATTTTGGGGTATATCAACTTTATTAAATTCAAAACAAATTATATATTTTTTTAAAATTTCATATAAAATCAAAAGATTTAAAATACTTAATTTAATAATTAATCAAATAAATAGAAATAATAAAATATGATAATTTATTTAATAAAATCATATAGATCTAAAGTTTCATAAAAACTGTATAAAAATGAAATGGGAACCTAACCTAAAGGCTATTAATTAACTCTGTATCCTAAGGATGCCCCACAGTGCGGTATAAATAACCTAGATACATGTGATTGGGCCCAATTATTGGAAATTCCCGGCTAGGGGATTCCCCGTTTCGAATTCACCACCGAAATTTCCACTTCACCTGCAGCGGAACAGTCTATATGCGATCCCAGCCGAGCGTATTTCCACGCTAGAAATAATGAAGTAGTCGAGGGCCCCAAAAGTCAAGGAACATTAATGAGTTTACTGCCTGTGGCTTTGATTTATGCAGGTGAAATGCCGTTAATCGCAATTCAATGAACTGAAATGGGTTCGAATACCCCCGTATTATACCTATACATGCATATATATCTATACGTTCTTGGTTGACAACCGGCAGCGAATTTGATTTCCGAATTGCGATTCCGATTCCGATTCCGGAATTTCTGTGTTAATGATTTTTTATTGCCGTTGTCATGACAGCCGAGCCGCGAGGGGCGACTGAAATCAAACAGTTTTGCGGCTAATTCTAATTCCCATTTATCCGCACTTTATCCGCTTGCAGGTGGGCCAAGAGGTGGGGACATTAGAGGGAAGTGGAAAAGGATCCAAGCGAACGACAACGAGAACGACGCACAACGAAACTTTCCTTCGGGGCGGGGCGATAAAGGCCCAGTATTCAACAAATTCCCCCATTGCTGGTCATGTAGTACAGTGAACTACCGGTAGCAGCAACCATTTAACGAACAACAACAACACCGAGGTGCCCTTAGACAATCTATTCGTACAACAGGAACAACAAACTCAACTAACAACAAATTGAAAGTGAGTATGAACAACATGAAAATTAAATTTAAAATAAATAAACAATTTTAGTACATTTAAAAAATGTATAAGTATATATATATTAGTTAAAAATTATCTATACTTTTAAGAAAAAAGTTGGTTTTAGTTATAGAAGCTCTACTGTATTATCAATTGGATTGAACAGCTTGACAGCACTTTTGACAAATGTCTTATTGTTGATTTATAAATCAATCTACTCAATTATATAAAATATTTAAAAAATCATAAAATTAGCCATTCTTAAAAGCAGTAATTTTGTCAAATTGAATTAGTGTAGTTAATTCTAGAAAAGAAAACAAGTTTAAATGCACTATTCCCTTTTTAAAAGTTAGCTTTTGTTTAAAATGTTAAGGATTTCACTATATTTCAAACGAATTATCGGTTTAAGCTAATTTAATGGGTAATACTTAAAGTATTTTGGGATTTAACCACGTTTTCACAGAGTTCTTATAGATTATATCCTTAAATAACACCATTCATTACCTCCGCTCGACGTGGTCAGCGTGCAGACGGGAAAGAGCTGAGCCTGCAGGAATTGCACGCGACCGCCTCCAAAGTCCATGGTATTATACTATAGTGCTTCGATGCTTACGGCATTGTGAAGGGGGGAAGACCAGCGATTCGGGGGATTGGATGGCGAAAATGGGAGCACAGATGGCTGATTGATTTCACTACTCGATTCACTCGTTTTTGGCACACTTTGAAAAAATGCAAACCACTCGGTTGGATATATAATATCATTTGCCTCAGGTCTTAGGTCCTTATGCAATCGCCTTGCAAAGCCGCGATATGCGGCATTATTATTATTTTTCCGCTTCTGCTTATTATTATTATTATAATTCCCGCACCGACTTACGAGACTAGACGATACTTTCGATTCGCATTGCGTCGTCAAATGATAACCACTGATTTGGCCGAACTGAGCCGCAGTCGATGATTCGAGCCGTTGTGAGCCAACTCGAATTTCCACTGCGACTACTGTTATAAACAAATAAACAAAGGCTCGTTCTCTCTCTCGCTCTCGTTGTCTAATGCTCGAAGGAAGTGCAAGGTAGTCCTGGCATTCTGCTCCACACATACCCATGCATATCTATGAGCCATCCTATCCATCCATCCATGGCATGCCGTGAACATGAATTCGATTCGATGGCTCAAACAAAGCCAAAGCCAAAGGCAACCAGCCTTGGATACGCCAAAAAAAGGAGAAAAAAAACGGGGAAAAAAATACTATAATAGAAAAAAGAAGTAACAAACTCGGCTCGTAGTTCGTGGTTCGTGGAATTCTTGGGCACATCCTAACGAGCAACAAATGTTTGCCGAAGGTGGAGCGAATCACGGCTACGGATATCTCCAGATCACGTTTACACCATCTAGTTAGTTCGCCGAATATCGAGATAGTTCCAGTTGAGACCGGTAAAAGGGGTTTTTGACCAACAATTACAATGTAGAATCCTTATCTTTTGGGTATTTCTCAGTAATATTTGTAAATAATAATAGTTTTAGATAAAAATCCCGATATCCCTTAAAATCAAAATCATATTTTCGATAACTGCATTCTCGCTTTTTCGATTTTATTTTTCCATACAAGCTGAAATAAAAACTCCTAAGATCTAAATAAATGATTGTTGCCCCATTCTTTTGCTTGGGACAAACAATTTAGCCACTTAGTTTCTTTCAATCAAATGCTGCTCGCTATTTTTTTGTTTTTTTTATTAGTCTGAAGCAATAAAAATAAAACGAACGCAGCTAAAAAGAAAAGTTAGAAGAAAAGAAAAGCAAAACAAATCAAAGCAAAGCCTCGATGCCAAACAAATTTGTCAAAGTCGCTCCCTCGGCGGCAGTGGGAAATCAGTGGGAGGGTGATTTTGGGGTGGGGGTTGGATAAACCGTGGGAAACTTTTGTGGAAAGAGAGGGGAAGAAGAAGCAGCAGCTGTCAGCTGCCTACGCGGACACAAAACGAACAGGTGTCAACGAGCGGGAGGAGAGAGCCAGAGAAGCGAAGAGAAGAGAAGATACGAGAGGAGAAGGCGAAAACTTTTAATCAGTCGGTTTCTATCGTCTTCCTTTTTTCCCCCTATTTTTCTGCCTATGGTATTATGTCATCGAAGTGGATGAAAAGCGAGAAGAATCGGAAAAACCATTGAAAAGAAAGAAAGCTGTATTCTTAATACCCTTCCATTTAACCGATCTTTTCTACTTTAGCTTTTATAAACCTCAAAATATACTCGATTAACAAAACAACAATATTTCGTTATTTCACATAATAACTATGCGATAAGATCTAGATTTCACTAAAAAATATTGGACCTAATAAAACTGCACAATGTTTTATCTTACATATCACATTATAATACCCCATGCAAGGGAATATCAGAAAGAAGAAGCTGCAGCAGCAACTGAGGCAACAGCAATGATCTTGATCGTGCAATTTATGTGTTTTCTATTTTGGCAAGACGCCGTGACTGCCAAGGCGAAAAGAAGACTCTCTAACCGAACCGTAAACGCATGCCGTCCTCACCACACCACCCACCTGCCCCCCGAACTTCTCATTTTCCTCGCTTTTCCCGCCATCACCCCCCTCTGCGAGACCCTGCGCCGCTTGGCCCTCGTCAATCATCGAATTGTGCCAGCGATTAGCTTTCGCCACCCCATCCCCCGATTTGTCCGCCAAGAACTTTGCCTCACTTTTCGTATCTACAGTGAATAACGATGGTAATCCACTCAAAGCCTCAAAGATAAACTTTATTTTATCTAAAGAAATTGAATTTATAATTAACTACTTATTAAAGTAACTAATTTGGTACTTTGATTATAATGTTCACTTTAAATTTCATAGTCGTAAAAATTTAACGAGCTATTAATCAATATAACATGAATTTACATATAATAATAATATTCATTCGAATATTCATATTTACTAAAAATAATAATCAATACATACTTTCAATTACGGTTTTTATTTTATTTTAAAAGTTCCTTTGAGCCCGTATTCACAGTAGCGCTCTATTTGCTAGCTGCTTTGGGCAAATTAACAAATTGCAATTAAAAATTTCCGTTTGCCATATTTTGGCAGCGGACGACATGTGTGTTTTTGTTCACACAAAAAATAAAATCACCCGAATCCGCATTTTGAAGCTCTCTATAATAATTGTGACAGAGATAAACGATGTACACGAATTGGAAGTGAAAAGCGAATTATAAATTTTGCTGAATAATAAGTATTCCCGATGGATATCTGCAGATTGTGTATGCTTCTTTTGATGTGCAAACTCTAGGGAGACAGTGAGTCAGTTGATATTATCTTAAAATCATGATTTTGATATTCCTGAACACTCATTTAGCTTATAAAAACGAACTTAGTTTGCAATATTCCAGATTTTTCACAAAAATTACTCATACGACATGTGTGCCAGATTAGAGCTTAATTTTTATTAGCTGCCCAGATTGTCAGAAATCTGAATTTTAATTGAGATCTTAAAATTGCTTAAAAAGACAAATTTACAGCCCTAAAGATACACTTACAAACCTACATACATATTTAAAACATGTCAACACTGCGTATGAGTAATAAACTCCAGCACAATGGAATTCTATGGCACAGTGAAAATATTTTCCCCTTATTATTAAAGATATTTTCAAGGGTAATCCAAGCTCCGTTTCTTGCATAACCATCTTGAGTGCTTTCTTTTGTTCCGTTTTTTGTGCTAACACATCAAATTGAATCTTCATTATCTGCTGACAGCGCTTGAGTGAACATCATGAAGTGGGCGAATAAAAGGGGGAGGAGGTGCACCGACAAAAAAACCAGTTCGATGAGAAATTTGATATGTATAAGATTAAATGTAGAATTATTCTGCATTAGCTTAAAATAAATTAAATAATGTGCTGCCCTTAGTTAAACAAATCAAAGTGGTGCAAGCTTATCCTATCAAATTGATTACACTATGCAGCATCAAAAATTAACCTCGATGAATGCTATATTTTTGGATTCGTTACGAATTCCCAAGTTAAACTGCGTTTTCCAAAGAGTTCCCCGACGCAAGGATTCTTAGCAAAAGGACCTCAAAGTTCGAAAAATGCTGAAATTGACCAACTTTGCGGAGCTCTCAGAGGCAAATGGATGCATGGCTTGGTTCGAAGTTAAAGTTTTTTAAAAGATACACCCATTATCTTTTAAACCCCATACATAAAATAATTTTAGGATTTTTTTTAAGGCAGAAATTAATTCCAAAAAACATAGTCAAAAAACTGAATAACATACAGCTGCGGTCAAAATAGTAGCAGTGTTGCCGCCTTGTGTTTTTAAAAGTTTGATGTTGTAATTTTTTCTTATCCAATTAGTCTAATAGTAAAATTATGATCAATACAATATTACCAGGAAAAGATCAATCACAACAACAAACTTTTAAATACACAGGGCGGCAACACTACTACCATTTTGACCGCTGCTGTATACTTTTATGTTTTTTGACTATGTTTTCTAGAATTTGTTTCTGCCTTAAAAAAAATGTAAAAAATTTTTTAAGTATGGGGTTTAAAAGATAAGGGGTGTATCTTTTAAAAAACTTTAACATCGAATCAAACCATGCATCCATTTGCCTCTGAGAGCTCCGCAAAGTTGGCTAATTTCAGCATTTTTCGAACTTTGAGGTCCTTTTGCTAAGAATCCTTGCGTCGGGGAACTTTTTGGAAAACGCAGTTTAACTTGGGAATTCGTAACGAATCCAAAAATATAGCATCCATCGAGGTAAATTTAAAAAGCACTAAAAGTGCTGCACAGTGTTATCAGAACATATGTCATAATTTTTTTCTCTGTTGCGGGTGGCGAATCTAACGGAACTCACCATTCACATAGTCGCCGAGGACTAGGGAGCATTCCATGTCATTGCATTTGAAGTTGGCTCTCACCACATTCACACTAACGGTACTGTCTCTCTTGAGCTCCAGCTCATCTTCTTCTCCCGCCTCCTTCTCCTTGGATTTGGAATCCAGCTGCCCCTCTCCCTCCGCTTCCTCCTCTTCCTCTTCTTCTCCCCCCTCGCCAGCTTCCAGCTCAGCTTCCGTCTCTCTCTCCTCGCTCTTGGCCCGCCCATTGTTGTTGCTGTCCTCGCTGCAACTGCTGCAGCATCTCTCCGCACTCTCCGCGCTGTCCATCTCGCTCTGGCGCCCTGGCAGAGGCTGCAGGAGGGCGAGGGGACAGCGACGTCTGCTCATCGAAGCCGAGCTCAAGGTTCTCAGTAGGCGGCTCAAGGAGGCGGACACCGCCTCCCTCTCTCTCTCCACCATCTTGTTAGGATGCACTCGAAAAAAAAACACACAGATCAGCGCGCGCGTGCTTGACCAGCCCAACTTAACGGTTTATCTCGAATCGCTTCGAGTCGCTCTTCTCTTCTTCGCTCAGCTCAGCTGCTAGCGCAACTGCTGACTGAGACTGAGCCTCAGCTGAGCCGAGCTGCAAAACCAACGCGGACGACAATGGTGGCCTCTGCCTCTGCCTCTGCCGGCGTCGACGTCGCTGCCTTTGGCGAAATTGCGAATCACAGTAAACCACGGCATTAAAATTGTTGCTGCCACGGCGTTGCCTTTGTGCAAGGCACCGAGACAAAAAACAACAGTACAAAAACAAATTGAAGGCCCGCCCAAAAGGCCGAACCAGATATACACTCACTCAAAGGCTCCCCAAGCGGCTATGCGATATGGTAATCGCTGGAAACCCGACATGATTGTTTGTCAGCACATAATACACGAATCGAACAAGTTTCATATCAATTTAGTGAATATTATCTATAAATGCAAAAAATTGTCTTTATGATAATAAAATAAGTTATTTTCCAAATCTTTTATTATAATATTCAGAGATGCGTTTCCATACTTCTGCCCAATGTAATGATGCCCTCTTGATAGGGTATTAAAAGAAAACAGAAAAACAACAAAAAATAGTTTTTCGTTATTTTGTTGTAGGCCTACTACACGTGGCTGTGGAGGCCGGAGGGGCGGGCCACTGGGGGCATCCTAACCCCTTCTTCACCCCCATTGAAACTTCGCCGTGATTAACATAAATTGCGCACGACATGGGCTATAAACAGCGCAGCAAAGTCCTAGCCCTCTGGTCGGAGCATTTGTTTAGCAATTTTAAAATATATGTGCACATGTAAATATAATAAAAATATGCTTATGCTCTCTAAATCCCCTTTGAGCCGGGACAAATGCTTATATGGATCACCCGCCTTTTCAGCCACTCTTTTTGCTGCCTACTTTTTGGCGCGTGAGCGATTTCCATCAGTGATGGCGAATTTTCACAAAGGAAATACCCATGTTTTTGGATTATTTTTATTGTGAATCATAGAGAACCCAAAAACAAACGAATTTCTATGCAAATCTTCAATACTCGAATATTTTAGCAGCCATTCATCACGACAGTTGCGTTCGAAGAGCTTGACATTTATGTTTTATTTGAATTTTGCAAAATTTTGGCACATGGATTTCATTTGGCGATGACAGATGGTCGCAATTACGAAATAAGCATTTTACAAATAGATTTTGTCCCACTCGGAAATAAATCAGAACAAAGATTAAAAGCGATTGCATTGGCAGTTTCTAATATAAAGAGAATAACCTTAAAATAACACTTAAACTAAATATGAATATAAAATAAAAAAGAGCTAGATAGTAAGTTTTTAAAAAGCCAAAAAAGGACGATAAAAATAGCTGATTTGGCAATACAGATACCCCCCAGATATCCCAATCTGGAACCCCCGCCCTTTGTGTGTTTTGCATGGCCCGCTTGGCACCAATTTTCCAGTATTTCAGCTTTGGCTTGGTTGTTTTTGCCGGAGATGGAGACGATGTCGGCTTATTGGCATTTGACAGCGCCCTGGCAGCGGCGGGACGTCCTTAGAGAAGAGGTCCTCGCGGGCGGCTCAATCTCAATGACTTGGCGGTGGCGCCACGCAAGGGAGACGCTTTCCGAAACTGTGATTAACCCATTTTACGGCGAGGAAACTTTGATAGTCAGGCAGTATCACATTCTCAAGGTTTAAGCTTTACTTTAAATTTAACATAAATAATATATGATGTCTTTGTATCATTAATAGCATAATAATATATCGAAAATGGTCATACCATCGCGCCTGATCAATCAGTAATCGTTAACGATAACCCACGATGGCCAATTATCGATGAATAATCGAATAAAATAATCAGCGTATTCCGTTTGCCAATCAGTAATCGTAAAAGATAATCTCTGATTGCCAAGAATCGATTAATAATCGCCTAAAATAATCAACGTATTCCATTTCCCACCGCACGGATTTCACTCAGGAAAAGTCATACCCGCCGGTTATTTCCACGAGGCGTCATATCGTTTTTGTCTGCAATGCGTCATTAGGCCCACGGGGTAACCCGAACCCAAACCCCAACGAAACACTTGCTGCAACACCCGAGATCCCGATCCCCCCCATAACTATGGTATACCCCCTATATTATAGCCTTGCGTCGCCTTGCATGTCATTTCGCTTCACCAATTGGTTGCGTCTCCTTTGTTCTTTTTCCTGTTACATTTTTTCGCTGTGTTTGCTCAATGGTTTCGTGTAGTATTTTTTGTATATTTTTTATTTTTGGCTGCGGCCGCCCGCAGTACAGTGAAGCCTATCCGTCCGTCGTACTCCCCTTGCCCCTCCATCCATATCTGTATATCAGTATTTCGTATTTGGTATTTCCGGGGAGGTCCCCCGAGCAGCGAGTAGAAGACAGTGACAGGAGCCAAAACAGTGCTCCGCTTCTCCATTTCTCCTTTATTGATATGCATTTAGAGCCGAGACGAAAATAGACGCCGGCACCGAAAAAAGAAACTATTTACGGTGGACGTCAGGCGTCAGAAGTCAGGAGTCAGGTACGTCAAATTCAAATGCCAGCCAAAAGCCAAAACTTTTCTTTTCTTTTTTTTTTTTTGGATGGACAGGAGCGGGAGGAATCGCGAGCTGTGATTTATTATCAAGCGATTCTCAAAGGCCTGGCTTAATTGATTGTTTTATTTATTACTCGGGTAAAGGGCTTTGATAATAATTAATTAAGTTCTTCTGCTTAGTACCAGATTTTACTGGAATATCAGTTCAACTAACTAACTAACTAGCTGTTGAAGCCAGAATAACAATATTATTTAATATATTTATTATCAAGCGATCTTCAACGGCTTTCCGAATGTTTTTTGTCCCACTCTTATTGCCAGATTTTAGAAGCCAACTATTTAATACATTAATAATACAACAATATTATTTAAATCAAATATTTTTAAGCAATTTTCAAAGGCTTGTCCATAATGTTTTTATATTTATTATTGAAACTTAATAAGCATACAATTTATAGAATTAATTAATACCAGATTGTAGAAGCCAGCTATTCAATTTAAATAAACTACAAAATGACTTAAAATATTGTTTAAATCAGACAGAGGCCTATTATTTTAGGTATTGTGATAGTTGTTAAAATCATATGTCATTTATAAGATTGTAATTAAATATATAGACTTTTATAGTTTTGTTTACATTGGTTAAACCTGTAGTTCAGGTATATCTGGATCTATATTTCGTATTATTTTTTAAAAATAGATATATTATATTTTAATATTACTTTGACTTACCATCGTTCTGCTTGGAAGGCTGCTGGTGGAACTCGCAGATCTCCGGACCCATCGATGCATTCCGGTTCTCCTTGTCCCTGACGCCCTTCTGCATTTCTGGGATTTGAGATTGAGGTTCTCCGGATCTCCCGATCTCTGGATCTCTGGATCCCTTCACTTGGCTTAGATCGGGTTGCTCGGGGGCTGCGTACCGATGCGTGGGTGCGATAAGCACTTTTGGGCTATTGGCGGACGAGCTTTGTGCTGAATTTGTCTCCGATTCGGAATGGGATTTTCCCTTTTCGTGTGTTCATGTGTGTTGTATGAGTGACTAAAGAGGTCTAAATGAGTGAGGGGGTTCGGATGGGATGATGATTTTCGAATGTGATGTGTGTGTGTTGTGGGCCGAATTGAACTGAAGTATCAGGGCCTGCTTATCGCCGGGAATTTCACTCACTCTCACTGGGAGAAAATTATTTAGTTTGCCAAAAGAAGGTCTTTAAATATCAAGTATAAATTATTAGCTTTAAAAAAAAAACACTGTCACAAAAACATATTTTTGTTTAACGAATTTATTATATTTTGTCATTAATGAAATTTTTTATGGCATTTTTAAAGATTTTATATGTTTTATATTATATCAAATATTAAAATACAATTTTCTTGTATTTAAATCCAAACGCTTTTAGGTTTTTTAGTGTGTTATTTTGGTATTAATTTTCGCCCAGTGTACGAATCCAGCTGAGCGGTATTTTCACCTTGAAGCGAGCGGTAAATGTTAACGGTGAACGGCGCCCGACGCCGGATACGGATACCGGGTAACTGGCTACTGGCCACCGGATGGGATCCGATGCCACCGGAAAAGCCGGAAAAGTTTGGAAAAGTCACAGGGAAAGCGGGAAAATGGGAAACACTTCGTGACAATGCGACGCGGGCTGGCAAACAAATCAAAGCGAATTAGTTGCATTAGTGGCAGCTATCAGCGGAAAAGCCAGCAACACAGCTCCAGGATGCGGCGTCGCTGCCAATGACTCTCCTGTCCCGCTGCTCCTCCCCCTCCTCCTCCCCCTCTCCGATGCAGTCCCATTTCCCCGATCCTCTGCCAATTCGCCTGGCGTGCCAGCACCTAGGACCATAATGCACATGCGAGTCCATCGGGAAACAGGGTGTTTCGATTTTAATATCCAGGGAGTTCCAAACCGTAAGGGGTTCCAGGTAGTGTTGGAAAAAAAATCGACAGTTTGCTATTTATCGATATTTAATATCGAATTGATATTGCCAAAATATCGAAAATATCGATCATTTTCAGGCTGTAGTTCCAAATATTGTTAATTCGCTGTATTGCAGAATATTCATAATTTTATAATGCATATTTTTAGAAATAATGTTGTCATCGAACATTTAGAGGTAAATTTATATTAAATATTTTAATTTAATTTAATCGATGTGCACCGATCACCCCTTATCGCAGATAATCGTATGTACTGGCATATTTATCGGATTCCCCCACATATAGAGTACATACATACCATACCATCCGTTGCGCTGCCACTGCTGATTATGTGCCATTAAAATTGGCTGCCAATTGGCAAAAGTTTTTTTCATTCAACATTCTGCATTCCCGCTTTCTCCAGTTTTTTTTTTAACTTCACCTCCATGTCGGCCTTTTGTTTTTTGTCCTGAAGCTTTGCCCTTTGCCGCGGTTCAAAGTTCAATGCATTTCGCTTGCGGCACGCACACTCGCACATACACACACACGTCGATGTGTCACTCAACCCCCTCCCCCAACCCCTAGTCAAGCCAACCAGGGTTGCCATTGTGGCCAAAATCCCCATTAATGTTAAATTTAATAATTAAAAAATTAATCTCTTAATTTAAAATCTCTTGATACGCTCTATAAATATTCTACCACATATTTTGATTTTTGTATAACATACTTTTTGACATCTTTTCAAGTTTTAGAACCTCTTGTACCATTTTTTACCTTAAAGTTTAAACTAACTCCAAACTAAATGTTCCTTTTAATAAATCCCATTTCCTATAAAACACCTTAGTGTTATTTAAACAAAATTGACGGCACTGCAACTGACAGTCCATCTTCACACATTTCCACAAACGCCGAGGCGTCGAAAAATCCAAAACGCAACTTTGTCAGACTTTCGACTTTCAGGGGGTGTTGACGCTTGGGGTCCGTGAGTTATTTCGGGGCCTTAAGTTGGGATTTCGGATTCAGTTCGGTTTCGGGGAGGAGCAAGTGGGAATTCGGGGTTGGGGAGAGTGTTCCTGTCAGCCATCAAGCGGGAGAAATGAAATATGCGCGACTTCTACGGGCAAACTAAATGAACTCTGAACTTTATGCGAAATTTCACCTCATGCATGCATGCATGTGTGTGTGTGCAAGTAAAGGTGTGTTTGTGTGTGTACGCTGCGTGTTTTAAACTTTTGTTGCCTGGCAAAGTAAATTTGCATAGGGTTTTTTTTTGGGGGTAAGGGTGGTGGGTCAAAAAACATGGCGAAAAATATGTTTTACAAAAGTTACCCAATTGCTTAATCTTAAGATGAACGATTTCGGATTCTTTCTCTAAAATAAAATGTATATGGTATATGAAACTATTATTAATACCTACATTTTTTAAACTTTAGTGTAACATTTTTAATTTTATTATGATTTTATTTTTGCTGTGCAGACGTACGTTATTCTTTTGGCTTTCAATTTTTCAGCTTGAAATGCCAAAAGTGCGTCACGAATGATGATATATGAATGGAGCTGCGGTAACAGCAGGGTTGATGTAATGGGGGCTGTTCAGGGGTAGTGGGTCGTGGGCGTGAAAGGAAGTGGCCAAGAACCGGAAATTCCCCAACTGAAGTGCAACACACTCTCAAGGGATTAACCCAAAAAACTAGACTAGTTTCAATATGAAAAATCTAAAATTTAATACTAAATAATGAATAAATAACGCAGATACTTAGACATCATTTCGAAAATAAAACATTTCTGGTTTTTAAGTGTTTTCATTCAGGAAATCCGAAAAAAAAAATTGTACACAATTCGGAGCTTCAAAATTATCGATATTTTTTGATATTTTCACAATATTGATTCGATAAAATATCGAGGAATAGAAAACTGTTGATATTTTTTTAAACCCTATTAAAATTCCATAAATTTGTGAAAGCCAACGAGCAGCTTAGAATCAATTTCAAGTGTATTCTCTCTCTTAAATGTCAATGAAAACATGTTAGACTAAATTACTCATTGCTTTTTCCATATTTTTTATATTTTCCTATTTTTTCTAAACGACCAATCAAGAATCTTATATATGCATTTTAAGACATCCTAAGTTTACATTTATGCCAGGAAGCAAATAAAATAGACATTTACTTTGTTTCATAACCTTTTCCGAGGCAATTGCAAGGAAAGTTCGAGGGTTAATTGAGCAATTTGCGCGACTCTCTGCCGCATTATCCTCCATTTGGCTTTCGGCTTTTGCGTCTTGCCTCTTGGACTTTCGTCCATGGGGCTCTAATTTTAGATGCCGGCTACGTCAGCGGGCCAATTTGCAAGTACCGCTGCCACCGGCAACCGGCGACTGGCGACTGGCAACTGGCGACTCTGCGGCTGTTTGATCAATAACCCAGATATGTGGCCACCGTAACAACAACACCGAAAATCAACGAAATCAACAATGCCACACAGACCCAAAAGCCGTGAGAGTCGACCAGGTCCATCGAATTGAGTCGCAGCCATCAAATTAATTGCAGCTGCATTGTGGCATTAATATACCACCATTTTCCGTTTCCGTTTCCAGTTGATAACTGCCGATTTTTGAACTGACAATAAAACTAAGCGCAACTGTTAAAGAAAAACAAAACAAAGAACCAAAGGATTTAATCAGAAAACAAAGGAAACACTTACAAAATGGGACGCAAAGTAACCGTGGCGGTGTCCACACTGAACCAATGGGCCCTGGACTTCGAGGGGAATATGGTGAGGATACTGCAGTCCATCCTGGAGGCGAAGGACATGGGCGCCAGCTATCGCACGGGACCTGAGTTGGAGGTTTGGTAAGTAGATCATGTATAAAAGTGCCTAAAATTCTGCTAAAATAGATATTTAATCTAAAAGATTAAATTGTTTATAGCATACTTTTTAAAACATTTTTAAACTAGTTTCTAGCTTACTAGAAATTTCCTTGGCAACCTTTTTATCATAATATTTATGTAATTAAAGAACTCACAAATCACTAGGGCCTAGAAATCACTTATAAATTTAATTGTTAGGTGTCTAAAAGTAGGCAACAATATATTTTAGACTCTCTAGTACGACTATTGCATATTCACTGCATACTTTTCGACAACTAAGATTCTTTCATATTCACTGCATACTTTTTGATAGCTAAGATTCTTTACTAGTTTGCTTAAAAGTAGGCAACAATATATTTTACGTTGTTCAGACGCCTTTCCTTTATTCTCTGCATACTTTTCGGCACTTAAAAATTTGTTTTAAAAATGTTTTTAAAATCCTACTGATAAGAATATCACTTTTCATTGAATTTTTTTAAATATTTCTAAAATCCCTTAAATCTTTCCCTTATTTATTTATAAATTTTATTAATTTATATTTATTTATCACACAGTGGCTACAGCTGCGAGGACCACTTCCGGGAGCCGGACACCTTCCTGCACTCGTGGGAGGTGCTGCTGGAGGTGATGATGTCGCCCATGTGGTGAGTAGTCTGCTCCCAAGCTATATTACCCTGTAACTTACCTCTTTCGACCTTCAATTCCCAGCGAGAACATGCTGGTGGACGTGGGCATGCCGGTGATGCACCGCAACGTGGCCTACAACTGCCGCGTGGCGTTCTTCAACCGCCAGGTGCTGCTCATCCGCCCCAAGATGGCCATGTGCGACGACGGCAACTACCGGGAGTCGCGCTGGTTCACCGCCTGGACGAAGGCGCTGCAGACGGAGGAGTACGTCCTGCCGCGGATGATTGCCCAGCACACGGGCCAGCAGACGGTGCCCTTCGGGGACGCCGTGATCGCCACCAGGGACACCTGCCTGGGCTACGAGATCTGCGAGGAGCTGTGGAACGTGCGCAGCAAGCACATCGAGATGTCGCTGGCCGGCGTGGAGCTGATCGTGAACAGCTCGGGCAGCTACATGGAGCTGCGCAAGGCGCACATCACCTCGGATCTCATCCGGAATGCCAGCTTCAAGGCCGGCGGTGCCTATCTGTTCAGCAATCTGCGCGGCTGCGACGGCCAGCGGGTCTACTTCAACGGCTGCTCGGCCATCGCCCTCAACGGAGAGATCCTGGCGCGCGGCCAGCAGTTCGCCCTGCAGGACGTCGAGGTCACGCTGGCCACCATCGACCTGGAGGAGATTCGCGCCTACCGCTGCAGCCTGCGATCGCGCTGCTCGGCGGCGGCGAATGCGCCGGACTACCCGCGGATCCACTGCGACTTCGAGATGTCGACGCACAGCGACATCTTCAAGACCTCGACGCCGCCGCTCAACTGGCCCGTCCACACGCCCGAGGAGGAGATCGCCCTGGGCCCGGCCTGCTGGCTGTGGGACTACCTGCGGCGCTCCGGGCAGGGCGGCTTCTTCCTGCCCCTCAGCGGGGGCGTCGACTCGAGCAGCTCGGCGACCATCGTGCACTCGATGTGCCGCCAGATCGTCCAGGCCGTGCAGCTGGGCGACGCCCAGGTGCTCCACGACATCCGGCTGATCCTGGCCGACACGGACTACACGCCGGACAACGCGGCCGGGCTGTGCAACCGCCTGCTGGTCACCTGCTACATGGGCAGCGTGAACAGCAGCAAGGAGACGCGCCGCAGGGCGGCCCAACTGGCCAGCCAGCTGGGCAGCTACCACATCGAGATCAGCATCGACTCGGCGGTCAATGCCCTGCTGGGCATCTTCAATGCCGTCACCGGCCTGACGCCGCGCTTCCGGACGCAGGGCGGCTGCGCCCGCCAGAACCTGGCCCTCCAGAACATGCAGTCCCGCATCCGCATGGTCCTCGCCTACATCTTCGCCCAGCTGATGCTCTGGGTGCGCAACCGGCCGGGCGGACTGCTCGTCCTCGGCTCCGCCAACGTGGACGAGTCGCTGCGCGGCTACCTCACCAAGTACGACTGCTCCTCGGCGGACATCAATCCGATCGGCGGGATATCCAAGATGGATCTGCGCCGATTCCTCACCTATGCCAAGGACAAGTAAGCTCAGTTAGAGATAAGGGAGATAGGGTGATAGGGGATATTAGAGAAAGAAAAAATTATTTATTTCAAAATCACACGGAAAGTGTTATGGATTTATTTCTAATTTTGTTATCTGTTCAAAACAGTATGTATTTTTGGTGTAGGACCATTTTTGGCCAAGTTACAGCAAAAAAACCAAAGAAAAAAAATCCAATTTTTGTCAAAAACTGAAATCGCGAATTTCCAAAAAAAAACCAAACCCGTTTTTTCGCTAAAACGTTGCAGTTTTTTCGCTATAACAAAGCAAATACTGATTCAAAGTATGGATTGTCATACCTTTCTGAACTCGTTATTAAATTTCCTAACGATTGGCATTTAAACCTTGACAATTTATTCATTTTTAATTTTTCGCAAAAAATCATGGGGTACCCCCTTATAAACAAATTTAAAATTGGCGAAAATTTTATTTTTCCAAAATTACACGGAAAGTTTTATGGATTTATAGCAAATTTTGTTATCTGTTCAAAACAGTATGAATTTTTGGTGTAGGACCATTTTTGGCCAAGTTACAGCAAAAAAACCAAAAGAAAAAATTCCAATTTTTGTCAAAAACTGAAATCGAGAACTTCCAAAAAAAAACCAAACCCGTTTTTTCGCTAAAACGTTGCAGTTTTTTCGCTATAACAAAGCAAATACTGATTCAAAGTATGGATTGTCATACCTTTCTGAACTCGTTATTAAATTTCCTAACGATTGGCATTTAAACCTTGACAATTTATTCATTTTTAATTTTTCGCAAAAAATCATGGGGTACCCCCTTATAAACAAATTTAAAATTGGCGAAAATTTTATTTTTCCAAAATTACACGGAAAGTTTTATGGATTTATAGCAAATTTTGTTATCTGTTCAAAACAGTATGAATTTTTGGTGTAGGACCATTTTTGGCCAAGTTACAGCAAAAAACCCAAAAGAAAAAATTCCAATTTTTGTCAAAAACTGAAATCGCGAATTTCCAAAAAAAAACCAAACCCGTTTTTTCGCTAAAACGTTGCAGTTTTTTCGCTATAACAAAGCAAATACTGATTCAAAGTATGGATTGTCATACCTTTCTGAACTCGTTATTAAATTTCCTAACGATTGGCATTTAAACCTTGACAATTTATTCATTTTTAATTTTTCGCAAAAAATCATGGGGTACCCCCTTATAAACAAATTTAAAATTGGCGAAAATTTTATTTTTCCAAAATTACACGGAAAGTTTTATGGATTTATAGCAAATTTTGTTATCTGTTCAAAACAGTATGAATTTTTGGTGTAGGACCATTTTTGGCCAAGTTACAGCAAAAAAACCAAAAGAAAAAATTCCAATTTTTGTCAAAAACTGAAATCGAGAATTTCCAAAAAAAAACCAAACCCGTTTTTTCGCTAAAACGTTGCAGTTTTTTCGCTATAACAAAGCAAATACTGATTCAAAGTATGGATTGTCATACCTTTCTGAACTCGTTATTAAATTTCCTAACGATTGGCATTTAAACCTTGACAATTTATTCATTTTTAATTTTTCGCAAAAAATCATGGGGTACCCCCTTATAAACAAATTTAAAATTGGCGAAAATTTTATTTTTCCAAAATTACACGGAAAGTTTTATGGATTTATAGCAAATTTTGTTATCTGTTCAAAACAGTATGAATTTTTGGTGTAGGACCATTTTTGGCCAAGTTACAGCAAAAAACCCAAAAGAAAAAATTCCAATTTTTGTCAAAAACTGAAATCGCGAATTTCCAAAAAAAAACCAAACCCGTTTTTTCGCTAAAACGTTGCAGTTTTTTCGCTATAACAAAGCAAATACTGATTCAAAGTATGGATTGTCATACCTTTCTGAACTCGTTATTAAATTTCCTAACGATTGGCATTTAAACCTTGACAATTTATTCATTTTTAATTTTTCGCAAAAAATCATGGGGTACCCCCTTATAAACAAATTTAAAATTGGCGAAAATTTTATTTTTCCAAAATTACACGGAAAGTTTTATGGATTTATAGCAAATTTTGTTATCTGTTCAAAACAGTATGAATTTTTGGTGTAGGACCATTTTTGGCCAAGTTACAGCAAAAAAACCAAAAGAAAAAATTCCAATTTTTGTCAAAAACTGAAATCGAGAATTTCCAAAAAAAAACCAAACCCGTTTTTTCGCTAAAACGTTGCAGTTTTTTCGCTATAACAAAGCAAATACTGATTCAAAGTATGGATTGTCATACCTTTCTGAACTCGTTATTAAATTTCCTAACGATTGGCATTTAAACCTTGACAATTTATTCATTTTTAATTTTTCGCAAAAAATCATGGGGTACCCCCTTATAAACAAATTTAAAATTGGCGAAAATTTTATTTTTCCAAAATTACACGGAAAGTTTTATGGATTTATAGCAAATTTTGTTATCTGTTCAAAACAGTATGAATTTTTGGTGTAGGACCATTTTTGGCCAAGTTACAGCAAAAAACCCAAAAGAAAAAATTCCAATTTTTGTCAAAAACTGAAATCGCGAATTTCCAAAAAAAAACCAAACCCGTTTTTTCGCTAAAACGTTGCAGTTTTTTCGCTATAACAAAGCAAATACTGATTCAAAGTATGGATTGTCATACCTTTCTGAACTCGTTATTAAATTTCCTAACGATTGGCATTTAAACCTTGACAATTTATTCATTTTTAATTTTTCGCAAAAAATCATGGGGTACCCCCTTATAAAAAAATTTAAAATTGGCGAAAATTTTATTTTTCCAAAATTACACGGAAAGTTTTATGGATTTATAGCAAATTTTGTTATCTGTTCAAAACAGTATGAATTTTTGGTGTAGGACCATTTTTGGCCAAGTTACAGCAAAAAAACCAAAAGAAAAAATTCCAATTTTTGTCAAAAACTGAAATCGAGAATTTCCAAAAAAAAACCAAACCCGTTTTTTCGCTAAAACGTTGCAGTTTTTTGGCTATAACAAAGCAAATACTGATTCAAAGTATGGATTGTCATACCTTTCTGAACTCGTTGTTAAATTTCCTAACGATTGGCATTTAAACCTTGACAATTTATTCATTTTTAATTTTTCGCAAAAAATCATGGGGTACCCCCTTACAAAAAAATTTAAAATTGGCGAAAATTTTATTTTTCCAAAATTACACGGAAAGTTTTATGGATTTATAGCAAATTTTGTTATCTGTTCAAAACAGTATGAATTTTTGGTGTAGGGCCATTTTTGGCCAAGTTACAGCAAAAAAACCAAAAGAAAAAATTCCAATTTTTGTCAAAAACTGAAATCGAGAATTTCCAAAAAAAAACCAAACCCGTTTTTTCGCTAAAACGTTGCAGTTTTTTCGCTATAACAAAGCAAATACTGATTCAAAGTATGGATTGTCATACCTTTCTGAACTCGTTATTAAATTTCCTAACGATTGGCATTTAAACCTTGACAATTTATTCATTTTTAATTTTTCGCAAAAAATCATGGGGTACCCCCTTATAAAAAAATTTAAAATTGGCGAAAATTTTATTTTTCCAAAATTACACGGAAAGTTTTATGGATTTATAGCAAATTTTGTTATCTGTTCAAAACAGTATGAATTTTTGGTGTAGGACCATTTTTGGCCAATTTACAGCAAAAAAACCAAAAGAAAAAATTCCAATTTTTGTCAAAAACTGAAATCGCGAATTTCCAAAAAAAAACCAAACCCGTTTTTTCGCTAAAACGTTGCAGTTTTTTGGCTATAACAAAGCAAATACTGATTCAAAGTATGGATTGTCATACCTTTCTGAACTCGTTGTTAAATTTCCTAACGATTGGCATTTAAACCTTGACAATTTATTCATTTTTAATTTTTCGCAAAAAATCATGGGGTACCCCCTTACAAAAAAATTTAAAATTGGCGAAAATTTTATTTTTCCAAAATTACACGGAAAGTTTTATGGATTTATAGCAAATTTTGTTATCTGTTCAAAACAGTATGAATTTTTGGTGTAGGGCCATTTTTGGCCAAGTTACAGCAAAAAAACCAAAAGAAAAAATTCCAATTTTTGTCAAAAACTGAAATCGAGAATTTCCAAAAAAAAACCAAACCCGTTTTTTCGCTAAAACGTTGCAGTTTTTTCGCTATAACAAAGCAAATACTGATTCAAAGTATGGATTGTCATACCTTTCTGAACTCGTTATTAAATTTCCTAACGATTGGCATTTAAACCTTGACAATTTATTCATTTTTAATTTTTCGCAAAAAATCATGGGGTACCCCCTTATAAAAAAATTTAAAATTGGCGAAAATTTTATTTTTCCAAAATTACACGGAAAGTTTTATGGATTTATAGCAAATTTTGTTATCTGTTCAAAACAGTATGAATTTTTGGTGTAGGACCATTTTTGGCCAAGTTACAGCAAAAAAAAAAGAAAAAATTCCAATTTTTGTCAAAAACTGAAATCGCGAATTTCCAAAAAAAAACCAAACCCGTTTTTTCGCTAAAACGTTGCAGTTTTTTCGCTATAACAAAGCAAATACTGATTCAAAGTATGGATTGTCATACCTTTCTGAACTCGTTATTAAATTTCCTAACGATTGGCATTTAAACCTTGACAATTTATTCATTTTTAATTTTTCGCAAAAAATCATGGGGTACCCCCTTATAAAAAAATTTAAAATTGGCGAAAATTTTATTTTTCCAAAATTACACGGAAAGTTTTATGGATTTATAGCAAATTTTGTTATCTGTTCAAAACAGTATGAATTTTTGGTGTAGGACCATTTTTGGCCAATTTACAGCAAAAAAACCAAAAGAAAAAATTCCAATTTTTGTCAAAAACTGAAATCGCGAATTTCCAAAAAAAAACCAAACCCGTTTTTTCGCTAAAACGTTGCAGTTTTTTCGCTATAACAAAGCAAATACTGATTCAAAGTATGGATTGTCATACCTTTCTGAACTCGTTATTAAATTTCCTAACGATTGGCATTTAAACCTTGACAATTTATTCATTTTTAATTTTTCGCAAAAAATCATGGGGTACCCCCTTATAAAAAAATTTAAAATTGGCGAAAATTTTATTTTTCCAAAATTACACGGAAGGTTTTATGGATTTATAGCAAATTTTGTTATCTGTTCAAAACAGTATGAATTTTTGGTGTAGGACCATTTTTGGCCAATTTACAGCAAAAAAACCAAAAGAAAAAATTCCAATTTTTGTCAAAAACTGAAATCGCGAATTTCCAAAAAAAACCAAACCCGTTTTTTCGCTAAAACGTTGCAGTTTTTTCGCTATAACAAAGCAAATACTGATTCAAAGTATGGATTGTCATACCTTTCTGAACTCGTTATTAAATTTCCTAACGATTGGCATTTAAACCTTGACAATTTATTCATTTTTAATTTTTCGCAAAAAATCATGGGGTACCCCCTTATAAAAAAATTTAAAATTGGCGAAAATTTTATTTTTCCAAAATTACACGGAAGGTTTTATGGGTTTATAGCAAATTTTGTTATCTGTTCAAAACAGTATGAATTTTTGGTGTAGGACCATTTTTGGCCAAGTTACAGCAAAAAAACAAAAAGAAAAAATTCAAATTTTTGTCAAAAACTGAAATCGCGAATTTCCAAAAAAAAACCAAACCCGTTTTTTCGCTAAAACGTTGCAGTTTTTTCGCTATAACAAAGCAAATACTGATTCAAAGTATGGATTGTCATACCTTTCTGAACTCGTTATTAAATTTCCTAACGATTGGCATTTAAACCTTGACAATTTATTCATTTTTAATTTTTCGCAAAAAATCATGGGGTACCCCCTTATAAAAAAATTTAAAATTGGCGAAAATTTTATTTTTCCAAAATTACACGGAAAGTTTTATGGATTTATAGCAAATTTTGTTATCTGTTCAAAACAGTATGAATTTTTGGTGTAGGACCATTTTTGGCCAAGTTACAGCAAAAAAACAAAAAGAAAAAATTCAAATTTTTGTCAAAAACTGAAATCGCGAATTTCCAAAAAAAAACCAAACCCGTTTTTTCGCTAAAACGTTGCAGTTTTTTCGCTATAACAAAGCAAATACTGATTCAAAGTATGGATTGTCATACCTTTCTGAACTCGTTATTAAATTTCCTAACGATTGGCATTTAAACCTTGACAATTTATTCATTTTTAATTTTTCGCAAAAAATCATGGGGTACCCCCTTATAAAAAAATTTAAAATTGGCGAAAATTTTATTTTTCCAAAATTACACGGAAGGTTTTATGGATTTATAGCAAATTTTGTTATCTGTTCAAAACAGTATGAATTTTTGGTGTAGGACCATTTTTGGCCAAGTTACAGCAAAAAAACAAAAAGAAAAAATTCAAATTTTTGTCAAAAACTGAAATCGCGAATTTCCAAAAAAAAACCAAACCCGTTTTTTCGCTAAAACGTTGCAGTTTTTTCGCTATAACAAAGCAAATACTGATTCAAAGTATGGATTGTCATACCTTTCTGAACTCGTTATTAAATTTCCTAACGATTGGCATTTAAACCTTGACAATTTATTCATTTTTAATTTTTCGCAAAAAATCATGGGGTACCCCCTTATAAAAAAATTTAAAATTGGCGAAAATTTTATTTTTCCAAAATTACACGGAAAGTTTTATGGATTTATAGCAAATTTTGTTATCTGTTCAAAACAGTATGAATTTTTGGTGTAGGACCATTTTTGGCCAAGTTACAGCAAAAAAACAAAAAGAAAAAATTCAAATTTTTGTCAAAAACTGAAATCGCGAATTTCCAAAAAAAAACCAAACCCGTTTTTTCGCTAAAACGTTGCAGTTTTTTCGCTATAACAAAGCAAATACTGATTCAAAGTATGGATTGTCATACCTTTCTGAACTCGTTATTAAATTTCCTAACGATTGGCATTTAAACCTTGACAATTTATTCATTTTTAATTTTTCGCAAAAAATCATGGGGTACCCCCTTATAAAAAAATTTAAAATTGGCGAAAATTTTATTTTTCCAAAATTACACGGAAGGTTTTATGGATTTATAGCAAATTTTGTTATCTGTTCAAAACAGTATGAATTTTTGGTGTAGGACCATTTTTGGCCAAGTTACAGCAAAAAAACCAAAAGAAAAAATTCCAATTTTTGTCAAAAACTGAAATCGCGAATTTCCAAAAAAAAACCAAACCCGTTTTTTTCGCTAAAACGTTGCAGTTTTTTCGCTATAACAAAGCAAATACTGATTCAAAGTATGGATTGTCATACCTTTCTGAACTCGTTATTAAATTTCCTAACGATTGGCATTTAAACCTTGACAATTTATTCATTTTTAATTTTTCGCAAAAAATCATGGGGTACCCCCTTATAAAAAAATTTAAAATTGGCGAAAATTTTATTTTTCCAAAATTACACGGAAAGTTTTATGGATTTATAGCAAATTTTGTTATCTGTTCAAAACAGTATGAATTTTTGGTGTAGGACCATTTTTGGCCAATTTACAGCAAAAAAACCAAAAGAAAAACTCGTGAACTCGTTATTAAAATTCCAATTTTTGTCAAAAACTGAAATCGCGAATTTCCAAAAAAAAACCAAACCCGTTTTTTCGCTAAAACGTTGCAGTTTTTTCGCTATAACAAAGCAAATACTGATTCAAAGTATGGATTGTCATACCTTTCTGAACTCGTTATTAAATTTCCTAACGATTGGCATTTAAACCTTGACAATTTATTCATTTTTAATTTTTCGCAAAAAATCATGGGGTACCCCCTTATAAAAAAATTTAAAATTGGCGAAAATTTTATTTTTCCAAAATTACACGGAAAGTTTTATGGATTTATAGCAAATTTTGTTATCTGTTCAAAACAGTATGAATTTTTGGTGTAGGACCATTTTTGGCCAAGTTACAGCAAAAAAACAAAAAGAAAAAATTCAAATTTTTGTCAAAAACTGAAATCGCGAATTTCCAAAAAAAAACCAAACCCGTTTTTTCGCTAAAACGTTGCAGTTTTTTCGCTATAACAAAGCAAATACTGATTCAAAGTATGGATTGTCATACCTTTCTGAACTCGTTATTAAATTTCCTAACGATTGGCATTTAAACCTTGACAATTTATTCATTTTTAATTTTTCGCAAAAAATCATGGGGTACCCCCTTATAAAAAAACTTAAAATTGGCGAAAATTTTATTTTTCCAAAATTACACGGAAGGTTTTATGGATTTATAGCAAATTTTGTTATCTGTTCAAAACAGTATGAATTTTTGGTGTAGGACCATTTTTGGCCAAGTTACAGCAAAAAAACCAAAAGAAAAAATTCCAATTTTTGTCAAAAACTGAAATCGCGAATTTCCAAAAAAAAACCAAACCCGTTTTTTCGCTAAAACGTTGCAGTTTTTTCGCTATAACAAAGCAAATACTGATTCAAAGTATGGATTGTCATACCTTTCTGAACTCGTTATTAAATTTCCTAACGATTGGCATTTAAACCTTGACAATTTATTCATTTTTAATTTTTCGCAAAAAATCATGGGGTACCCCCTTATAAAAAAATTTAAAATTGGCGAAAATTTTATTTTTCCAAAATTACACGGAAAGTTTTATGGATTTATAGCAAATTTTGTTATCTGTTCAAAACAGTATGAATTTTTGGTGTAGGACCATTTTTGGCCAAGTTACAGCAAAAAAACCAAAAGAAAAAATTCCAATTTTTGTCAAAAACTGAAATCGCGAATTTCCAAAAAAAAACCAAACCCGTTTTTTTCGCTAAAACGTTGCAGTTTTTTCGCTATAACAAAGCAAATACTGATTCAAAGTATGGATTGTCATACCTTTCTGAACTCGTTATTAAATTTCCTAACGATTGGCATTTAAACCTTGACAATTTATTCATTTTTAATTTTTCGCAAAAAATCATGGGGTACCCCAAAAAACCAAACCCGTTTTTTCGCTAAAACGTTGCAGTTTTTTCGCTATAACAAAGCAAATACTGATTCAAAGTATGGATTGTCATACCTTTCTGAACTCGTTATTAAATTTCCTAACGATTGGCATTTAAACCTTGACAATTTATTCATTTTTAATTTTTCGCAAAAAATCATGGGGTACCCCCTTATAAAAAAATTTAAAATTGGCGAAAATTTTATTTTTCCAAAATTACACGGAAAGTTTTATGGATTTATAGCAAATTTTGTTATCTGTTCAAAACAGTATGAATTTTTGGTGTAGGACCATTTTTGGCCAATTTACAGCAAAAAAACCAAAAGAAAAAATTCCAATTTTTGTCAAAAACTGAAATCGCGAATTTCCAATAAAGAACCAAACCCGTTTTTTCGCTAAAACGTTGCAGTTTTTTCGCTATAACAAAGCAAATACTGATTCAAAGTATGGATTGTCATACCTTTCTGAACTCGTTATTAAATTTCCTAACGATTGGCATTTAAACCTTGACAATTTATTCATTTTTAATTTTTCGCAAAAAATCATGGGGTACCCCCTTATAAAAAAATTTAAAATTGGCGAAAATTTTATTTTTCCAAAATTACACGGAAAGTTTTATGGATTTATAGCAAATTTTGTTATCTGTTCAAAACAGTATGAATTTTTGGTGTAGGACCATTTTTGGCCAATTTACAGCAAAAAAACCAAAAGAAAAAATTCCAATTTTTGTCAAAAACTGAAATCGCGAATTTCCAAAAAAAAACCAAACCCGTTTTTTCGCTAAAACGTTGCAGTTTTTTCGCTATAACAAAGCAAATACTGATTCAAAGTATGGATTGTCATACCTTTCTGAACTCGTTATTAAATTTCCTAACGATTGGCATTTAAACCTTGACAATTTATTCATTTTTAATTTTTCGCAAAAAATCATGGGGTACCCCCCTTATAAAAAAATTTAAAATTGGCGAAAATTTTATTTTTCCAAAATTACACGGAAAGTTTTATGGATTTATAGCAAATTTTGTTATCTGTTCAAAACAGTATGAATTTTTGGTGTAGGACCATTTTTGGCCAATTTACAGCAAAAAAACCAAAAGAAAAAATTCCAATTTTTGTCAAAAACTGAAATCGCGAATTTCCAATAAAGAACCAAACCCGTTTTTTCGCTAAAACGTTGCAGTTTTTTCGCTATAACAAAGCAAATACTGATTCAAAGTATGGATTGTCATACCTTTCTGAACTCGTTATTAAATTTCCTAACGATTGGCATTTAAACCTTGACAATTTATTCATTTTTAATTTTTCGCAAAAAATCATGGGGTACCCCCTTATAAAAAAATTTAAAATTGGCGAAAATTTTATTTTTCCAAAATTACACGGAAAGTTTTATGGATTTATAGCAAATTTTGTTATCTGTTCAAAACAGTATGAATTTTTGGTGTAGGACCATTTTTGGCCAATTTACAGCAAAAAAACCAAAAGAAAAAATTCCAATTTTTGTCAAAAACTGAAATCGCGAATTTCCAAAAAAAAACCAAACCCGTTTTTTCGCTAAAACGTTGCAGTTTTTTCGCTATAACAAAGCAAATACTGATTCAAAGTATGGATTGTCATACCTTTCTGAACTCGTTATTAAATTTCCTAACGATTGGCATTTAAACCTTGACAATTTATTCATTTTTAATTTTTCGCAAAAAATCATGGGGTACCCCCCTTATAAAAAAATTTAAAATTGGCGAAAATTTTATTTTTCCAAAATTACACGGAAAGTTTTATGGATTTATAGCAAATTTTGTTATCTGTTCAAAACAGTATGAATTTTTGGTGTAGGACCATTTTTGGCCAATTTACAGCAAAAAAACCAAAAGAAAAAATTCCAATTTTTGTCAAAAACTGAAATCGCGAATTTCCAAAAAAAAACCAAACCCGTTTTTTCGCTAAAACGTTGCAGTTTTTTCGCTATAACAAAGCAAATACTGATTCAAAGTATGGATTGTCATACCTTTCTGAACTCGTTATTAAATTTCCTAACGATTGGCATTTAAACCTTGACAATTTATTCATTTTTAATTTTTCGCAAAAAATCATGGGGTACCCCCTTATAAAAAAATTTAAAATTGGCGAAAATTTTATTTTTCCAAAATTACACGGAAGGTTTTATGGATTTATAGCAAATTTTGTTATCTGTTCAAAACAGTATGAATTTTTGGTGTAGGACCATTTTTGGCCAAGTTACAGCAAAAAAAACCAAAAGAAAAAATTCCAATTTTTGTCAAAAACTGAAATCGCGAATTTCCAAAAAAAAACCAAACCCGTTTTTTCGCTAAAACGTTGCAGTTTTTTCGCTATAACAAAGCAAATACTGATTCAAAGTATGGATTGTCATACCTTTCTGAACTCGTTATTAAATTTCCTAACGATTGGCATTTAAACCTTGACAATTTATTCATTTTTAATTTTTCGCAAAAAATCATGGGGTACCCCCTTATAAAAAAATTTAAAATTGGCGAAAATTTTATTTTTCCAAAATTACACGGAAAGTTTTATGGATTTATAGCAAATTTTGTTATCTGTTCAAAACAGTATGAATTTTTGGTGTAGGACCATTTTTGGCCAAGTTACAGCAAAAAAACCAAAAGAAAAAATTCCAATTTTTGTCAAAAACTGAAATCGCGAATTTCCAAAAAAAAACCAAACCCGTTTTTTCGCTAAAACGTTGCAGTTTTTTCGCTATAACAAAGCAAATACTGATTCAAAGTATGGATTGTCATACCTTTCTGAACTCGTTATTAAATTTCCTAACGATTGGCATTTAAACCTTGACAATTTATTCATTTTTAATTTTTCGCAAAAATCATGGGGTACCCCCTTATAAAAAAATTTAAAATTGGCGAAAATTTTATTTTTCCAAAATTACACGGAAAGTTTTATGGATTTATAGCAAATTTTGTTATCTGTTCAAAACAGTATGAATTTTTGGTGTAGGACCATTTTTGGCCAAGTTACAGCAAAAAAACCAAAAGAAAAAATTCCAATTTTTGTCAAAAACTGAAATCGCGAATTTCCAAAAAAAAACCAAACCCGTTTTTTCGCTAAAACGTTGCAGTTTTTTCGCTATAACAAAGCAAATACTGATTCAAAGTATGGATTGTCATACCTTTCTGAACTCGTTATTAAATTTCCTAACGATTGGCATTTAAACCTTGACAATTTATTCATTTTTAATTTTTCGCAAAAAATCATGGGGTACCCCCTTATAAAAAAATTTAAAATTGGCGAAAATTTTATTTTTCCAAAATTACACGGAAAGTTTTATGGATTTATAGCAAATTTTGTTATCTGTTCAAAACAGTATGAATTTTTGGTGTAGGACCATTTTTGGCCAATTTACAGCAAAAAAACCAAAAGAAAAAATTCCAATTTTTGTCAAAAACTGAAATCGCGAATTTCCAAAAAAAAACCAAACCCGTTTTTTCGCTAAAACGTTGCAGTTTTTTCGCTATAACAAAGCAAATACTGATTCAAAGTATGGATTGTCATACCTTTCTGAACTCGTTATTAAATTTCCTAACGATTGGCATTTAAACCTTGACAATTTATTCATTTTTAATTTTTCGCAAAAAATCATGGGGTACCCCCTTATAAAAAAATTTAAAATTGGCGAAAATTTTATTTTTCCAAAATTACACGGAAAGTTTTATGGATTTATAGCAAATTTTGTTATCTGTTCAAAACAGTATGAATTTTTGGTGTAGGACCATTTTTGGCCAAGTTACAGCAAAAAAACCAAAAGAAAAAATTCCAATTTTTGTCAAAAACTGAAATCGCGAATTTCCAAAAAAAAACCAAACCCGTTTTTTCGCTAAAACGTTGCAGTTTTTTCGCTATAACAAAGCAAATACTGATTCAAAGTATGGATTGTCATACCTTTCTGAACTCGTTATTAAATTTCCTAACGATTGGCATTTAAACCTTGACAATTTATTCATTTTTAATTTTTCGCAAAAATCATGGGGTACCCCCTTATAAAAAAATTTAAAATTGGCGAAAATTTTATTTTTCCAAAATTACACGGAAAGTTTTATGGATTTATAGCAAATTTTGTTATCTGTTCAAAACAGTATGAATTTTTGGTGTAGGACCATTTTTGGCCAAGTTACAGCAAAAAAACCAAAAGAAAAAATTCCAATTTTTGTCAAAAACTGAAATCGCGAATTTGCAAAAAAAAACCAAACCCGTTTTTTCGCTAAAACGTTGCAGTTTTTTCGCTATAACAAAGCAAATACTGATTCAAAGTATGGATTGTCATACCTTTCTGAACTCGTTATTAAATTTCCTAACGATTGGCATTTAAACCTTGACAATTTATTCATTTTTAATTTTTCGCAAAAAATCATGGGGTACCCCCTTATAAAAAAATTTAAAATTGGCGAAAATTTTATTTTTCCAAAATTACACGGAAAGTTTTATGGATTTATAGCAAATTTTGTTATCTGTTCAAAACAGTATGAATTTTTGGTGTAGGACCATTTTTGGCCAAGTTACAGCAAAAAAAACCAAAAGAAAAAATTCCAATTTTTGTCAAAAACTGAAATCGCGAATTTCCAAAAAAAAACCAAACCCGTTTTTTCGCTAAAACGTTGCAGTTTTTTCGCTATAACAAAGCAAATACTGATTCAAAGTATGGATTGTCATACCTTTCTGAACTCGTTATTAAATTTCCTAACGATTGGCATTTAAACCTTGACAATTTATTCATTTTTAATTTTTCGCAAAAAATCATGGGGTACCCCAAAAAACCAAACCCGTTTTTTCGCTAAAACGTTGCAGTTTTTTCGCTATAACAAAGCAAATACTGATTCAAAGTATGGATTGTCATACCTTTCTGAACTCGTTATTAAATTTCCTAACGATTGGCATTTAAACCTTGACAATTTATTCATTTTTAATTTTTCGCAAAAAATCATGGGGTACCCCCTTATAAAAAAATTTAAAATTGGCGAAAATTTTATTTTTCCAAAATTACACGGAAAGTTTTATGGATTTATAGCAAATTTTGTTATCTGTTCAAAACAGTATGAATTTTTGGTGTAGGACCATTTTTGGCCAATTTACAGCAAAAAAACCAAAAGAAAAAATTCCAATTTTTGTCAAAAACTGAAATCGCGAATTTCCAATAAAGAACCAAACCCGTTTTTTCGCTAAAACGTTGCAGTTTTTTCGCTATAACAAAGCAAATACTGATTCAAAGTATGGATTGTCATACCTTTCTGAACTCGTTATTAAATTTCCTAACGATTGGCATTTAAACCTTGACAATTTATTCATTTTTAATTTTTCGCAAAAAATCATGGGGTACCCCCTTATAAAAAAATTTAAAATTGGCGAAAATTTTATTTTTCCAAAATTACACGGAAAGTTTTATGGATTTATAGCAAATTTTGTTATCTGTTCAAAACAGTATGAATTTTTGGTGTAGGACCATTTTTGGCCAATTTACAGCAAAAAAACCAAAAGAAAAAATTCCAATTTTTGTCAAAAACTGAAATCGCGAATTTCCAAAAAAAAACCAAACCCGTTTTTTCGCTAAAACGTTGCAGTTTTTTCGCTATAACAAAGCAAATACTGATTCAAAGTATGGATTGTCATACCTTTCTGAACTCGTTATTAAATTTCCTAACGATTGGCATTTAAACCTTGACAATTTATTCATTTTTAATTTTTCGCAAAAAATCATGGGGTACCCCCTTATAAAAAAATTTAAAATTGGCGAAAATTTTATTTTTCCAAAATTACACGGAAAGTTTTATGGATTTATAGCAAATTTTGTTATCTGTTCAAAACAGTATGAATTTTTGGTGTAGGACCATTTTTGGCCAATTTACAGCAAAAAAACCAAAAGAAAAAATTCCAATTTTTGTCAAAAACTGAAATCGCGAATTTCCAAAAAAAAACCAAACCCGTTTTTTCGCTAAAACGTTGCAGTTTTTTCGCTATAACAAAGCAAATACTGATTCAAAGTATGGATTGTCATACCTTTCTGAACTCGTTATTAAATTTCCTAACGATTGGCATTTAAACCTTGACAATTTATTCATTTTTAATTTTTCGCAAAAAATCATGGGGTACCCCCTTATAAAAAAACTTAAAATTGGCGAAAATTTTATTTTTCCAAAATTACACGGAAGGTTTTATGGATTTATAGCAAATTTTGTTATCTGTTCAAAACAGTATGAATTTTTGGTGTAGGACCATTTTTGGCCAAGTTACAGCAAAAAAACCAAAAGAAAAAATTCCAATTTTTGTCAAAAACTGAAATCGCGAATTTCCAAAAAAAAACCAAACCCGTTTTTTCGCTAAAACGTTGCAGTTTTTTCGCTATAACAAAGCAAATACTGATTCAAAGTATGGATTGTCATACCTTTCTGAACTCGTTATTAAATTTCCTAACGATTGGCATTTAAACCTTGACAATTTATTCATTTTTAATTTTTCGCAAAAAATCATGGGGTACCCCCTTATAAAAAAATTTAAAATTGGCGAAAATTTTATTTTTCCAAAATTACACGGAAGGTTTTATGGATTTATAGCAAATTTTGTTATCTGTTCAAAACAGTATGAATTTTTGGTGTAGGACCATTTTTGGCCAAGTTACAGCAAAAAAAACCAAAAGAAAAAATTCCAATTTTTGTCAAAAACTGAAATCGCGAATTTCCAAAAAAAAACCAAACCCGTTTTTTCGCTAAAACGTTGCAGTTTTTTCGCTATAACAAAGCAAATACTGATTCAAAGTATGGATTGTCATACCTTTCTGAACTCGTTATTAAATTTCCTAACGATTGGCATTTAAACCTTGACAATTTATTCATTTTTAATTTTTCGCAAAAAATCATGGGGTACCCCCTTATAAAAAAATTTAAAATTGGCGAAAATTTTATTTTTCCAAAATTACACGGAAAGTTTTATGGATTTATAGCAAATTTTGTTATCTGTTCAAAACAGTATGAATTTTTGGTGTAGGACCATTTTTGGCCAAGTTACAGCAAAAAAACCAAAAGATAAAATTCCAATTTTTGTCAAAAACTGAAATCGCGAATTTCCAAAAAAAAACCAAACCCGTTTTTTCGCTAAAACGTTGCAGTTTTTTCGCTATAACAAAGCAAATACTGATTCAAAGTATGGATTGTCATACCTTTCTGAACTCGTTATTAAATTTCCTAACGATTGGCATTTAAACCTTGACAATTTATTCATTTTTAATTTTTCGCAAAAATCATGGGGTACCCCCTTATAAAAAAATTTTAAAATTGGCGAAAATTTTATTTTTCCAAAATTACACGGAAAGTTTTATGGATTTATAGCAAATTTTGTTATCTGTTCAAAACAGTATGAATTTTTGGTGTAGGACCATTTTTGGCCAAGTTACAGCAAAAAAACCAAAAGAAAAAATTCCAATTTTTGTCAAAAACTGAAATCGCGAATTTCCAAAAAAAAAACCAAACCCGTTTTTTCGCTAAAACGTTGCAGTTTTTTCGCTATAACAAAGCAAATACTGATTCAAAGTATGGATTGTCATACCTTTCTGAACTCGTTATTAAATTTCCTAACGATTGGCATTTAAACCTTGACAATTTATTCATTTTTAATTTTTCGCAAAAAATCATGGGGTACCCCCTTATAAAAAAATTTAAAATTGGCGAAAATTTTATTTTTCCAAAATTACACGGAAAGTTTTATGGATTTATAGCAAATTTTGTTATCTGTTCAAAACAGTATGAATTTTTGGTGTAGGACCATTTTTGGCCAATTTACAGCAAAAAAACCAAAAGAAAAAATTCCAATTTTTGTCAAAAACTGAAATCGCGAATTTCCAAAAAAAAACCAACCCCGTTTTTTTCGCTAAAACGTTGCAGTTTTTTCGCTATAACAAAGCAAATACTGATTCAAAGTATGGATTGTCATACCTTTCTGAACTCGTTATTAAATTTCCTAACGATTGGCATTTAAACCTTGACAATTTATTCATTTTTAATTTTTCGCAAAAAATCATGGGGTACCCCCTTATAAAAAAATTTAAAATTGGCGAAAATTTTATTTTTCCAAAATTACACGGAAAGTTTTATGGATTTATAGCAAATTTTGTTATCTGTTCAAAACAGTATGAATTTTTGGTGTAGGACCATTTTTGGCCAAGTTACAGCAAAAAAACCAAAAGAAAAAATTCCAATTTTTGTCAAAAACTGAAATCGCGAATTTCCAAAAAAAAACCAAACCCGTTTTTTCGCTAAAACGTTGCAGTTTTTTCGCTATAACAAAGCAAATACTGATTCAAAGTATGGATTGTCATACCTTTCTGAACTCGTTATTAAATTTCCTAACGATTGGCATTTAAACCTTGACAATTTATTCATTTTTAATTTTTTGCAAAAAATCATGGGGTACCCCCTTATAAAAAAATTTAAAATTGGCGAAAATTTTATTTTTCCAAAATTACACGGAAGGTTTTATGGATTTATAGCAAATTTTGTTATCTGTTCAAAACAGTATGAATTTTTGGTGTAGGACCATTTTTGGCCAAGTTACAGCAAAAAAAACCAAAAGAAAAAATTCCAATTTTTGTCAAAAACTGAAATCGCGAATTTCCAAAAAAAAACCAAACCCGTTTTTTCGCTAAAACGTTGCAGTTTTTTCGCTATAACAAAGCAAATACTGATTCAAAGTATGGATTGTCATACCTTTCTGAACTCGTTATTAAATTTCCTAACGATTGGCATTTAAACCTTGACAATTTATTCATTTTTAATTTTTCGTAAAAAATCATGGGGTACCCCCTTATAAAAAAATTTAAAATTGGCGAAAATTTTATTTTTCCAAAATTACACGGAAAGTTTTATGGATTTATAGCAAATTTTGTTATCTGTTCAAAACAGTATGAATTTTTGGTGTAGGACCATTTTTGGCCAAGTTACAGCAAAAAAACCAAAAGAAAAAATTCCAATTTTTGTCAAAAACTGAAATCGCGAATTTCGTTATTAAATTTCCTAACGATTGGCATTTAAACCTTGACAATTTATTCATTTTTAATTTTTCGCAAAAAATCATGGGGTACCCCCTTATAAAAAAATTTAAAATTGGCGAAAATTTTATTTTTCCAAAATTACACGGAAAGTTTTATGGATTTATAGCAAATTTTGTTATCTGTTCAAAACAGTATGAATTTTTGGTGTAGGACCATTTTTGGCCAATTTACAGCAAAAAAACCAAAAGAAAAAATTCCAATTTTTGTCAAAAACTGAAATCGCGAATTTCCAAAAAAAAACCAAACCCGTTTTTTCGCTAAAACGTTGCAGTTTTTTCGCTATAACAAAGCAAATACTGATTCAAAGTATGGATTGTCATACCTTTCTGAACTCGTTATTAAATTTCCTAACGATTGGCATTTAAACCTTGACAATTTATTCATTTTTAATTTTTCGCAAAAAATCATGGGGTACCCCCTTATAAAAAAATTTAAAATTGGCGAAAATTTTATTTTTCCAAAATTACACGGAAGGTTTTATGGATTTATAGCAAATTTTGTTATCTGTTCAAAACAGTATGAATTTTTGGTGTAGGACCATTTTTGGCCAAGTTACAGCAAAAAAACCAAAAGAAAAAATTCCAATTTTTGTCAAAAACTGAAATCGCGAATTTCCAAAAAAAAAACCAAACCCGTTTTTTCGCTAAAACGTTGCAGTTTTTTCGCTTTAACAAAGCAAATACTGATTCAAAGTATGGATTGTCATACCTTTCTGAACTCGTTATTAAATTTCCTAACGATTGGCATTTATACCTTGACAATTTATTCATTTTTAATTTTTTGCAAAAAATCATGGGGTACCCCCTTATAAAAAAATTTAAAATTGGCGAAAATTTTATTTTTCCAAAATTACACGGAAGGTTTTATGGATTTATAGCAAATTTTGTTATCTGTTCAAAACAGTATGAATTTTTGGTGTAGGACCATTTTTGGCCAAGTTACAGCAAAAAAACCAAAAGAAAAAATTCCAATTTTTGTCAAAAACTGAAATCGCGAATTTCCAAAAAAAAAACCAAACCCGTTTTTTTCGCTAAAACGTTGCAGTTTTTTCGCTTTAACAAAGCAAATACTGATTCAAAGTATGGATTGTCATACCTTTCTGAACTCGTTATTAAATTTCCTAACGATTGGCATTTATACCTTGACAATTTATTCATTTTTAATTTTTTGCAAAAAATCATGGGGTACCCCCTTATAAAAAAATTTAAAATTGGCGAAAATTTTATTTTTCCAAAATTACACGGAAGGTTTTATGGATTTATAGCAAATTTTGTTATCTGTTCAAAACAGTATGAATTTTTGGTGTAGGACCATTTTTGGCCAAGTTACAGCAAAAAAACCAAAAGAAAAAATTCCAATTTTTGTCAAAAACTGAAATCGCGAATTTCCAAAAAAAAACCAAACCCGTTTTTTCGCTAAAACGTTGCAGTTTTTTCGCTATAACAAAGCAAATACTGATTCAAAGTATGGATTGTCATACCTTTCTGAACTCGTTATTAAATTTCCTAACGATTGGCATTTAAACCTTGACAATTTATTCATTTTTAATTTTTCGCAAAAAATCATGGGGTACCCCCTTATAAAAAAATTTAAAATTGGCAAAAATTTTATTTTTCCAAAATTACACGGAAGGTTTTATGGATTTATAGCAAATTTTGTTATCTGTTCAAAACAGTATGAATTTTTGGTGTAGGACCATTTTTGGCCAAGTTACAGCAAAAAAACCAAAAGAAAAAATTCCAATTTTTGTCGAAAACTGAAATCGCGAATTTCCAAAAAAAAACCAAACCCGTTTTTTCGCTAAAACGTTGCAGTTTTTTCGCTATAACAAAGCAAATACTGATTCAAAGTATGGATTGTCATACCTTTCTGAACTCGTTATTAAATTTCCTAACGATTGGCATTTAAACCTTGACAATTTATTCATTTTTAATTTTTCGCAAAAAATCATGGGGTACCCCCTTATAAAAAAATTTAAAATTGGCAAAAATTTTATTTTTCCAAAATTACACGGAAGGTTTTATGGATTTATAGCAAATTTTGTTATCTGTTCAAAACAGTATGAATTTTTGGTGTAGGACCATTTTTGGCCAAGTTACAGCAAAAAAACCAAAAGAAAAAATTCCAATTTTTGTCGAAAACTGAAATCGCGAATTTCCAAAAAAAAACCAAACCCGTTTTTTCGCTAAAACGTTGCAGTTTTTTCGCTATAACAAAGCAAATACTGATTCAAAGTATGGATTGTCATACCTTTCTGAACTCGTTATTAAATTTCCTAACGATTGGCATTTAAACCTTGACAATTTATTCATTTTTAATTTTTTGCAAAAAATCATGGGGTACCCCCTTATAAAAAAATTTAAAATTGGCGAAAATTTTATTTTTCCAAAATTACACGGAAGGTTTTATGGATTTATAGCAAATTTTGTTATCTGTTCAAAACAGTATGAATTTTTGGTGTAGGACCATTTTTGGCCAAGTTACAGCAAAAAAACCAAAAGAAAAAATTCCAATTTTTGTCAAAAACTGAAATCGCGAATTTCCAAAAAAAAACCAAACCCGTTTTTTCGCTAAAACGTTGCAGTTTTTTCGCTATAACAAAGCAAATACTGATTCAAAGTATGGATTGTCATACCTTTCTGAACTCGTTATTAAATTTCCTAACGATTGGCATTTAAACCTTGACAATTTATTCATTTTTAATTTTTCGCAAAAAATCATGGGGTACCCCCTTATAAAAAAATTTAAAATTGGCAAAAATTTTATTTTTCCAAAATTACACGGAAGGTTTTATGGATTTATAGCAAATTTTGTTATCTGTTCAAAACAGTATGAATTTTTGGTGTAGGACCATTTTTGGCCAAGTTACAGCAAAAAAACCAAAAGAAAAAATTCCAATTTTTGTCGAAAACTGAAATCGCGAATTTCCAAAAAAAAACCAAACCCGTTTTTTCGCTAAAACGTTGCAGTTTTTTCGCTATAACAAAGCAAATACTGATTCAAAGTATGGATTGTCATACCTTTCTGAACTCGTTATTAAATTTCCTAACGATTGGCATTTAAACCTTGACAATTTATTCATTTTTAATTGGCATTTAAACCTTGACAATTTATTCATTTTTAATTTTTCGCAAAAAATCATGGGGTACCCCCTTATAAAAAAATTTAAAATTGGCGAAAATTTTATTTTTCCAAAATTACACGGAAGGTTTTATGGATTTATAGCAAATTTTGTTATCTGTTCAAAACAGTATGAATTTTTGGTGTAGGACCATTTTTGGCCAAGTTACAGCAAAAAAACCAAAAGAAAAAATTCCAATTTTTGTCAAAAACTGAAATCGCGAATTTCCAAAAAAAAACCAAACCCGTTTTTTCGCTAAAACGTTGCAGTTTTTTCGCTATAACAAAGCAAATACTGATTCAAAGTATGGATTGTCATACCTTTCTGAACTCGTTATTAAATTTCCTAACGATTGGCATTTAAACCTTGACAATTTATTCATTTTTAATTTTTCGCAAAAAATCATGGGGTACCCCCTTATAAAAAAATTTAAAATTGGCGAAAATTTTATTTTTCCAAAATTACACGGAAGGTTTTATGGATTTATAGCAAATTTTGTTATCTGTTCAAAACAGTATGAATTTTTGGTGTAGGACCATTTTTGGCCAAGTTACAGCAAAAAAAACCAAAAGAAAAAATTCCAATTTTTGTCAAAAACTGAAATCGCGAATTTCCAAAAAAAACCAAACCCGTTTTTTCGCTAAAACGTTGCAGTTTTTTCGCTATAACAAAGCAAATACTGATTCAAAGTATGGATTGTCATACCTTTCTGAACTCGTTATTAAATTTCCTAACGATTGGCATTTAAACCTTGACAATTTATTCATTTTTAATTTTTCGCAAAAAATCATGGGGTACCCCCTTATAAAAAAATTTAAAATTGGCGAAAATTTTATTTTTCCAAAATTACACGGAAAGTTTTATGGATTTATAGCAAATTTTGTTATCTGTTCAAAACAGTATGAATTTTTGGTGTAGGACCATTTTTGGCCAAGTTACAGCAAAAAAACCAAAAGATAAAATTCCAATTTTTGTCAAAAACTGAAATCGCGAATTTCCAAAAAAAAACCAAACCCGTTTTTTTCGCTAAAACGTTGCAGTTTTTTCGCTATAACAAAGCAAATACTGATTCAAAGTATGGATTGTCATACCTTTCTGAACTCGTTATTAAATTTCCTAACGATTGGCATTTAAACCTTGACAATTTATTCATTTTTAATTTTTCGCAAAAATCATGGGGTACCCCCTTATAAAAAAATTTTAAAATTGGCGAAAATTTTATTTTTCCAAAATTACACGGAAAGTTTTATGGATTTATAGCAAATTTTGTTATCTGTTCAAAACAGTATGAATTTTTGGTGTAGGACCATTTTTGGCCAAGTTACAGCAAAAAAACCAAAAGAAAAAATTCCAATTTTTGTCAAAAACTGAAATCGCGAATTTCCAAAAAAAAAACCAAACCCGTTTTTTCGCTAAAACGTTGCAGTTTTTTCGCTATAACAAAGCAAATACTGATTCAAAGTATGGATTGTCATACCTTTCTGAACTCGTTATTAAATTTCCTAACGATTGGCATTTAAACCTTGACAATTTATTCATTTTTAATTTTTCGCAAAAAATCATGGGGTACCCCCTTATAAAAAAATTTAAAATTGGCGAAAATTTTATTTTTCCAAAATTACACGGAAAGTTTTATGGATTTATAGCAAATTTTGTTATCTGTTCAAAACAGTATGAATTTTTGGTGTAGGACCATTTTTGGCCAATTTACAGCAAAAAAACCAAAAGAAAAAATTCCAATTTTTGTCAAAAACTGAAATCGCGAATTTCCAAAAAAAAACCAACCCCGTTTTTTCGCTAAAACGTTGCAGTTTTTTCGCTATAACAAAGCAAATACTGATTCAAAGTATGGATTGTCATACCTTTCTGAACTCGTTATTAAATTTCCTAACGATTGGCATTTAAACCTTGACAATTTATTCATTTTTAATTTTTCGCAAAAAATCATGGGGTACCCCCTTATAAAAAAATTTAAAATTGGCAAAAATTTTATTTTTCCAAAATTACACGGAAGGTTTTATGGATTTATAGCAAATTTTGTTATCTGTTCAAAACAGTATGAATTTTTGGTGTAGGACCATTTTTGGCCAAGTTACAGCAAAAAAACCAAAAGAAAAAATTCCAATTTTTGTCAAAAACTGAAATCGCGAATTTCCAAAAAAAAACCAAACCCGTTTTTTCGCTAAAACGTTGCAGTTTTTTCGCTATAACAAAGCAAATACTGATTCAAAGTATGGATTGTCATACCTTTCTGAACTCGTTATTAAATTTCCTAACGATTGGCATTTAAACCTTGACAATTTATTCATTTTTAATTTTTTGCAAAAAATCATGGGGTACCCCCTTATAAAAAAATTTAAAATTGGCGAAAATTTTATTTTTCCAAAATTACACGGAAGGTTTTATGGATTTATAGCAAATTTTGTTATCTGTTCAAAACAGTATGAATTTTTGGTGTAGGACCATTTTTGGCCAAGTTACAGCAAAAAAAACCAAAAGAAAAAATTCCAATTTTTGTCAAAAACTGAAATCGCGAATTTCCAAAAAAAAACCAAACCCGTTTTTTCGCTAAAACGTTGCAGTTTTTTCGCTATAACAAAGCAAATACTGATTCAAAGTATGGATTGTCATACCTTTCTGAACTCGTTATTAAATTTCCTAACGATTGGCATTTAAACCTTGACAATTTATTCATTTTTAATTTTTCGTAAAAAATCATGGGGTACCCCCTTATAAAAAAATTTAAAATTGGCGAAAATTTTATTTTTCCAAAATTACACGGAAAGTTTTATGGATTTATAGCAAATTTTGTTATCTGTTCAAAACAGTATGAATTTTTGGTGTAGGACCATTTTTGGCCAAGTTACAGCAAAAAAACCAAAAGAAAAAATTCCAATTTTTGTCAAAAACTGAAATCGCGAATTTCGTTATTAAATTTCCTAACGATTGGCATTTAAACCTTGACAATTTATTCATTTTTAATTTTTCGCAAAAAATCATGGGGTACCCCCTTATAAAAAAATTTAAAATTGGCGAAAATTTTATTTTTCCAAAATTACACGGAAAGTTTTATGGATTTATAGCAAATTTTGTTATCTGTTCAAAACAGTATGAATTTTTGGTGTAGGACCATTTTTGGCCAATTTACAGCAAAAAAACCAAAAGAAAAAATTCCAATTTTTGTCAAAAACTGAAATCGCGAATTTCCAAAAAAAAACCAAACCCGTTTTTTCGCTAAAACGTTGCAGTTTTTTCGCTATAACAAAGCAAATACTGATTCAAAGTATGGATTGTCATACCTTTCTGAACTCGTTATTAAATTTCCTAACGATTGGCATTTAAACCTTGACAATTTATTCATTTTTAATTTTTCGCAAAAAATCATGGGGTACCCCCTTATAAAAAAATTTAAAATTGGCGAAAATTTTATTTTTCCAAAATTACACGGAAGGTTTTATGGATTTATAGCAAATTTTGTTATCTGTTCAAAACAGTATGAATTTTTGGTGTAGGACCATTTTTGGCCAAGTTACAGCAAAAAAACCAAAAGAAAAAATTCCAATTTTTGTCAAAAACTGAAATCGCGAATTTCCAAAAAAAAAACCAAACCCGTTTTTTCGCTAAAACGTTGCAGTTTTTTCGCTTTAACAAAGCAAATACTGATTCAAAGTATGGATTGTCATACCTTTCTGAACTCGTTATTAAATTTCCTAACGATTGGCATTTATACCTTGACAATTTATTCATTTTTAATTTTTTGCAAAAAATCATGGGGTACCCCCTTATAAAAAAATTTAAAATTGGCGAAAATTTTATTTTTCCAAAATTACACGGAAGGTTTTATGGATTTATAGCAAATTTTGTTATCTGTTCAAAACAGTATGAATTTTTGGTGTAGGACCATTTTTGGCCAAGTTACAGCAAAAAAACCAAAAGAAAAAATTCCAATTTTTGTCAAAAACTGAAATCGCGAATTTCCAAAAAAAAAACCAAACCCGTTTTTTCGCTAAAACGTTGCAGTTTTTTCGCTTTAACAAAGCAAATACTGATTCAAAGTATGGATTGTCATACCTTTCTGAACTCGTTATTAAATTTCCTAACGATTGGCATTTATACCTTGACAATTTATTCATTTTTAATTTTTTGCAAAAAATCATGGGGTACCCCCTTATAAAAAAATTTAAAATTGGCGAAAATTTTATTTTTCCAAAATTACACGGAAGGTTTTATGGATTTATAGCAAATTTTGTTATCTGTTCAAAACAGTATGAATTTTTGGTGTAGGACCATTTTTGGCCAAGTTACAGCAAAAAAACCAAAAGAAAAAATTCCAATTTTTGTCAAAAACTGAAATCGCGAATTTCCAAAAAAAAACCAAACCCGTTTTTTCGCTAAAACGTTGCAGTTTTTTCGCTATAACAAAGCAAATACTGATTCAAAGTATGGATTGTCATACCTTTCTGAACTCGTTATTAAATTTCCTAACGATTGGCATTTAAACCTTGACAATTTATTCATTTTTAATTTTTCGCAAAAAATCATGGGGTACCCCCTTATAAAAAAATTTAAAATTGGCAAAAATTTTATTTTTCCAAAATTACACGGAAGGTTTTATGGATTTATAGCAAATTTTGTTATCTGTTCAAAACAGTATGAATTTTTGGTGTAGGACCATTTTTGGCCAAGTTACAGCAAAAAAACCAAAAGAAAAAATTCCAATTTTTGTCGAAAACTGAAATCGCGAATTTCCAAAAAAAAACCAAACCCGTTTTTTCGCTAAAACGTTGCAGTTTTTTCGCTATAACAAAGCAAATACTGATTCAAAGTATGGATTGTCATACCTTTCTGAACTCGTTATTAAATTTCCTAACGATTGGCATTTAAACCTTGACAATTTATTCATTTTTAATTTTTCGCAAAAAATCATGGGGTACCCCCTTATAAAAAAATTTAAAATTGGCAAAAATTTTATTTTTCCAAAATTACACGGAAGGTTTTATGGATTTATAGCAAATTTTGTTATCTGTTCAAAACAGTATGAATTTTTGGTGTAGGACCATTTTTGGCCAAGTTACAGCAAAAAAACCAAAAGAAAAAATTCCAATTTTTGTCGAAAACTGAAATCGCGAATTTCCAAAAAAAAACCAAACCCGTTTTTTCGCTAAAACGTTGCAGTTTTTTCGCTATAACAAAGCAAATACTGATTCAAAGTATGGATTGTCATACCTTTCTGAACTCGTTATTAAATTTCCTAACGATTGGCATTTAAACCTTGACAATTTATTCATTTTTAATTTTTTGCAAAAAATCATGGGGTACCCCCTTATAAAAAAATTTAAAATTGGCGAAAATTTTATTTTTCCAAAATTACACGGAAGGTTTTATGGATTTATAGCAAATTTTGTTATCTGTTCAAAACAGTATGAATTTTTGGTGTAGGACCATTTTTGGCCAAGTTACAGCAAAAAAACCAAAAGAAAAAATTCCAATTTTTGTCAAAAACTGAAATCGCGAATTTCCAAAAAAAAACCAAACCCGTTTTTTCGCTAAAACGTTGCAGTTTTTTCGCTATAACAAAGCAAATACTGATTCAAAGTATGGATTGTCATACCTTTCTGAACTCGTTATTAAATTTCCTAACGATTGGCATTTAAACCTTGACAATTTATTCATTTTTAATTTTTCGCAAAAAATCATGGGGTACCCCCTTATAAAAAAATTTAAAATTGGCAAAAATTTTATTTTTCCAAAATTACACGGAAGGTTTTATGGATTTATAGCAAATTTTGTTATCTGTTCAAAACAGTATGAATTTTTGGTGTAGGACCATTTTTGGCCAAGTTACAGCAAAAAAACCAAAAGAAAAAATTCCAATTTTTGTCGAAAACTGAAATCGCGAATTTCCAAAAAAAAACCAAACCCGTTTTTTCGCTAAAACGTTGCAGTTTTATCGCTATAACAAAGCAAATACTGATTCAAAGTATGGATTGTCATACCTTTCTGAACTCGTTATTAAATTTCCTAACGATTGGCATTTAAACCTTGACAATTTATTCATTTTTAATTTTTCGCAAAAAATCATGGGGTACCCCCTTATAAAAAAATTTAAAATTGGCAAAAATTTTATTTTTCCAAAATTACACGGAAGGTTTTATGGATTTATAGCAAATTTTGTTATCTGTTCAAAACAGTATGAATTTTTGGTGTAGGACCATTTTTGGCCAAGTTACAGCAAAAAAACCAAAAGAAAAAATTCCAATTTTTGTCGAAAACTGAAATCGCGAATTTCCAAAAAAAAACCAAACCCGTTTTTTCGCTAAAACGTTGCAGTTTTTTCGCTATAACAAAGCAAATACTGATTCAAAGTATGGATTGTCATACCTTTCTGAACTCGTTATTAAATTTCCTAACGATTGGCATTTAAACCTTGACAATTTATTCATTTTTAATTTTTTGCAAAAAATCATGGGGTACCCCCTTATAAAAAAATTTAAAATTGGCGAAAATTTTATTTTTCCAAAATTACACGGAAGGTTTTATGGATTTATAGCAAATTTTGTTATCTGTTCAAAACAGTATGAATTTTTGGTGTAGGACCATTTTTGGCCAAGTTACAGCAAAAAAACCAAAAGAAAAAATTCCAATTTTTGTCAAAAACTGAAATCGCGAATTTCCAAAAAAAAACCAAACCCGTTTTTTCGCTAAAACGTTGCAGTTTTTTCGCTATAACAAAGCAAATACTGATTCAAAGTATGGATTGTCATACCTTTCTGAACTCGTTATTAAATTTCCTAACGATTGGCATTTAAACCTTGACAATTTATTCATTTTTAATTTTTCGCAAAAAATCATGGGGTACCCCCTTATAAAAAAATTTAAAATTGGCAAAAATTTTATTTTTCCAAAATTACACGGAAGGTTTTATGGATTTATAGCAAATTTTGTTATCTGTTCAAAACAGTATGAATTTTTGGTGTAGGACCATTTTTGGCCAAGTTACAGCAAAAAAACCAAAAGAAAAAATTCCAATTTTTGTCAAAAACTGAAATCGCGAATTTCCAAAAAAAAACCAAACCCGTTTTTTCGCTAAAACGTTGCAGTTTTTTCGCTATAACAAAGCAAATACTGATTCAAAGTATGGATTGTCATACCTTTCTGAACTCGTTATTAAATTTCCTAACGATTGGCATTTAAACCTTGACAATTTATTCATTTTTAATTTTTCGCAAAAAATCATGGGGTACCCCCTTATAAAAAAATTTAAAATTGGCAAAAATTTTATTTTTCCAAAATTACACGGAAGGTTTTATGGATTTATAGCAAATTTTGTTATCTGTTCAAAACAGTATGAATTTTTGGTGTAGGACCATTTTTGGCCAAGTTACAGCAAAAACACCAAAAGAAAAAATTCCAATTTTTGTCAAAAACTGCAATCGCGAATTTCCAAAAAAAAACCAAACCCGTTTTTTCGCTAAAACGTTGCAGTTTTTTCGCTATAACAAAGCAAATACTGATTCAAAGTATGGATTGTCATACCTTTCTGAACTCGTTATTAAATTTCCTAACGATTGGCATTTAAACCTTGACAATTTATTCATTTTTAATTTTTCGCAAAAAATCATGGGGTACCCCCTTATAAAAAAATTTAAAATTGGCAAAAATTTTATTTTTCCAAAATTACACGGAAGGTTTTATGGATTTATAGCAAATTTTGTTATCTGTTCAAAACAGTATGAATTTTTGGTGTAGGACCATTTTTGGCCAAGTTACAGCAAAAAAACCAAAAGAAAAAATTCCAATTTTTGTCAAAAACTGAAATCGCGAATTTCCAAAAAAAAACCAAACCCGTTTTTTCGCTAAAACGTTGCAGTTTTTTCGCTATAACAAAGCAAATACTGATTCAAAGTATGGATTGTCATACCTTTCTGAACTCGTTATTAAATTTCCTAACGATTGGCATTTAAACCTTGACAATTTATTCATTTTTAATTTTTCGCAAAAAATCATGGGGTACCCCCTTATAAAAAAATTTAAAATTGGCGAAAATTTTATTTTTCCAAAATTACACGGAAGGTTTTATGGATTTATAGCAAATTTTGTTATCTGTTCAAAACAGTATGAATTTTTGGTGTAGGACCATTTTTGGCCAAGTTACAGCAAAAAAACCAAAAGAAAAAATTCCAATTTTTGTCAAAAACTGAAATCGCGAATTTCCAAAAAAAAACCAAACCCGTTTTTTCGCTAAAACGTTGCAGTTTTTTCGCTATAACAAAGCAAATACTGATTCAAAGTATGGATTGTCATACCTTTCTGAACTCGTTATTAAATTTCCTAACGATTGGCATTTAAACCTTGACAATTTATTCATTTTTAATTTTTCGCAAAAAATCATGGGGTACCCCCTTATAAAAAAATTTAAAATTGGCGAAAATTTTATTTTTCCAAAATTACACGGAAGGTTTTATGGATTTATAGCAAATTTTGTTATCTGTTCAAAACAGTATGAATTTTTGGTGTAGGACCATTTTTGGCCAAGTTACAGCAAAAAAACCAAAAGAAAAAATTCCAATTTTTGTCAAAAACTGAAATCGCGAATTTCCAAAAAAAAACCAAACCCGTTTTTTCGCTAAAACGTTGCAGTTTTTTCGCTATAACAAAGCAAATACTGATTCAAAGTATGGATTGTCATACCTTTCTGAACTCGTTATTAAATTTCCTAACGATTGGCATTTAAACCTTGACAATTTATTCATTTTTAATTTTTCGCAAAAAATCATGGGGTACCCCCTTATAAAAAAATTTAAAATTGGCAAAAATTTTATTTTTCCAAAATTACACGGAAGGTTTTATGGATTTATAGCAAATTTTGTTATCTGTTCAAAACAGTATGAATTTTTGGTGTAGGACCATTTTTGGCCAAGTTACAGCAAAAAAACCAAAAGAAAAAATTCCAATTTTTGTCAAAAACTGAAATCGCGAATTTCCAAAAAAAAACCAAACCCGTTTTTTCGCTAAAACGTTGCAGTTTTTTCGCTATAACAAAGCAAATACTGATTCAAAGTATGGATTGTCATACCTTTCTGAACTCGTTATTAAATTTCCTAACGATTGGCATTTAAACCTTGACAATTTATTCATTTTTAATTTTTCGCAAAAAATCATGGGGTACCCCCTTATAAAAAAATTTAAAATTGGCAAAAATTTTATTTTTCCAAAATTACACGGAAGGTTTTATGGATTTATAGCAAATTTTGTTATCTGTTCAAAACAGTATGAATTTTTGGTGTAGGACCATTTTTGGCCAAGTTACAGCAAAAACACCAAAAGAAAAAATTCCAATTTTTGTCAAAAACTGCAATCGCGAATTTCCAAAAAAAAACCAAACCCGTTTTTTCGCTAAAACGTTGCAGTTTTTTCGCTATAACAAAGCAAATACTGATTCAAAGTATGGATTGTCATACCTTTCTGAACTCGTTATTAAATTTCCTAACGATTGGCATTTAAACCTTGACAATTTATTCATTTTTAATTTTTCGCAAAAAATCATGGGGTACCCCCTTATAAAAAAATTTAAAATTGGCAAAAATTTTATTTTTCCAAAATTACACGGAAGGTTTTATGGATTTATAGCAAATTTTGTTATCTGTTCAAAACAGTATGAATTTTTGGTGTAGGACCATTTTTGGCCAAGTTACAGCAAAAAAACCAAAAGAAAAAATTCCAATTTTTGTCAAAAACTGAAATCGCGAATTTCCAAAAAAAAACCAAACCCGTTTTTTCGCTAAAACGTTGCAGTTTTTTCGCTATAACAAAGCAAATACTGATTCAAAGTATGGATTGTCATACCTTTCTGAACTCGTTATTAAATTTCCTAACGATTGGCATTTAAACCTTGACAATTTATTCATTTTTAATTTTTCGCAAAAAATCATGGGGTACCCCCTTATAAAAAAATTTAAAATTGGCGAAAATTTTATTTTTCCAAAATTACACGGAAGGTTTTATGGATTTATAGCAAATTTTGTTATCTGTTCAAAACAGTATGAATTTTTGGTGTAGGACCATTTTTGGCCAAGTTACAGCAAAAAAACCAAAAGAAAAAATTCCAATTTTTGTCAAAAACTGAAATCGCGAATTTCCAAAAAAAAACCAAACCCGTTTTTTCGCTAAAACGTTGCAGTTTTTTCGCTATAACAAAGCAAATACTGATTCAAAGTATGGATTGTCATACCTTTCTGAACTCGTTATTAAATTTCCTAACGATTGGCATTTAAACCTTGACAATTTATTCATTTTTAATTTTTCGCAAAAAATCATGGGGTACCCCCTTATAAAAAAATTTAAAATTGGCGAAAATTTTATTTTTCCAAAATTACACGGAAGGTTTTATGGATTTATAGCAAATTTTGTTATCTGTTCAAAACAGTATGAATTTTTGGTGTAGGACCATTTTTGGCCAAGTTACAGCAAAAAAACCAAAAGAAAAAATTCCAATTTTTGTATTTTTGGTGTAGGACCATTTCTGGCCAAGTTACAGCAAAAAAACCAAAAGAAAAATTCCAATTTTTGTCAAAAACTGAAATCTCGATTTTCCAAAAAAGATAATTCGTTTTTGACCGTCACAATGGAAATAATGAGTATTACTTTGCTAACCCCTTGAACCCCTCTTGCCCCATCCAGGTTCAACCTGCCCGTGCTGGAGTCGATCATCGATGCCCCGCCCACCGCCGAGCTGGAGCCGCTGCAGGAGAACGGGGAGCTGCAGCAGACGGACGAGCAGGACATGGGCATGACCTACGCGGAGCTCTCCGAGTACGGGCGCCTGCGCAAGCAGTCCTTCTGCGGGCCGTACAGCATGTTCTGCCGCCTGGTGGCCACCTGGAAGGGCGACCTCAGTCCCAAGGAGGTGGCCGAGAAGGTGAAGCACTTCTTCCGCTGCTACGCGATCAACCGGCACAAGATGACCGTGCTGACGCCGTCGGTGCACGCGGAGAGCTACAGTCCGGACGACAACCGGTTCGACCACCGGCCCTTCCTGTACAGGCCCAACTGGAGCTGGCAGTTCAAGGCCATCGACGACGAGGTGGACAAGCTGCAGCCGATCTACACGCCCTCGTCGGCCCAGCTGCGTCCCAGCAGCGAGGACCTGCTGCTCTCCACGCAGCGCTCGTCCCAGCTGGACGACTCCAAGCACTCCTCGCCCCTGTCCTCGGCCTCGGCGTCCGCCTCCATCGACGTGGGCATCTCCACGGCGGCGGTGCCGCTGCCGGGAGCCGCCGCCCCCGGCGGCCTCTCCAAGAAGCCCAGCGGCTACTCCAAGGTGCACGTCAATGTGCTCGGCAAGATCAAGGACCGCACCGGCATTCCCGTCTAGGAACCACTAGGAGCACACTCGCAGAGCACTGAAACTATACACTGTTTTTTTTTTATTAGCACAGCTTGATGTCTTTTGCTGCCCGGCCCCTTAGAAAATCATAGTGCTTAGGAAGTTGCATCTTACATGATTTAGAATCACCTATCAAATATAATTTCAACTATGTGCCTTCTATTTTTCGTAACTTGATAACGCTCTCCTTTATTTCATACAGAAATGTTTCCTTAAATTTGTTGATTTGATCAAATCCTCAGAAGTAAATATATCGGTTGTTAATGCTTTTGATTTGTATAAACACGGATAGTCCTTTTCTATACATTTTTATTGTTTTTTTATTATGGTGGTAATTATAGAAATATTCACTTTCTTGTTAACTGATTTTCAACTTCTAAAAACATTGTATTAAAATATTTCCCAATTGGTTCAGAATTGTGAGCTCATTGTATATTTAATGGTATATTGATTACGATCCCAGTGATGAACTAAATCTATAAACATATAAACTATCAGCTCAAAACTTCCGAAAAATTATGAAATATTTAAGTATATTGTTTTACATTTATTGAAAATTACCATCCGTATTTATGCAAACCATATTGTAAATTAAATTAAAATAATTTCGTTTGTGTTCTGTAAAATTAAAATTTATTTTATAAAAATAAAATTGATTACAATTACTAATAAGGATTTGAAAAAAGGGCTTCTAATACCTTTGTATCTTAATAAGTCCTAAATGTTATTTACATCATAGGCAACCTCCTTCTAGATCGAACTAATATTATACATGTTATGTGCAGCACTTGACAGACTTGAATCACTAAAAACGTAGCTTTATTATTAACCCGCAGCAAAAGACATTATCCTGTATATATGCAAAATCCATATGCGTAGGCCTAGGCGTAGTCATACTTAAAGCGTCCTCCCTATAGATCCGTTTTTGAAAAATCCTTTTCGATATAGTCAGCTTTTTTAGGGTCTTTCCAGTTTGCCTTATCTTAAAGTCTTTAATCTTGTCTTATGCTCAAGTAAAAAACCTGGACAAACTATTTGTCCGTCTGTCCAAAGTTTAAACAATTTGTACTACAATTAATGCGAAACAAACTAGGCAAGTTCTTTGCCACACATTTAGTTAGATAAATCACAATTTTTCTGGCTCTACAAAAAATAATTACTTGTTGTGTTGTTGGTTGTGTGCAGTGCGTGTGAAGGGTGAACAATATTTCTTTAAACTAAACATGGGAAAACAAGCACAACAGTATTTGGTTTCAGATATTGTTTTATGAAAAATTGTACTCTTTAAAATATAAAAACAAAATCCAAAATAAACTATGTCAATATTTCCAAGAGCTGCACCTTTAAAACGCACTGTATGTTTAATATTTAAGATAAATTCGTTTCCTCTATGTTTACAATCGCAGACTGCGAACTGTGTTATAAAAAAAACTAATTAGAAACGTCAATTATATAATATGTGGACAAATTAGACCAGACGCAAAAAAAACCTTAAATTCAATATCATAGCTTGCAACTGTTTGCCAAGAAGCTCGATTGATTATCATCGTTAGGTACTTATACATTAATTTTTTTGTATACACCTTACCCAAAAAAAAAAAAACCAAAACAATTTTATACACTTTAGAAATCAAACGTTAAAACTATTCATTTTTAATGCTACGCTAAATTTATTTGGACAGCAATTTTAGAGGCAACTTCTATCATAGCTGTAAAGTTTTGTTGATAAATAAAATGAGCAAATTAAAAAGAATAAAAAACGATTTAAAGTTTTATAATATTGAGGAGTTTACGTAAATTTCCCAAAACTAAAAAAAACACTCTTGGGCGATATAAAAATATTTTGTTTTTAGAAATGTATGTAGATTTATGGCACATTGTGAATTTGAACACTCGCATCGGATCGATTTAAAGGAACACTGATTATACACCTCTGTAGAAGGAAATATATACAATATATAAACCTTGTAGTTTGATGTGGATTGGGTAGACTAATAGAATCTAAACCACTAAAATTAAGGTAGTCAGGGTTCCCAGCTAACAAATAACTTATTGTCTGGTACTCTTAGTACCTAAATATTCTCGAAAAAATTAAAGACATGGTTTTATCTTCATAATATACACATGTATTACTATAGATATATCAGACACAAAGATGTGCGACATCGGTGTTGGGCAGGAATCCCGTCCAGCCGATGATCGTGCGGAAATGCTCGCCCTTGAGGCGCCTCACGACGCGCACATTGCTCGGCTTCCCATGGGTGGCGTCCACCGTGCGGCCGCGCAGGTGATCCAGCACCATCTGGCCACGGGTGTGGAGGCCACTCAGCTCCACGGTGGCGTAGTAGTCCCGCTGGTCGTCGATCATCGCCTCCGGGAAGAGGTAGGCGGCCGTCAGCAGGGAGTCGCAGCTGATCCACTTGACGAAGCCGCGCGGCTCCAGCATCGAGCGCTCGGCGCGGGTCAGCAGCTCCACGAAGGGATGCTCGACGGCGCCCAGGACGTTGAGGCGCCAGTCGAGGGTCACGCCCAGCTCGCCGTCGATGCAGGGCTCCCAGGGCAGGATGAGGGCCGGCCGACGCAGGCGCTCCAGGGTGATGTGCGCCGCCTCGGGATCCATCATGAAGTTGAACTCGGCGCTCTTGGTCACGTTGCCCTTGCCGAAGATGTTGCCGCCCATTATGTAGACGCCGCCGATCTTGTCCAGAAACGCGCTGCCATACAAATTTATGCAATTGGCAAAGTTGGTCAGCGGGCCGCAGAGCAGAAAGTCCACCTGGCCGGGATTCTCGCTGGCCAGGCGGTACATGGCATTGACGGCGTGCTCCGGCTGCAGTTCCTGCTCCAGATTCACCTCCGGATAGTTGCCCACATCGTGGAAGCCGTCCTGCCCGTGGAATCGGTAGGTGTACTGCCAGGTGCGCGGCACAATGGAGTCGGCACAGCCCCTGAAAACGGGCACCTGCCAAAGGAAGGGATGTAGATAGTGGATAGTTTCTTTAAAGGATCACAAACTCACATCCCGCCTGTTCAGGGTGTGCAGAACCCGCAGGGCATTCAGCGTCCCGTTCTCCACGTCCGTGTTCCCGTTCACCGTCGTGATGGCCACCACCTTGGAGCGCCGGCCGCCCGGCAGGAGCACCTCCTCCGCCCGCAGCATCATGGCCAGGCCCCAGGCATCGTCGGTTCCGATGTCGCAGTCGTAGACCACGAGGCGATTCTTGTTCTCCATGGCGAGATTTTCGGCAATAAAACAAAACTGCTCGCTGCTATCGATTACTATCGCTTCGCTGGCGAATGGCCGGTGGTTCCCATCGTTGCCACCGAATATTAGGTAGTAGTATTTAGTATTTAGCTTAGTGGGTTGCCTCTTATCACTTATCACTAATCACTTATCACAGGTGAAAGTCACACGGGGTCCTCTTTGGGTTCGGCATTATAATAGATCTTTTTGATAGGATCTGCAGACTGCCCTGCACACTCCCCGCCTCAATTCTGCAATAAAATAAACATTTTACCTTAGTTATTTAGATATATTTAAGTAAACTTACCTGCTAGATCTTTCAATTACAAACATCTGGAAAGTAGAGTGGTGAGTTTGCCTTCTGTAAGTCCAGCTGTTCCCGAGTGGTGAAATTGCAAGCCGCTGTTATTGCAACCTAACAGGTGTTAATAAAAGTACTTAAGTTTTAAAAATAAATAAAAATATATACAAATGCTAACAAAGATATTAATTTTATAAACGTGTAAATGTAAAATGTTACTACTCCAAAATATAAACTGCACCTTGTAGCACTAGGAATTCCTATAAATAAATGGAATATTCATATGGAATATTTTTATAAACGTGATAATAAAAAATGTTAGTAACTAGTGCTATAAATTTTAAGCTCCAGCTTGTTGCTCTAGGAATTCTTATAAATAAATAGAATAAATAAATTTAAAAATAATACAAATGGTTTCTATTTGTGCTTTCATAACTAAATATTGAATTTCTTTCCAAATTAAACCATTATTTTTGGATTCCGTTAGCTTACAAGATATTTAAGTTTTTTTTACTTACTAATATATATATTTATTTGTTTTATTATTCGTTTTTTATATTAATAATTTTACAAATTATCAAAATAATCAACGACTTAGTTCTAAAAATGTCTAAATATTAAATACAAAATTTTCAAATAACTGAATATTATTTTGCCCTTTCGAAATTAGAACAAAATATACAAAATACGGGAGTTTTTTAATCTCCTTCCCATTTTAGGTGTGCAATGTAAAGCAAACTTTCGTATAGTTTACTCTATCGCAACGGTCGTTAATCAAAAAAGACTATGCAAATAGAGCAAAGGCGTTTAACGACTTAAGTGGGTGTTCCACGCTCATTTTCCTACATGTATGGATTGTTTGTAGGTTTGTAAGTACATTTATAAGATGTACCTCCCGTCTGCGTCTGGCATTCTAGAATCTAGATTAATTCAAGTGTCGCAAGTGGGCGACGTCCGACGATTCTCATTATGGTTCGTTATTATCGCGACGACCTGCCGCAACTTGATTACCATGCTGGTTACAATAGTGGTTCCAGTTGCCCTTCGGATCTCGGATCCCGCCTCCGGGAATTATTGAATTAAATTGTGAATTCAATTTGCTCTGGGTTTTAAAAAATTCTTCCCTATTTCAACGGATTTCTGGAATGTCTAACAGAAGTTCCAGTACGATTAGCTAGATGATCTTGCATTATTGCAAACCAGAGTTGTCACCTTATTTTATTTTAAAGCTCTTCTTGCATTCTAAAAATATTCATTTTATTTTTTATTAGCAGGCAGGTTGCAAATAAATCATTCATTGAATTAAATTGAGAATTTAATTTGCTCTGGGTTTTGAACAATTCTTCCCTATTTCAACGGATTCCTGGAAGTGTCCATTGATAAGGCAGAAGTTACAATAGAATTAGCTAGATGATCTTGCATTATTGCAAACCAGAGTTGTCACCTTATTTTATTTTAAAGCTCTTCTTGCATTCTAAAAATATTCATTTTATTTTTTATTAGCAGGCTAAAATATTAGATCATTTATTTTAAGGTTGCAAATAAATCATTCATTGAATTAAATTGTAAATTTTGAAAAATTCTTCCCTATTTCAACGGATTCCTGGAATTGTCCATTGATAAGGCAGAAGTTACAATAGAATTAGCATTTTTTTTTTATTAGCAGGCTTAAATATTTGACCATTTATTTTAAGGTTGCAAATAAATCGTTATCATATTATCCTATAATTTGAAAAATCTCAGTACTAAAAGCGGTTCGAAAGTTAGGGTATTTGGCCGGCGACCTTATAGGTGACAGTGTTCCCACACATCTTATCCGTTTGTCCCGCTCTCGCCCAGAACGAACGTGAAATACAGCGCAGATATGAATTGCACACATGGTCGGCAGTCGAGAGTCGACATATCGCGCACCGCATGTGAAATGGGAAATGTGAAAAGGCAGGCGAGAGCGTTATGAAATTCCATGATACGGCACTCTGGTAATGTAGTGCCCCAGTACCAGTACCAGTACCAGTACCACTAGAACCCAGAGAACCCACAGCCGATAGACGATGTCCGGCGGCGAACAGATGATTGCCGTATGTGTATTGCATATGGGTAGTCCGTAGTCCGCCGTTCGCGCACATTCACCAATTGCCGGCGATGGCGGACGGACGCACAGTGAAAAACGGCAGTGGAGGAGGCACATCATCCCCCCGGTACGCGATCCTCGACTGCGATGGCGGGAGCGACGACGCCTGGGCCCTGCTCCTGCTGCTCCATGCGGCCGAGAGCCACGGGATCCACCTCCTGGCCGTCACCACCATGGGATGCGGCAACACCAGTCGGGAGAACGCGGCCCGCAACATGCGACGCATTCTGGATGCCTGCAAGCGCACAGACGTAAATATAAATATGAATAAGAATAAATTCAAGTGCACAGAAAGAAAATATAGAAAAGGGAAAAATATAAGCTTCAGAAAAAAATATTTTAAAATTTTCCTTTTCTTGTTTTGAAATTAAATGGAAAATGTAAATAATAGAATTTCTTTTTTAATTTATTTACAAACCAATTTTAAGCAACTTTATTCTGGAAACATAAAATGGTATAACTCTATTATTTATGTATTTTATATAGATTTCGTATACTCTAAAAATTTCACAACAATTCGTAAACATTAAATACTGAATCATATCATTTTATTTGTGTACATATAATATATAAAATACAACAAAGAAATCATAACAATTAGGGCTGTCTCCGGAATCTTTTTGAATCTAGCAACAAAGACACTTTAGCTTTAATGTAATGTAGTTTATAAAGATCTTCGTACCTTAATCTGATAATATAAGTATTCATTTTATATTAGTTTGAAATTCATAATAGAGTAAAATGTACTGTAATATCTTGAAATATGGATCAATTATTGCAATATCAAACATTATTTTATAATATATTCTAGATATAAAACTGATTAGAAATTTATTTTATGAACTAGTGTTATCCCAACTTAAGTTTATATTTACTTTTCGCCGAATCTGACTCACAAATACCCACCAATTGCAGGTTCCCATTTACCTGGGCGCCGTGCATCCCCTGATTCCCTCCACGGAACACAAGAAGTATTTCCATGGCCGCGACGGATTCGGGGACTGCCTCTCGGCCGACGACTGCGCTCCGCTGGAGGAGATCGTGCGGCCGGAGCACGCGGTGACCGCCATCCACGACCTCTGCCGCGCCAGGCCCAAGCAGATCACCCTCTTCGCCGTCGGTCCCCTGACGAATCTCGCCCTGGGCTACACGATGTACGGCGACGGGTTCGGGAAGAACTTCCGCGACCTGTTCATCATGGGCGGCAACTACCAGGGCGTGGGCAACTCCTCGCGCTCCGCGGAGTTCAACTTCCACTCGGATCCGGAGGCGGCGTACACGGTGCTGCTGAAGACCCGCTGTCCCGTCACCGTCCTGCCATGGGAGCCCTGTCTCCCGGATAGATTCAACATACCCATTGTGAGTACGGCACATCCTCGGGTTTTCCCAGCTATCTGGCCATCCAGATAAACATAGATATTAAGATATTATACGAATTGTTTGCTTAGAGTACACATTTTTGCTTGCCACACATAAACTGATTTAATTCTTTCGTGACTTTAGATAACTACATAAATCATATTATATGGCAGAGCCCTATAAATTCTTAAAGATGTACACTTTATAATTTTCTTTCAAGATTTTACCAAGCTTTTTGTGTATTAAATAACATGTTTTAGGTTTTACGAAAAAAGAATTTGTTTTGAGATTATTTCTTTAAGATTTTTTATAAAGATAGGTTTTTTTAAGTCCTTAACAATATAGTTTTTTTGAGAACTCAATATAATATCATTAAAATATTGATGATTTTATATTTAATTTTTTTCGGGCATTAATTCCACTTTTGTACCTATACAATTCACCATATTTTAATAATTTTAAACGATAATCAGTTAAATATATTATTATTTAATAATTGTAATAGTAATAATAATAATAGTAACACATATATAATGGCACCTAATCCCTTACAGAACTGGCGCCTGAAGGAGTTCGCCGCCAGGGCCAAGGAAGCCGGGCATCCGGCGATCACCATGCTCAACCAGGTGGAGGCCGCCCAGTGGCTGCCGATGATCGAGCAGTTCGGGTTCGACACGTGGAACCCCTGCGACGCCATCGTGGTGGCCGCCTGGCTCTTCGAGGACCGGCTGATCCGGCGGCACAGCACCTGGCACGCCACCGTCGACCTGCGGGGCACCCACACCCGTGGCCAGATGGTGCTCGATCACCTGCGGGAGTGGGGCAAGAATCCGGAGAACGTGCGCATCATCGAGCTGGCGGACGCCGAGTTCTTCAAGAGGATCTGCGAGTGGATCGCCGGCCTGGACGACGGCGCCCTGCTCCGCGACACCCAATAAACCCATATCTGTAGAGAACGCCTCGATTTTCGACTTTATCGTTTTATTCGCCCGCCGATAAGGAGGGGGGTCTCTGCGGCGATAAGCACTTTTCGTACAGGTGCGCACCATCAGCAATAAACCAGCCATTTGGGGAGGGCACTACTTAAATCTGAACTCAAGATCCAAACATTAAATCGGAGGTTGTAAAAATGGTTAGTAACATTTTGGGAGCAACAAATCTAGGCAACTATCTCCTCTTTATAAATATTTAAAGTTTTATTTGGCTTTTATAAAGAGGTCTTATTGTTTAATAATTTTTTCTGAAATTTGTAGGCTATGATATATGCAATAAAAAAAATAGTTTCATAATTTAATATAGCGTCAAATCCTGGTACAATTTTTATACAAGATCATCTGATGAACCCTTTTATAGGACCTTTAAAAATACACTTTTAATATATAAAATAATTCTTCTTCTTGAAAACTTAAAATTAAAAATTTAAAAAATATAAACTAGTTTTGTGTTCTTGATTTTATAATGTCAAACTAGAATAATTCGATTTTTAAACATTAATTTTATTATTTTCTCTAGAAAAAAAAAACAAAATATGTGCTGCTAAACATAAAAAACAAATAAACGGGAGACTGGGACTAACTAGACTTCTTCTTGGACTTCTTTATCCTGGACACAGGAGCCTTCTTCTGGTCCGCAGGAGTGCGATATGTGCCATGCAGCTTGTCCAGCAGGCCGAGCACTCCGTAATTGTAGTTGAACCTGGAAGAGAAGAGGGGATAACGAGAGGATTATGACCATGGCAAGGAACACACATAGGATACCCACTTGGCATGGTGGTAGTCGTGGAACCGCACCGATCCCGCCGACCAGGGGAAGCTGTAGCCCGTGTGGTCGCTCATCGAGTTGACGATGGCCAGGGCGAAGATCACGTAGGCCAGGGCCACGTGGGTGCCCAGGAGGGCGATGGAGGTGGCCACCGGCAGCAGATTGGCCACCACATGCTCCACGGGATGAGCATAAAGCGTGATGGCGGCGATGGGGGCCGTCCACTCGTGGTGCTTCTTGTGGACATACTTGTACACCGAGCGGTGGTGGAGCAGCCGGTGGGCGTAGTAGAACATGATCTCCTCCAGAACCACAAAGACGGCCAGGTCGCGCAGCGATCTCCTGAAGGTGGGCAGCTCCCGGATGTCCTGGCTGTTCTCCGTCTTGTAGACCAGCTCGTATACCGCCCAGCAGGCCAGGAAGTTGACCACCGTCAGATTGAGCAGGACGATCTTGACGGCGCTCCAGAGCTTGGCCAGATCCACTGGCTCATTTTGGCCCGGCTGGATCTTGTATTTGCGCAGGAAGCGCGGACGATTCGTGATGTCCATCAGCGTGAAGAGGCCCGCGTAGAGCCAGTAGACGGAGAAGATGACCAGCGTGCTGCCCACCACCCACAGGCGCCACGCATCCTCGCCCACGGTGTCCAGCAGAGAGGTCCACTTGTCCTGCAGGAAGTCCCCGGATTGCGTCCAGCCAGCCAGCAAGGTGTCCATTGCGGTCGAGTCGAGGTCTGGTCGAAAACTACTCGCGGATCACTGAGAGCGGCCTGCGAAGTTGGCTCTTTGATCCCCCCGGTGGTCTACACCCTACACCTCTAGTATATGGAGTCCCAGTAGTCCATCAGACTATATAATGAATTTTTAAAATAAATTTATATGCCTTTGGGATCGTTTTGATCCTTGGAGAGATCATCCTGATATGAATATATATTTTAATTGTAATTTAAATATAAAGATTATCTAAAAACATATAATATAAAATAACAATATAAAAAATACTTATAAGAAACTATTTTTAAGGGTCTGCTTTTCTCAAAGATCCTGATAATCCATAAAACCTTAAACAAAAATATATGGTGTAAATAGGTACACAAACATAAAATCTAACTAAGTTCGGTATTAATGTTTCGTTAAATAAAATAAAATAAAATAGTAAAATATACGAAAAAGAAGTGGGTATAAGATTATAATTCTCTTTAAAATCGAACCCTTTTAATATCAAATGATATCGTTTTGAGGTAGAAATCAAGTGAAAATACCATTCAGTAGCTCATTTCAAGGATCGCTCAGACCCAACTATCTTTTCCCGGTTCCTGAGTACTCGTTACGATTATATATGAGTGTATAAACTGATTAGCATTACGTACGAATTTAGAAATCTAGCCAGCTTATCATTTCTTTCGCAGTCGATGGCAGATTATGGTCAAGCATTACTATTGTATTAAGATTAGGCGTCCCCCTATATATAGTCAATTGTTTGTTGTTTAGACTTTTTGTAAATCTTACCGATTCAAAGTTCAAGCCCTGTTGAAGATTATTGTGCGAGCTTATAAGATAATAAATATATAAATATATATGATAATAAATAAGTTGGAATATGGACGAGAGTTTTAATCAAACGTGGGAATTTTTAATTTTTATATATTTTTAAATGGTGTGAAATCTAAAAAAAAAATATTCAGGTATAAAATTATAATACCCTCTACAGGGCAATAAAAAAGTAAACACACTTTAGCTGAATTCTTGAATTTGTATATTTGACTTAAGTTGCCTTCTTAGTTCTGCTTTGTTTTCGTTATCCGACTTTACAACAATTCACTTGCTTTTGGAGATTTATGCCTTGAACGCCTTCAGTTTCACTATGCTAGTTTATTAATTAATTGTTTAATTATATAGGTATATGTATTGAAGCACAGATATTCGAACGGGATCGTGTTTAAATAAGCCAGAAAAACCGATCGACAAAGGACCCAACGAAACCATCTAAGGAAAATATCAATCAATATCAATGAATTGTAAAATTCACTTAAAGTAATTGTCACATACACATACGGGTAGTTATCATATATCTAATGTCTAAGCGGATCTATAAATATTGCCTTGTCCATTGGATTGTTTTCTTTCGTGTCTGTTTCTGTTTTCTGATTTCTGTTTCTGTCTCGGATGAGTTAGCTCTATTTTCTGGTTCCATCTTGTATCTTTAAATGACCCAAACTTGTGGTTTATGTAGTTGAAAAGGCACTGCTGCATTCAAACTTTTCCTTTTATTCCCCGGATCGTGACCCCTTAGTCTCATTTGGTATTTTATGTTTAGAGATAATTTAATTTAGATTTTCCGTCTAGTGCTTGTGCCTTAATTTCCAACCGAATGCCTGCACAGTTTTGCATATTTCACATAAGCTTTTTCAGGGGGACTTCCTTGAACTGAAGTACGTGACGAGTTTGCTTTATTATTATTGGTGTGTGAACAAATTCTTATAATCTTAACTATTTACTTACAAAATCTCCATCTAGGCGACAAAACTGGCTCTCTTTCCTTTTAATTTACTTGCTCTTTTTGGTTTTCTTGGGTTTTTTTTGTTTTTAATTTAATACCACATACCCTATATTGATTTAAATCTTTTGTGCAATTTTTCCTCTTTTTTTTAAGTTTCCAAGCAAACTTTAAATAAAGGTTTTATAAAATCTGTTTCGGTAAGTCTGAAATTGAAGGATACTTCCTAAAAGCTTTAATCGTTAAAGGTTGAAAATCAAAGTCATCGAATGTCTTGAAACCTTCGCAGCTTTTTGCAAATTTTGAATGTTTCATTTAAATATTTCTATCTCGCAATCGCTAGACTATTCGAACCTAATGACAGCTATTTGTATATCTAAATTGTTTATCTAACCACGGAAGCTCAACAAACAGACATTTCGAATTTTAAATTTTAAATAGAAATGAGTAATCTCGTGGGTATAAATAAGCATATACTTCTGGTAGGTTTGGTTAATAATACTGCTTGATGAAATAATGGATAGTTTTATTGAACTATTGTCGGAACTCTTGGAGAATGTTAATCAAAGTTTAACATCTTTCTTTAACGTCTTTCTTTCAGTTTAAAATTTCACAAAACATTGTTAGCCTATTCTATATGTTCTTACATTTAACTGACTTACTGCCTTACATTTCACATTGCAAATAATACTGCTTGCAAAAGTAGCAAAATTTTAAATTTGATTATAATTGAAAAGTTTTAAAAATGTTTTCCCCGTAGAAATCTTACAAATGGTCTTTGGTAATAATATTAATTTGGAAATTTAAATATATGGGCACTTCCAAAATGTCGCTCGGGACATTTGCACACCTTTAAAGTTGAAAAAAAATTGTAAAACAATGGATTTTAATTTTAATTATGGGCTTTTCTTTTCACTCTTCCCAAGCTCTATTTTTGGTAAAAGTCTTGATTTTGTACCACTTTTAGTTTTTAAGATATCGGTAAAAAACTGCCGTATTCGCTCGGGACAAAAATAGAAGTGGATTTCGGGGAAGTTCATACAACACCAGAAATTAGCGAATTCTGATGGAATATTTGAATGCGATTTTTTTTAGAATGTAGTTCAAACATGTCGCTGTGAAATGCTTTTGGTTTTACTCAAAAATTCTTTGCCGTTTTTTTTTTATGCAGTTTCAACCACATTCGCTCGGGACATGTCGCTCGGGACATTTTTTCCGACTGTTTTGTATAGCGGATTTCTTTACCTCTATCTCTCAATTGCTGGATGTTTTGCATTTAACTTAATAGTTTAGCATGTGAATGAAGCATTCAGTACAGAAAAATGTCACATATTAGCATTCCTATAGGATAAATTTACAACAGAAGACAGGTCCAAAAAATATCAAAAAAATAGCCAAAAACTGATTTTTGCGTATATTGGTGGGGTTTGTCATAAAAATAATCAAACTATACTCCAAATTTGTAGTTAAGCTCAGTATTCAACTAATTAGAAACTAATATCGGCGCAAAATCAATTGGAAATATGTTTTATTCAAGTTTCAAGGTTTTTGGCTTGGTGGACTTTTATTTGGAAGTGCCCATATATTTTTGAAAGTTAGCCATTTTCTTAACGAAACTTTTAAGAACTTTAAAAAACCATACAAATTAGAGGTACTAAATTATAAGAACTACAAACGGAACTCGGGATTCCTCAGACTAAGAAGCGTGCTGCCGGCCCCCAAAAGCCTTCTCCACTTTCGTTTAAAAGCTTATTTCTAAAGGAGAACCTTGAGCTACAACAACAACTACTAAATGACACTGGCGATTCCAACGACCACGCCCACTATTATTCAAGCTGTCCATGGCGATGGCTGCGATGGCCTTTACTGCGATGATGGCGATGCTGGCGACGATGGTTCCTGGCCTCCGCCTCCGTTTCGGTGTCGGTATCCTCCTGATTTCGATTCCGATCCCGCTGCTCCTGCTCCTCCTCCTCCTCCTCGTCGTGCTCGTTGAGCAGCAGCGGACTGTCGTCGCCCAGGCGATTGGGGGGCAGGGCGCTGCCCGGAGTGGTGGGCGCCGATCGGGTGATCCAGCCCTTGCGCGCCACTCGTCCCCGGTTGACAAAGAAGCTGGCCCCGCTGACCACACTGCTCACCGGACTCTTCAGCACGCAGCGCTGCGCTCCCGATCCCGATCCCGATCCCAAACCGGAGCCGGAGGAGCCTCCGATGGCCGCCATCGGTATGTACAGAGCCTTGTTCGGCTGCGCCTTGCTGCTGCCCGAGGTGAAGAACTTTTTACTCCGCCCACTGCTGCCGCCGGAAATGGACGCGGATGTGGTCAGGATGGGCTGCAGCACCTGCTGGGAGTTCGAGGGCGTCGACAGCGTGTGCTGCAGCCGCGGCTTGGCCCCGCCGCCCGCTCCGCTCAGCAGGAGCTGTTCGTAGCTGACGCCCGCCTGCAGCTGGCGGATCTGGTCGAGAATCTCGCGCACCTCGCCCGTCGGACTGGTGGCCTGCGGCGGCGATCCCGGCGTCCCGATGTTGGCCAGACTGCTCACGCCGGACACCTGGGCCGACGGCTGACAGCAGTTCTCCAGGCTGTGCAGCGGATTGGGCTGGATGCAGCCGTTGCTGTATATCACCGGGGTGCCGGCTCCTCCGGAGGCCCCGGTGCCGCCGGTGACCGATCCGCCCAGGCCGCCCATGGCCAGGCTGTTCAGGGAGGCCGCCTGCGTGGCTGCTCCACTCTCCACGCCCTGGGCGGCACCGCCTGGTCCTCCACTTTCTGGCAGCATTCCTGCAAGGTGGAATTAGTTATTTATTTATTATTAATAATTTATTTACAATTGTTAGTAAGAGGAATATATTTATTAGGTTTGTTATTCCAAGACCAAAGCCTGAAAGTTTATTGTCTCTAGTTTATGCTAAAGAATTCGCTTCACTTTCACATTGTTTTTGAGTGATCTGTAGTTTCTCTTTAGCTAAAGAATTCGCGTTTAAAGTTATTTAAAGCGATTTAAGTCAAATGAAATTATAATACAATATATTTTTTAGGCCAATTAGTCCAAAACAAAACCACAAAGTTCACGTGGGGAAAAACTTCTTTAGTTCTATAAATGTATATAAAAAACAACCTGGATTAAACTTGTTTCTCTTATGCTTAAGAATTCGCGGTGTTTTGAACAGATAACAAAGTAATAAATAAATCCATGACACTTTCCGGGTGATCTTGGAAAAATAAAATTTACCCCATGATTTTTTGCGAAAAATTAAAAATAAATAAAATGTCAAGGTTTAAATGTTAATCGATAGGAAATTTAACAACGAGTTCAGAAAGGTATGACAATCTATATTTGGATTAATATTTCCATTGTTACGGACTATTACGAACTATTTTTTTGTGAAAAATTAGATTCTGGATTTTTGGTAAAATGTGAATTTTGTTTGTCTGTTTTTTTGCTGTTACTTGGCCAAAAATGGTCTTACACCAAAAATACACACTGATTTGAACTATGCAAATTAAATGCTAAAAGATACGCTTAAGAATTTGCGTTATCCGACACCCACCTGCCACACAACTGGTGTTCACAAAGATGTCGCTCAGGCTGCTGCTGCTGTTGGCCATGTACCGGAAGTGCTGATCGCTCTGCGACTGGAGGTAGCCCACGCCCACGCCCATGCCCACTCCCACTCCCTCCTCGTGGGAGGCGTGCAGCCGGGTGCTGTAGAGCGGCCCTCCGCCCGGAGCACTGCCCAGTGCCACGGTGGCGTAGTGCTGCGCCGCCTGCTGGGCGGGCATCAGTCGCGGCTGATAGGCGTCCGTCTCCACCAGCTGGGAGGCCGATCGCGGCATGGCGTAGTGCACGGAGGCCAGCGGAGCACCTGCCGGCACAGGCTGCTCCATCGATCGGAGGTGACTGCTGTTGCCATGGCCATGGGCATGGGCATGGGCCACGTAGTGATGCAGTCCCAGCTCCGGACTGGCTGCCCGGGAATAGGGCGGCGGCACCAGGGTGTTCGCCTCGTTCGCGTTGCAGATGAAGCTGGAGCTCAGGGAGTCGACGGTGCTGGCGGCGCTCAGGGAACCGCCCGCCGCCGGCCGGACAATGTAGTTGCGGAAGTACTGGACCATCAGGTAGCTGGAGCTGCCGTTGCCCTTGCCGTTGCCCGAGTCGCTGTTGCAGGTGAAGACGAGCGGATACAGGTCCGGTTTGGAGGTCACCTGAGGGTATTTTAAATTTTGAAATTATATTTCCTGGATAAATCCAATCCATTCCCATAATAATTACCTCCGTGTAGGGCGGCGGCGGATGGTGAAACGAGTTGCAGCGACTGTATTGGGGCGGAGCATAGCAGGAACCGGCCGAATCTCCCTCGGATTGGGTGTGGTGCTCATTGAAGCCCCAGCCGCACAGGGTCCGCCGCTTCTTCCATAGCGAGTAGGCACACAGGATGGCCAAGATGATGGCAACCACAACGCACCTGCAGGGAAAATGTATTGTATCAAAATTCTATTCATATAAAAGTGTCTTTTCAATTTTGCAAGTCAAATACAGATCCCAAACTACTAAAGCTATAGCCTCCAAATTTCTTGTCTAGTCTCTAGCTATTTTAAAGGCTTTAGCTAAGCACTGATTTCGTCACTAGTCAAAAGATTATCAATTTTTTTGACTGATCTTTAGTAAAAATATTTTGTTTATTTCTTTTAGAAGGTGAGAAAGTGAGGATCATTCACTGCTCGGTTTGCAGCTGGCGCGACTGAATGAAGAAGCCCATTTGGCCGGTTCCGGATGCGGATGCGGATATGCGGATGTACGGATCCGTGTCCTGCTGTGCCCGTAATCGAATTCCGACTGAAATTTGTTTGCCTTTTCGGTGGCCGAGAGATGGGATTATATGAGCAGGGTGGCGGGCGGGTTCCGCTTGTGTCTCATTAGTTGGCATTGCCATTTCCACGGCCCCCAAGGGAGGGAAACGGGGGTGGTAGGGGGTGGTACAGCTTGCATAAGCCTCTCGACTTGACTCGACTTTTGACTTGACGCAACCCCGGCGCTGGGCGCCACCTTTGCTGCCAATAATAATAATATCTCGCATGGCACACAATGCCAATCAGCTGGAAGTCCGACCCAGTACCCAGTACCCCACAACCCACCACCCAACGCCCCCCATTGAACGGCCTTGCAGGCGACCTCCGGGGAATCCCCAAAAAGAAAAACAAATGCAACCATGACCATGGCCAAATGTACATACTATCGTAGTAAATAAATAAATCACTCTTACTGCAATTAAAATAATCGGAATCTAAGAAGAAAATATATGGAACTTGAAGAGATTTAAAAAAAACAGGCTTTTACTTTATCCGAAGGTCTACCTATATTACCTATATGATATGATCATATGATCAAACTTACCAGAAAAACCAGTGGGTGGCGAAGAACAGATTGAGAACGTGCGAGTCCGAGGAGGGCGGCAGGGGGCGTGGCCCGCCCTGGTACGGTGGGCAGCAGCCCTGGGTGCAACATCCCTGACTGCAGCCCTCGCAAAATCTAGCCGTCACCTGTAAAAAATATAACATATTTGTTAAAAATTGTCATAATTCTTGGCCCCTTTATTTTATTTTAATGTGTAAAAAATTCAGACCTTTAAAAATTAACACTCAATTATAAAATTACACAAAACCTTATAGCGAATTCTTCAGAATTTTGCTCAATTATCAATCATAACAATACTATTTAAAATAGTGCAATAAATTCAGTACACTTCAAGACAATGCCATTGATTGCTAAAAATTTCCAATTAATTTGCCTAGATATTTTTAAGTTTTCTGTCCCTACATAATAATATAATAAACGAAATAAACAACTTCCCAAACACAAAAACATAAAAAGTGCTTTAAAAGTATATAAATTTTGACAGTTGAACTTAGTTAGTGCCCACTGTTATGACTCTTTGTTTTTGTGTTTTTATTTATTTGTCTGTTTTAAGGATTGAAAAAATGTGGAAATATTAAATGCATTTACTGCCGTTGGGAATGCAATCGCAATTAAATTAAAATGCAAGAGTGCATGCAACATTGATGCACCTGTGTTTTCTTTCTTTCTACATTTTATTTTTAGTTGATTGAAGACAGGCAAACCGAAGTAAAATGTTCTCTATAATATTTTTGTAAACAGTTTATAGGGCTTATAATGGAAAATTCTCTTTTCATAAATATAAGTTAATTTAATATTATAATTTTGTTAAAAAAGCCTTTAAAATTGGGAAGGGATAAAAATATACTGTTCCCAAATTCAAAATCTTAAAATGAGGAATTATATTTCTTTTTCCAGCGAACTTAAATTTTTTTAGCTTTTGTTTTTGCAACATTGACGAAATGTAAGGCACTTACGTTCGCTGGCAGCAGCGCCAAGAAGAGGGACAAGGAGAGCAGGAGCCACTGCAGCGCGGTCGTGTGAGCGTGAGAGGGATGGAGACACATGGTGCTCCACCGCTGCCTCAGTCGACGTCGCAGTCGCTGCCCGAGCTGGCGCCAAATGTCCTGGGTGGCGGATGTGAAGGGGAGGGCGGGGTAGTAAATATGTGTGTGTTTGCCTCTCCCTTTTTTAAATTTTGTTTTTTTGCAGCCTCCGTTTGTTTTTTTCTTTGTCTTTGCCCTCGTGTGTGTGATTTGTTCCTGTCTTTTGTTTTGTTTTCCTATCTATTTTTTCCTTTCTTCCTCTGCTGTTGATACTTTGCTGTTCCGTTATTTGTGCCACATGCTGTTGTTGCTATTGTTTCTTGTTGTTGTGGCTGCACTCACACAGACAGCGTTTTGTTTTGTCCTTGACAGACGCCAAATGCAATTTAGCGTAGCATGCTTTTGTGCGTTGCGACTGTTGTTGTTGCTGCTGCTGCTGCGGGAAAGCGAAAGGGAGAATTTGTTGCTAACTCATTGTTGTATTATTAATTTTCCTGCACACCACACTGACTAACACAAACACACGAGAGAGCTCCAGCACACACACACACACTAGCACATATACAAACACCTCGACGACGCCAAAGAAAATTTTCTTTTCGTGTGACGCCACTCTCTCTTTTTTCTTCCGTTTGCAGCTTAAACTTGAAAACGGTAAAGCAAACACTCGAAGGATATGAAAATTAGACAATTTAACCGCTGTAATTGTTGTTAGCCCGAAAAATCGAGGCATATAGAAAACAACAACAACAACAGCAGCAGCAGGATATGCGGATGCGGGGTGGGAAATGGGGGTGGCGAAATGCGAATCTCAGCGCAAAGCGGAATCTACCGTTAGCCTCGAACGTGGGAGCGCGCACAGCAACAACTGAGCGTCAAAAACGGAAACAAAGGAAGCCAGCAGCTTTGAACTGGAGGCCAGGATTGCCACCCCACTTGAAAAAATTAAATTATTTTTGAAGGAGTCAAAAAGTATGCTACGGTATATTTTAAAAGCATACTTTTAGGCATCGTATAAAGAGATTTTAAATCACTAGTGATTTATTTTCTTAGCTTAGATTAATATTAATTTGAGTTATGTTACAGGCAAAACTCCATGTCAAACGTAATCTATCCGTATAAGCCTGGCAACCCAAACAGCTGATAATAATTTACGTAGTGGGATGAAGAGGGATGTTTCAAGAGCGCATGAGCTCAATAGGCGCGGTTTTTAAATAGAGAATTTATTTATATTCTGATTTGATTAGGTTTAAATAATCAAGGAAAAATTAAAATATTTTTCCAAAATTTTTATGTACGAAAACATTTTTTTTTTTATCCTAAAATCTTTAATTGGTACACACAAGAGACCCAAAAACAAAAAAAACCTTATTTAAACTTTTCCACTATAAGGTTTTATAATAAAAATCTATGAAAATGAAAACTAATGTAAGTAAATTGATTGTTAAAAGTTAAACATTCGTGGCAAAAAAAATTGTAAGCGGAAGTTCACGCTAGGAAACATGAACCTATTAATAACTTATCCGAAACCTAAATCTACTTCACTTTGAAGAACGATGCGATGCTCTTGGTGCCCTTGGCGCCCTTGGCCAGGGCCTTTTCCTTGGCGGTCAGCGAGCGTTCCTTGAGCGGAGCCGCCGACGTGGGCGATGTGATGCTGGCATTGGGATCGTTGTCGCTGTCCACCAGGCCGCTGCTCTTAAGCTTCGCGGCGGCATCGCTCTCGTTGAGCTTGATCTTCTTGGAGTCGCTGCCCTCGTCCTGGCCCGCCTTCGATTTCCGCTTCTGGGCGGCGGCCTTCTCCTCGACCATCGCCTGAATCTCGCTGGGAATGTGCAGGTAGGCGGTGAGCAGGCCATGCAGATCCGCATCCAAGTAGCGGCCCACAATGTCGCAGGCCATGCGTGTGTAGTCCATTTCGTGGCTGACACTTTCCGCCGCCACCTTCTCGCTGCGCACGAAGTTCTGCGACTGGGCACTGTGCCCGCAGTGGATCTGCTTCTCCTTCAGGACGCCCGCCACCTGGCGCGCCTTGAGCGCCAGCCAGGCCAGCGTTCGCTCCTGGTTGTACTTGTAGAACCGCTGGTCGCCGGAGCTCTTCACATCCGCCACACACTTCAGGCTCTCTGGCGCGAGGATCTCGTTGAGCAGGCGGCTGGTGCTGGCCTCCTCCACCGCAATGTTGTCCAGCGACATTGCGCCTGTTGTAGGAAAGAGGGGTACAGTTTAAAAATCCATACTATCAATAAATTTAGATATATCCTACGCTGAGCACAGTGCTTCCGCAGGTGATGGAGGGCCAGGAGCGTGGGATCCACGGGCGTGGTCATGTAGATCCTGCCATTCGAGCAGACCTCGCTATTCACCAGCCAACTGCGACGCGGCTCCGCGTACTCCAGCAGCTCCATCATCTGGCCATCGGGATGGGTGACGAACAGCGCCTCCTTCCCTTGGCCAGGGTGAAAGAAGCGCTCCAGCCGGAGGCGCCCTTCGTCCGCATCCTTGGGCAGCAGTTCCTGCGACAGAAACATCACCTTCTTCAGCGAAGCGGCCGTTGTCTTCTTGCCAGATCCCTCCGCATCCGGTTCCGGTTTCGGTTTGCTGCCGCGCGTTGCCTTCTTGCTCATTCTGCCGGGTAATTTAATCAAAACTAAGTGTTAAATGTAAATAACAATTGCTCTGGCCAAACAAAAACACAGATTTCCCGCCACTTTTGGGGATGGGTGTTTACCGATAGGCAGTCCGTGTCTTGCAATATCAATAGCATATCGATATTTTATCGATTGCCTAACAGCTGTTTAAAAAATGGTGAAATTGTTTATTATTATTAAGCCAAAATGAGCGCTGATATAGCCAGCACGATCAAGTTCCGCGACATCTGCGACCTGTTCGAGAAGCTGAAGGCCACCAGGAAGGTGGCCAACAAGGAGGAGGTGCTGAAGAGCTACTACGAGTCCTTCTGCCGCCACCGCGAGTCCTTTCGCCGGCAAACGGGCCTGACCGACGACCAGGCGGAGAACGGGGTCAGTAGCTTCTATTCGGTGCTCCGCCTGCTGCTCCCCGGGGCGGACACAGGTCGGGACACCTATGGCCTGCAGATCACCGCCCTGGGCAGGCTGTACATCAAGGTGCTGCAGCTCCCAGGCGATTGTAAGTGGGTAAAGGTTCCATAAACCCAAGTTATCTCTCCTCCTTTTCAGCGCGAGATGCCCTCATGCTGCAGCACCGCAGCGGTAACATGTACCGCGACTACGGCGACGTCGTCTACGCCGTCCTCAAGCCGCGGTGCTCCAATCCGCCCAGCGATCTGCGCCTGCAGCACATCCACGCGATGCTGGACACGATCGCCAGCGAGGACACGGAGGTCAAGAAGCAGCAGCTCGTCCGTTTCACCGAGCAGGCCTCGCCCGAGGAGCAGAAGTGGCTTATCCGGCTGCTGCTCAAGAGCCTTGGCCTGGGCATCGGCGAGCAGAAGATCTTCGGGGTGCTGCACCCGAGGGCGCAGGACATCTACCAGCGCTGCTCCGATTTGGGACACGTGTGCAATCTGCTCGCGGATAGGGGCAGCGACCTGGACGACAGCAAGGCAGCCGTGAAGTTCGTGAACCTGAACGCCGTCATCCGGCCATTCCATCAGATACGACCCATGCTCTGCGAACGATTTCCCGGCGACATCCAGGAGCTGATGCAGTCGGATGTGCTCTACATGGAGACCAAAATGGACGGCGAGCGCTTCCAGCTGCACATCGAGGGCGGCCGCTTCATGTACATCTCCCGGAACGGCGTGGACTACACGCGCAACTTTGGACGCGACTACGATCACGGCACTCTGACGCCCAAGCTGAGGAGCCTGCTGCCCCTGGGCCTGGAGTCCATCATCCTGGACGGCGAGATGATGGTGTGGGACACCAGCCAGCTGCGCTTCCGCGAGAAGGGCGAGAACACGGACGTGAAGAACCTGAAGCCCGAGGGCAGCTGGCAGCCCTGCTTCGTGGTCTACGATCTGCTGTACTTCAATGGCCAGAGCCTGCTCGACCACAGCTACGTGCAGCGGGCGTACAAGCTGCACAAGATGCTCGTCGAGCAGCCGGGCGTGCTGCAGCTGATGCGCGGCCGCAAGATCGGCTCCGTCGCGGAGTTCAACGAGCTCTTCCAGCAGGCACTCGACGCCCACGCCGAGGGCATTGTGCTGAAGAAGCAGGGCTCCACATATCAGCCGGGCGTGAGGCTGGGCGGTGGGTGGTACAAGGATAAGGCGGATGTGAGTAAAGAGTAGTCTTTATACCCGTTACTCGTAGAGTCTGTCTGTCCGTATGAACGCTGAGATCTCGGAAACTACAAAAGCTAGAAGGTTGGGATTTTCCACACATATTCCTGGGCTTCCTACGCAGCGCAAGTTTATTTCAGCCGAGCGCCACGCCCACAATCGCCCACTAACGATTTTAAAATGTGTCTGGCGGCCACAACTTTAAAGATTTTCGAGAAGTATAAATGCAATTTTGTTGTGTATATTTATACCTATCGAAATGTAGAAGACTTTTTTCAAATCGGACCATTCATTAAAAAGTTATAGGCGTTCTCTCTTGTTTTGTAATATATTTTAATTCAGTTATTTATTCTACCACCCAGTACATCAAGGGTCTGATCACCGAGTTCGATGTGCTGATCATTGGCGCCTTCTACAACCGCAAGCGCACCTTCGTGGACTCCTTTCTGCTGGGAGTTCTCCAGCCAGCGCCGCCCGGCAGCGCCAGTCGGCCGGAGGTCTTCAGCATCGGCGTGGTCACGAACAACACGAAGCAGCGAGGAGTGTTAAATCACACGCTAAAGCCGCATTGGCATGATGTGATTAAGGAGCCGCCGCCGCTGTGGTTTCACTACAAGCCCAAGGAGCGCGCCGGATGCCCCGATCTCTGGATCGAGCCGCACAACTCGATCATCCTGCAGGTGAAGGCCGCCGATTTGGCGCCAAATGGAGCTTTCTTCACCCGCAAATCGCTGCACTTTCCGCGCACCGAAACGAAGCGCGACGACAAGCCGTGGAGCGAGTGCATGACCCTGCAGGAGTTCAACGACCTGTGCGCCGGATCCACGGCCATCAAGAAGCTGAACAAGCGGCAGCTGCGCCTAGAGGATGTAACGACCAAGCGCAAGCAGCTGCGGATGACGCCCTCGGAGCGGAGTCGCCTCGGATTGGCCGTCTATGAGAAACGCTGTGCGGTGGACCCGGCGGCGAGCAGCTCCCAGTTGTTCGACGGCCTCAGCTTTTGCGTACTGAGCGGATCGGCCGGGCGGCAGAGCAAGCAGCAGCTGCAGGAGCTGGTCGCCCAGAACGGCGGCTGCATCGTGGAGAACCCGCTGCCCAACGATCCCAAGTGCTTTTGCATTGCCGGCGACGAGACGTTTCTGGTCCGGCGACTCTGCCTTCAGGAGCCGCGCACCTGCAACATTCTGCGCATGGAGTGGCTGCTGAGGGTCTGCCAGCGGCAGGAGCTCGAACTCAAGCCCAAGGATCTGCTGGCGGCCACTGAGCCGTTGCAGCGGGATCTGGCCGAGTGCTTCGACCTTCTGGGCGATAGCTACAACAAGGATATTGCCAGTGTGGAGGAGCTGCAGGAACTGCTAAAGGATATTCAGCTTACACCAGAGAATTCCTGCGAGATTATCGCTGCTGAGGTGAATGCTCTGGAGGATCAGCTGCTGGACGGCGAGAAGAAACTGAATCTATTCCGCCACCTGCATGCCTACTTCTACGATCCGCTTGGCGATGAGCTCGGCAAGCTTCTGTTCCTGCAAAACGGCGGCAAACTGGCCGACGAATTTGATCCGCAGCTGAATCTGGGCTTCGTCTGCATGTCTTCTGACCTGGACAACGATAAGTTTGACCACTGGCTGAGTAACCATTCCACGCTGAGCGCCGACAAAGTCTTGAACTCTGCCTGGATCCATCAGTCGCATCGGGAGGGCCAACTCCTGCCCATGAGTGCGTTTGTCTAGAATCTAGCTTTATATTTTGTTTATAACAAGTTAATTACTGTTATCTTAGTAATAAAAATAAATGTATCTAACTATATTGACAATAAAATATTGTTTTTATATAATTTGACTGGAAAAAAGGTTTAAATAGATAATAAAATGGATGTGAAAACCATAGTAATAGTACAGAATATTTCCACTCAGATTCTCGAGGAGAATTTCTAACAAATTTCCAAAAGATTATGGTTTCAGCCAGGTATTTCCAAACTATCGAAGCTATTAAAAATGTATTTTGAAATCCTATAAAAGCCTTCTTAAAGTCATTTTTTATTTTTAAATATTTTGGAAACTCTATTTAGTTGCCCCCACTTCATTACATACCATATATATATTTTACTCAACGAGTTTTCATTAAACAAAGTTCCCACCGTTTTGGTTCTTTTTGAAAGATTTCATTTTTTATTCACATAAAAAGAGATAACGAGCAGATTAATATGGTTTCTGTAGACAAATTGGGATTGCGGATTCTGGGTTCTGGTTTCGTGATTTCGTCAATTGATACGTTTAAATAGTCGTTAACAAAGTGTAGGGAGTTTTCTTCGGGGTTTTCAGTGGTTATTCGGTTCTGCACTTTGGGCAATAAGAACATCAAAAATACATTTATTTTATTCATTGTAAAGTTAGATATATGTGTGTATATATATATATAACATAAATAATGTATATATAGGTGTATAACATTTAACACTAACAATTCTTAAGCGCGGGCTCTTCTCTCCCTCTCTTTCTCTTTCTTTCTTCCCATCTCCGTCTCTCTTCATCTCACGTGCACTTACTAACGCTATCTCTGTCGCTCACTGACTTGACTGTAACATTTAATTTAATGAGGAATATGCAATCTCTGAGATTGTTTAACACATTTATCGACTCCATGAACATCTAGATTACGTATGTCAATCAAATTGTTTCAAGTGTATCAAGATAATACCAAAAAAAAAAAACATCTATAGTTAAACATACATTTGTAGGTTCTCAGTTAGTTCGATTCTTGGGAGTGGGCGAAATTCGTGGTTGGAATATTTGTAAATGTTTATAAATAGTTGGGCATTGGGCATTGGGCATACAAATGCAGAGTTCTCTCGGTATTGATCTTTATTTGGGGCTGGCATAACAATCGTTAGTCGTTATTCGGTATAATATGCTATATCGTTATTTGCTCAATGTAGTTTGGTTGTGGGTTTGTTCTTTCTTATATTTTCAGTTTCAGTTTTTGTGGGTTCTTATTTCTGTATGGGAGTATCCTCCCATTTCTGGCTTACAAGGCTACACATAACAACTATCAACATTAAGGGTATTCATAATAATAGCGATTTAATAATAATAATAGTAATAACATTAGTTACATCTTTATTTGTGTGTGTTCCATCAATATAAGTTAAAATAAAAATGATTAAACCATAAACAAAATAATAATTGCATTTTCTTTAAATCAAAAAAGTCTTTTGGAATTTCTCGCATATTCATTATATTCGTAGCTACACATAATATGTACTGTTTTTTTTGTTTTGTTTTGTGTTTATAAATTATTAACTGTATAATAATATTTTCCTTTCGTCGTTTTTGTTGTTTTCCCAAAATAATTAGCTTAATTTTTATTGCCAGCACGTACGGTTAGGCGTTAATTATAAAGTATATATCTTAAATTCTCAAACAAATAAAAAGGAAGTTTACAAATCAGACTTCATTATAAAAATTAGGTTTTCCAGCAAAAAGTGTAATCAACATTTTTTTTTTCGAAAGTTAGTTCTTTCTTCAATTTTGAATTTTTCGGGGTTGATATTTGAATTCTTCATTTTCCGTTTTCATTCTTCACTTTTGGGAGCTCATTTTATATTTCGTAGGTATATGGCAGTCGTTATCATTGTTTTAATTTAACCTTTTGAGATAAGTTGATTATTGTTTTCAAAAAATCAATATTAAAATATAAAAAAAAAGCAAAAAAAAAGTATAAATGTAGGTATTCCATATAAGGTAGGGTTTATTCCTAAATGTAAAAACAAAGCTACAGCTACTAATGTGTGTTTGTGTGTGTGTGTTAGTGGTTTTTTCGCTTTCTTCTCCCGATTTTAAACCATCCACTTGGTCAAAAAGTTGGTCCACATGAAACCTTATCGTTTGTGTTTGTGTTTGTGTGTGTCTATATACTACATATATACTTAAGACTAAGCCTGTGTAGGAGTGACATTTATTGTTAATTAAAAAAAAAACAAGTCCACGTAGTTTAATTTGTTGATCTGAAGCCGTTTAAACTGTAAGGAAAGAAATCAATTATTAATTAAATGATATAGATAATAAATATATTATATGAGAAAAAGGGAGAGGGCAATAGTCGACTATCAGATACCCGTTACTAAGCAAAAGAGAGTGCGAGGGAGATGCAGTTATGCAAGCAGTAAACTGCTTGTACTGAATGCTTTCCATTATTTGATCATAACTTGCAAAGAACGTTCCGTTTTTTAAATTTTCTTTTACATTTCAATAGGTATTAATAGGACAATCAAAATGGTATTGACAGATTTTTTTAATGCTTAATGCTTTCCATTATTTGATCATAACTTGCAAAGAACGTTACGATTTTAAAATTTTCTTTTACATTTCAATAGGTAATAATATACCAAACAAAATAACATTCACTGTTTCTTTTTAAGATACTCTACTGTTATAAAAAATATGAAAAGAAAACTCACGCTGATCGAAGGTGCTCGGATTGATGTAGCTGATCAAATCCTGATCCGACATCGTGGTCAGCTCCTGGGGAATGGGCGGCTGTACCGCCACGGCGGCCGCCGCAGCCACCGCTCCCACCGCCGCGGGCAGGATGCTGCCGGCGGTGTTCGGTGCCGACGCCTGCTGCGTCATCACCGCCCCGTTGGTGGTCACCGCGGCGGTGGCCACCGACTTTTGCAGCGCATTCTCGCTGGCCAGCGCTACGATCAGAGATTCTTGTGGTGTCGGCGGCACCACCGGCAAGTGGTGGCCATGATGGTGGCCATGATGGTGACCATGACTGTGACTATGGGGGTGACTGTGACTATGCCCGTGGTGGCTGTGATTCATGGCGTGGTGGCTGTGGCCCATCGACTGAAAGTTGGCCGCCTCCACGGCCACCGCTGCGGCGGCTGCGGCCGCTGTTTCCGGTGTGCTCGAGTGATTCAGCAGCAGATTGACCAGCGGATCCGAGGCCGTCTCCGCCGGATTGCCGCTAACGCCGACGGCCGCCTGCGGCGAATGCGAATGGACGCGATGATGGTAGTTATGCTGCTCCTGTTCCTGCTCCTGCGTGGTTATAAAGTCCGCCGCCGCCTTGATGATCATGTTGCTCACCGCCGTCGACGTCGCTGTGGCCGCCACCTCGGGCTGCATGGCCGCCGGCGTCGGCGGCAAAGTGTCCACCACTCCGACGCCCGACGCCACCACCGCCGTCGGTGGACTCATCATGATGTTGCTCAGCGCCAAGGCGGCCACCGCTGCATCCTGCTGCGTGGGCTCCGGCTGCATGGCAATGTCGTTCAGTATCGAATTGGCCATGGTCACCTGGTGGGGAGCCAGGATATTAGGCACCACCGCAGTAGCTGCTCCATTGGCCGAGCACAGAATCGTCGAGGGCGAGACGGCGGGATTCATGATGATGTCGGTGGACAGGCCACCGGTCACCACATCCACGGGCGCCGGTCCGCCCAAGGCAGCTGCTCCGGCGAGAGCTGCGGCGGGCTCTGAATTGAGTATGATATCCTGGGTGAGCGGCGAACTGTTGGGCGAACTCTCGCTGCCGCCGCTCATTGAACTGTTAGAGTTTGTGGAGCTCAGGGATAGGCTCCTCTCGAGCACCACATTCGGCGGTGCAATGCCCACCTTGGCCTGCAGAATATCGGTGAGGGCGTGATCAATCACCGCCGAGGTGGTGAAGAGCGCCGGTTCACTGGTGCCATTGCTGGTGACCACTGAAGTGGATTTGGTCAGCTCATCGATGAATTTGTGCACCTGTTGCTGCTGCTGCTGTTGCTGTTGCTGCTGGGGTTGCTGCTGCTGCTGCTGCTGTTGCTGCTGCTGTTGCTGCTGTTGCTGCTGCTGCTGCTGCTCCTGCATTTGCTCCTGCATCTGCTGATGCTGCTGCACCACATGCTTGACAATCTCGTTCTTGACGGCCAGTTCCACGGCCACGGCGACGGCAGCGGGATCGATATCCACGGCGGCGGCCACAGCGGCTGCTGTTGCGGGAGCCACGACGGCCGGGAAACCGGGCAAGCTGTTGGACTGATCGTACATGATGGTATCCAGGCTGGGCTTTCGATGGGCAAAGCGATGATACTGCAGCGCTGCATTCGGACTATCCGGCGTGGATTCCCCTGTCAGGGGACTATGCGAATTGCCGTCGTCCAGGAGCTCCGTCTTCAGCGCCTCCGCACTGGCCACCGCACTCAGGTGGACCAGCTGCTGGTCCGTGATCATGGGCGTCACGCTGGGCAGCGAGGAGCGGCGCACGCCCATCGGTATCTGGGTGGTGATCGGCGGCGGCATCATTCCCGAGTCGATCTCGTGCTTGGCCTCCACATTGTCGCCGGGATTGGCGGCTGGACCGCTCCAGGGGCCACCAGAGGAGGAGCCACTCGAAGCGGACGCCGCGGTGGTGTCCATGAAACCGCTCACATCTACAAGAGGAACAATGGGCAGAGAAGAGGCCTCTTAGTAATCTCGTTTTGGTGGTTTTTCAAGCAAGAATCACGGGGGTCATAATACAAAATCATAAGAGAAAACAAAGATGTAAAAGATGTAAGACAGTTGGGGGGGTTGTTTTTTTTCTTTTTTCTTTTTTTGGGGGTAGCACTTAGTCCTAGGCCAGGTATTTCTGAGATAGATTCAGAGAGAGAGAGTTCAGGGGGGATCTTCGCAGAGAGGGATCCATCAAATTCGAGTGCCTTTCTTTTCTCTTTTCGTAACTACGGCTTACGAACTAAAAACAAACTTATGACTATGGATTATGACTATGACGCGAGGAAAAGCACTCGAATTCTTTGGATCTACCAACTCCGCGGGGGTTTCGGGTCAGTGGTAACTAAAGCTAGGTCTTAACTACTAATTTTATATCTATTTTATATAGTTTAGGCTCTTAAGAGTATTTTTGCTTGGTTCTCTCTTTCGACTTTCACACGACTTTCTTCACTTTCACACACTCTGAAAAGGGAATAGAGCAACAAGAGAGCTAAGAAAAAAGGTCTTCAAGAGTGGGTCTTTAGATCGTTTCGTTCTTTCCACGCACAAAAATAAACTGGGCTGTAAATCAAACCACACCAAGCTGGCCAAAATCAATTATATAAAAGCAATCAAAGAACACACTACGAATGACATGGATCAGACAGACTCTCTCAGTCAATCAGTCAATCAATCAGTCACACAAGTAAAGAGTAACAAATATATCGCAGAGCAACAGACGTTACGAAACTATAACACTCGAAGTAATGCTCACCAGCAATCAAACGGCAATCGTAAAAATCAACAGGCATTCATTCAATCAATCAATCAATCACACTAACACACTCCAAGCATTTTTGCCTAATTTATAGACTTAACATTACTTCTAATTGTTGAACTTAAACACTACTGCTTAGGATCTAAGGTGTTTTTATGGATTAGTATTAAGAGCCAAATAAAAAAACCCAAATTTCTCAGTTCCCAGTGGGCAATATACTCGATATAATCGATTCCTAAGCGGGGTCGCATTGATCTAAAGCTGTTGTCGTTCTCTAGGCGTAATGTTGAGGCTCTGAAGTCGAGCGACGCTTGAATTTCCACTCGTTCTAGACGAGTCCCATCACTACCACCTCTTAAGTTTGGTCTTTCAGAACAAGTTCCCGCTTACAGTTCCTATAGCAAGTGTCTTAACTGGTCCCTATATCTATATATCATATGAACATCCATCCATTGAGCTTCGTCTCCACATAGAACTGAAAATTCTGTACATGAATTGCGTGATTAGATAGAGGAGAACTGAAACTGATCTTTTAAGGGTATGCAATGAATGTGGCTACATTTTAGATCCTTTGTTATGGTGAAATCTTGAAAATACATATACATATTTAGGGGAATATACTTTTCAGACATGTTAAAGTTAGAAATTTGGAAGAGAGCAACGATAAGAAATGCAATGAAAATAGTAATTGTAGTCATGAATGATTTCAGAGGATTAATTGGACGATTAGATATATTTAAAGGGAAATCAGTCTTACATACCCTATCAAGAGTTCAAGAGAATACCCCAGTCTATCCAAATGATCTATCTATGTGACAATTTTCGGTCCCAGGATATTCACAAACAGGACAGGACAAAGGGAAATCTTTAGATTGTGTTAGCTTTATGTGAGTACGCAAATATATCGTATTGTATATATAGATGCTTAAAGGTAATGCTCTAGGGTTATATATGAAATATGGTTTTCCCTTATAGTTAATAGTAATGGTAATGTGTGTGTGTGTGGGTGTGTAGGGGAGGGTATTGTGTGTGTATTAATTAATAGACATATAGAAAAATGGATTACGAAATGGCAAAAAAGAATTTGTACGTTGGTCAATCGGTAATTATTTTTTTTTTTAATTTTTCTGTAATAGTTGAATGGTTTTTTGTGTTTTTTTTTTTTTTTTTTGTTTAACCAGTACCCTAAAATTATCCTTGATGCTGTAGTTGCTGTTGTTGTTGGAGGTTAGAGATGGGGCTAGAGATGAGCAGAGGTGGCTGTTGAAGACTCGATGGGGCCGAAAATCCTTCGCCGGTCATCATTTCCCATGGGGTTGGATAGGATATCGCTGCCTCGGTGCCAAAGGTCCTTTTATTTTCGGTAATTTGTATATTTTTTTGGATTGACATTTTTGTGTGTCTGTGTGTGTAGAGGTGTGTGAGTATCTATCGCCAGCGAACACAGCGATTGGCAGTCACTTATCGAGCGATTGCTGCGATTCTTTCGATTTCATCGCTTTTGTCCAGCGTTGCTTTCCAGGCAAGCTTTCGATTCTTGGCATTTCGTTGGCCTCTTTGCTATAGTTACTGTTTTGTGTTTGTATATATTTAATATATAGAGAGATACAGGTTATATCGGTGTCTATATACTTGTTATATCGACTGTCGATTAATGACTTAATTTGGATTTAATTTTGGCCTTGCATTTTATAGCACTCAAAAATTTACATATTTGACTATATAGTTAGATTGAGCACCTAAATTGCTAAGAGAAGGGGAAGGAGGAAGAATATAAAGTAAAAATATATATATGCATATTTTTTGGGAGGAGGAGGAAGTTTTTTTGTATGGTGGAGGGAGGGAGTTTTATTTTTTTTTTAAGACATCCTGATCTTTTTTTAAATCATTTTTCCTGACTTGAAAAACAGGTTTTATTTTTCTTTTTTTATTACGGGGGGATCTGCCTTGCGGTTCTTCTTCTTCTGTCTGGTTTATAGGTATATCCTCCCGATATTCTGCTGCTTCTGCTGCTGCTGATTCATCGTGTGTCGGTTTATCGGTTTATGATATCGGTTTCTTTTATGTTATCGCTTTGGTTGAGCTTTCCTTCATCTTCAACTGTATGTTCTTTGGGTATATGTAATACTTTTCTCGGCTGAACTTGATCAAGAAAACTCTGCACACCATTCGAAGCCCCGGCACAAACACGCACGCAGGCAAACAAACAAACACTCGCGCAAACACTCGATCAAACAAACAAACAGGCAAAACAAACACAGGCACACACGTAACTTAAGCCAGAAGAAAAGTCCCCAGGAAAAGCGAAACTTTTGTTTTGTTTACGTGTTAAAAAAAGCTAGGAAAACCGACTCGGGTATGGTATGAAAATGTTCTACACAGAAAATTTTATTAAAAAATGGAATAGAAAAAAACTATTCGTTATTCTTCATTCTTCAAAGGAGAAAGCAAAGGATCCGTTTGAAGGTTTGTGGGGGGAAAATCAAGTTCATTCATTCAGCAGAGTTGTTTCGATCAGTTTCCGGTTCCGCTCCGCTCTTTTTTTCAAGTGGAGGGGACGAGCAGAGACAAATTAAGAGAGAGAGAGGGGCAGAGAGAAAGAGTGAGAGACGGGAGGTGGGGGAAGACTGGAGGAATCGTTTCTCCGAAGAATTGCACCGTCCTGTGCCTTAATCATTTATGGTTATTAATTTAATTTAGGTAATTTAGGATTTTTTGTTTTTTATCATTCTCGATTGTGCTTATAGATTAAGTTATATTTTATGTTATATTTTGCGTTGGATTTTTATTTCTGTTTGTCCTAGTTTCCTACTTAAAGATATAGGGTATTGATTTTTCATGCGTTATTCGGTGCAGAAGAGTAGTAAAGAAAGAGTATGAAAGGAAACGGGAATAGAAAGGAGTGGCAGGCAAAAAATGAGCGACAAATTACCCTTTTTTGTGACCTAAGTAAATGTGAAAATCCATTAATTTAGTAAAATACGTATACGGGATGATAAGGCAATGAACTCGAGATCTTTTTGGTTATTAAACAGGCAAAATGTATGGAGAAACCCATAAAAGTAATTCTTTTAAGCCTTAAACTAACTATTCTGATTTATACTTTAAATAAACTTTCCACTGTTTTTGAGCTTTGGAGTTGCAAAAAAGTCGCATCCCTAAATATTTCTCGAACTTTGTTTACTTTTCTGTGCATCATCGCCGAGTTCAAAAACATATAAATATGCATAGTATATTTTTTTGGCACAACAATTTCGTGCACTTTTCTTTGTTCGGTTGGCTACACACAGACTTGCTAATTTTTAAATATATATTTAATAAGAAATTTAAGTGACCAGAAAAAAAACCAGCCAGGAAGGGGAGACAGAGAGAAATAGAAGATACATAGAAGGAAAGGGGGGAAAGCAGAATAACGCATGAAGAGATCAGATTGTTTTATCTATCGCTTATCGATTTATATTTTGTATTTGTTATATTTTGTTCTAGTTTAGCTAATTTAAATGGTTGCTTTTGCAAGAAATTTAAAAAATAAATAATAAATTAACAAAAAAAAACAAGATTGCAACTTCAAAGTTTGTAGAGGTAGACTAAAAACAACACTAAACATAAACTTTATCTTTAAGTAACTGCCTAATCCTCACGACTACCTCACATATCAGGTATCTTAGGCTCTTTTCGACCTTTTCGGTACTCTTCATTCGATCTATACAGCTAAACTATACAGCTAACGAATCGCGATCTCCATCTCGGGGAGTTTGTGGTTGGTAATTTCGGTTGGTTGGGTGCGAGCGAACGCTTAGTCAACAAATAGATACCTTGGGCGTGGATTGTGTTACTTAACGTGCTGGCCGCCGCCAGCGTCGTGTACTGTCCCTTGGGCGTGTAGGTGAACGTGTGCGGCTCGCTCTTCTTGCCGCTCGAGACAATGGAGACCTGCACCTGGACGGGCTTCAGGATGCTCTGGTGCAGATACGGCGGCACGGTGCAAATCAAATGGGTCTATAAAGTAACAGCAAGGTTAATAATATTCCTATAAATTCCTTGAGAATAAATCCAATCGCACCTGGTGGAGATACTCCTTGTCCGGCAGAACGCTCTGCTCCCAAAGGGCGGCGGTCCCGCCGATGAGCTGCTGGCGCACTGCTATCTCGGTGGCCGGATCGTCGCCATTGACGCTGTCGTAGGTCTCCTGGAACACCACGTGCGTGTCCTTCAGGAAGTTCTTGCCGATGATGAATAGCTCGAGGCCGCCGTCAACGGGACACGAGTTCAATGATTTCTTGCATATCTCCGGTACGCCAGGTGGTTGAGCTAAAGCACAAAAAAACAACATTATTTAATAAGATAGAAATTAAAAGGATAATCTACTTGAAATACTCACTGCAGATGATGGGATTCGAGCAGACCTGCAGGGTCTCGGTGGTGCCATCGTCGCGGGTCAGCTGAGTGCGGAACACCATGCGGCAGCGGGTCGACTTCTTCTTGTTCTTCTGCGCCAGATGCTCCGGAAACCGGTGCTCCACATCCACATTGCGTTCCTGCAAATGGAATGTATAAAATTATATTTTTTGAATAATTAAATTTGTATTTTTCATAATTTAAAAGACATTTTTCTCTCAAAGTGCGCAATTTAAGAAAATGCTTCTAAATCGCATCTTTAGATCATATTTTCCGCAAATTTAAACTCAGCTAATACAATGTAAACAGAAAAAGCTAGCTTTAAAAAAAAATTAAAAGACTTATTTGTAGTAGATCTTAAAAATGATCGATATTTTTGATGTTTTCCCCAATATTTTGTCGATAATATAGATATATTTTTAAGCAAAAAAGATAAATCTAAAAAATAATTATAATTATGTTTATAATAAAACGTTAGAAATACATCAATGTTTCAAATAAACAATAACATTTGAAAAATATCGAAAATATCGATATTTTAAGCATTTAAAAAATATTAAATAAATCGAAAATATCGATATTTTTCAAGCTCCACTTTGCAGCGCTACCCACCTTCAAGATGCCAACGCAATCGCAGGTGACGGTCATGTCCGTTTCGGGCTTGAAATCGATCTCGATGACCATGGTGCCGTCGACCTTCTTCTCGTTGCACTGCGTCGAGTTCTTGCCGGCGACCTTGCAGGCCTGATAGAACATGTGCGGTGCCACGCGGCCAATGTCGGTGCCGATGAAGACCTGCAGAACGGCGCCCTTGTCGTAGCCGGCGAGCCGAACGATGGGGAATCCGTTGCCGCTGCGATCCTTGACGGCTCCCCGGCTGCCCTCCGTCTGGTAGCGGGCCCGGTGCTGCTGCTCCGGCTGCGAGACGATCTCCAGCTGCACCTGGCCGTCGTTGGAGCTGGCGATGCTGTTCAGCGGCGTCGTCGGCTGCCGCTTGTTGGCCACCCGGGTGACAGTCCTGGCCGATATGAATCTGAGGGTTAAGAGAGGGAAAAGAATAGATGATCGAATTAGTAATTTTCCATTCGAATCGATCGTTAAAAATCAATTTCTTGGGGCTGGCTGGGTTTATTTGTCTAAGGATCGTTAAATATATATATGTGGCACTTGTACTTGAACTTTGGCCGATGTCCGTTTGAAGAAATCTAGATTCGATTTTGGTTTGGGTTAAATGATTTATGGTTTATTTTTCACATGTGCTGGCCGAAAGAACGGGAATGAAAATGAGATGAATTCTTTTTATATTTTATTTTTTTGTTTTTTACATAAAAAGATACAAAAGTCTACAAAGCTACGGATACGGATACGGATTTAGTTAGATATGTGGAGCTAAAAAATGAATGATATATGACTTTTGAATGCTGTTAATTACTCACAAACATACACACACGCACATGGAACATAAAAAAGCCAAAAAGGAATTTTCGTTCGCAATTTTCATTGCTTTTCACTGCACTTTGCATTCGTTTCGTTTCTGTTCGGTTCGTTTTTGTTTAAATAAATCTTAGCTTTGACCAATTTGTTTACAATTGCTTCAAATTTTTTGCGCCTTTGTTTACAAAAATATATACAGATAGACGGGAACAAACACACACACATTTGGCAATTATTAAAGAACGAAAGTCAAAGCCATCAAAGTAAATAATCTGGGAATAACAAACGTTTCTGGTCTGCGGTGTCTACAGTGTGCAAAGAGTCAATTATTCTGGCACCGAAATAATCTATTGGGTTTCCCTAATCGTTGTATGTCTTTACAAAACTCTTTGGTGTTTAATTTTGAAAGGTAATCTAATTGTTTTCAAGCGATAAAGTCATTGTTTAGACTTTAAACCGCTGATGGAATCACATAATAATTTTCTGGGTTATTAATATATATTTTTAGAGTATTTAAACATTTAATTTTGATAGTAATAGCTTGTTTTTAATTCTTACTCATTTTTTTTGTTTTCGCTTTTGATTGTGAGTACATAAATATGGGTTTCAAGATCTCTAAAATCAGTTTTCTATAGCCAATATTAGGAATATATTTAAAGAAATTTACTTTCTCTAGTTTTTGGTATTACCAATATTTTGTGGATAAAATATTTATTTATTTATGGTTTTCAAGATCTCTAAAATATTTTATGAAATTTGCGTTCCCTAGCTTTTTGTATATTTATTTAAGATTATTTTTTATTTAAATGCAATTTAAACTTGTAAAATGTACCAAAGAACGTTTTTAGTTATTTTTGTTGGCAAAGTCGGTTTTCTTTTTAGCTGGAAAAGGAAAACACGCCGCTTACTTTGTCTCATTGTTGTTGCTGTTGCTGTTGTTGCTGCTGCTGATGCGCGGCAGGAGGCTAACAGTGGGCGTGGCAGGTGCGGGGGCGGCCACAGGGGGCGTGGCATCTGCCACTGTACCCGATGCCACAGCCACCGAACTGGCAATCTTGCGGATAAACTCATCCTCGCTGCAGGCATCATCGTTGTCCAGTTCCACCTGATTGCACTCGAACTTCTTGCGTTTGATGTGCTTGCCATGTCGATGATGATGATGATGGTGATGATGTTGCTGCTGCTGGTGATGTTGCTGCTGTTGCTGCAACAGCAATCCGTTGTACTGAAACTGTTGCTGCTGTTGCACCTGATGTTGCTGCTGCTGCTGCTGCTGTTGCAGGGTGAAGGCATTTACCGCCGCTGCCACGGCTGCTTCGGTGGCCTGGAAAACGCCTCCAAAGGGATCCGAGTTGCTATTGCCACCGATGGTCGTCGAATTGCTGTCGTTCACAAAGCCCGTGTCCTCGTCCAGGACGCCCGGCGGCGTCGAGGCTGCCGAGTCCTCCGAGGAGGACGCCGACACGAGGTCCAGATCCTCCAGATAGTGACCCATCATTTTCTTGTCGTGCCGCGATCTATACGTTAACATATATATATACAGACATTCATGTACATGTGGGATACACAACAGCAGCACACGCACTCATTTATAGATATAATTTCGAAATTGTTGCAACTAAAATATATACAAATACCTATCATTCCCTTTGCTTAATTTTTAAGAGATGGGATAGTAAACAGATTCATTTCGCATTCCAAAACGCCAATCAATGTCCGAATGCATTGGAAATGCATTGAATGAACCCAAATCAATAGAAATAGAATAAACTGAATATAACTGAACGGATCTCAACGGAACTGAACGGAACTAACGGCCTGAACTCAATCGAAGACTGATTTTGATTCCAGTCGACGGGAGAAATCAAGAGAATATCATGATTGAAGGTTGAAAAAATACAAAGAAAATTACTTTGAGATAGAAATAGTTCTATGCCAACGGAATTCCATTCCAGTTAATATTGCAAAATATTTGAGCAGCTCACAAGAAATTCCTTTTGCCCATTAGCTAATAAAACTGATTAGGTCTCTCTGCTCGCATGCCATAATTTGCCTGCATCCATAATGGACGATGATACGTAATCTGTCGCAGATACTGCGCTTCAATCCTAACCCAAATCAGGCGAACGGAGCACTGTAGCACTGTTGCACTGCGAGTGCAGCTGATTGATAATAAGCGGAGCGGAGCGAAGCAAAGCTAAATCACGAATCGCAAGGCGGACGGCGGACGGCGGCAACAGTGCGTATAAGTAATCGCGTCCCCTCATATGCATGTTTGTGTGCACTAACAGACCCAAGAAAACAATCCCCCCATCCAAAAGTCATTGGCCAAAGTGCGAAAGAGACGCCAGACGACGGAGCGCTAAAGAAAAATGCGTATTTTCATGTATGCAAATGAAATTAACCGCCAAAGAATGTGCAAATCTGCAAGATCAACAAAAAAAAAAAGAGCCGAAGAAAGACGGGCGACAAAAAAGTGAAAAATTCAACAATGGAATATTCTGGAAGAGCAATGTTTTAAAAATATTTAGAAAATTATTTTAGATTCTGTAAATGCATGGGGAATTTTAATTGATAACATGGGATGGTGTGAAACTATTTTTAAATTAAAATATTCGCTTTCTGGAGCAAACGAAATATTTTTAGAAACAAAAACTAGGCAAACTAAAAATGTATTTTGCTAAATAAATTAAATGAGTGACTGTAAAACACATTTCAAATGGTATTTAAAGATAATAATGCAGAGATATTCAGGGCCCATTGATTTACTTGTAAATACTCGATAAATATAAAAGGCAGGCACTTAAACGTTTACCGATCGTACCTGCAATTAACCAAAGCCCTAAATAAACCTCATAAAAATCACGACACTTGCATTGTTTTCCCTTTGGATTTTTTTTTTACAAAGATAAGGGGCAACCCCAAAAGCCAAGCACCTTCTGAATTAACCCACCTCGTCCTCCACTTTTTTTCTTTATTTTTCATTTTCCGATTCCCATTCCCAACTGCAATTTGCAATTGGAGGCGAGTTCGTAAAACTGATAAGCTGATAAGATAATGCGGCGATTTACACAGATAGGGGCATGCAATTACAATAGCTACAATAACTACAAAAAATGACAACAACAAAGGCGAAATCAACAACAACAACACACATCCACACACACACACACAACCCCAACAACACAATGAACCCGCGCACACAGAGAAAACCAGATGAAAACTAAAACTGAATTTTAAATCGAATTGTTAATCCACATCGAATGCAACTAAATTATACTAAACATATTCACCATGACCTACAAAGTAAACCTGTCGAAAAAGAGTCTACTTATAAGCAAAGTGGAAATAAAGAAAGCATATTTATGGAGAATTTAACTTTTGCTCACACGAAACTAACAATTATAATATTAACTGGATTTATTTGAAACACTTAACTATATTTTACTGTAGAATGTGCTATTTTCGAACCACACACGCGTTCTTTCCATTGGAAATGCTCGAACTGTACTGAGTTTTTAAGAAGCCTCAATTGCAAACCCCATTGGGGTTTCAGCTATACGAGCCTGATCATTCAGAATAAATTGGATTGCCGCCCATTTTCAAAGCCAATAAACAAATGAACGGATTGCACTTGAAATGCAATCCAGAATTAACAATAAAATCGTCGGAATGAAAGAATTTCTTTGTAGGTTTTAAAATGTCATAATAATCAGTAATACATCATTAATATTATTTGATATTTTTAGAACCCATATACTATTTCCCCAGAATATCAGAAAGATTAATTGCATTATTAACGGGCAATCGGAAAACCCCTGAGTCTGATAAGTAACTACAAATATATATTGCTTGCTAAATATCCGAATCTGTTCAATGTGTGCGCGCATATGTATTTTTTTTTTTAGCTGTGAGGCAATCAATATTCAGTATTCAATATTCATTCACTCGAAACCATGAATAAAAACGCAAGACGAAATGAAATCATGAACTGGCAATTATCACGAGTTGCGCGTGCGCATGAACGCGGATGAAGACTTTTGAGGCCGAGAGGGGGGATATATACTATACAATATAGTAATATATATATATATTTGTAGATATATATGGCTGGATAGTGACAGTGACTCACCTTGATACAGGTATCGCTCGTATTAAATGCTGCTGCGGTGAATGTTGCTGCTGTTGTTGTTGCTGCTGCTGTTGCTGCTGTTGTTGCTGCTGCTGCTGTTGCTGCTGCTGTTGCTGGTGGTGCTGCTGATGTTGCTGCAACGTGTTGCTGGCCACTGCAGCAGCTGCCGCGGCTGCCGCAGCAGCCACTGTGTTGGTTAGAGCGCTATTGACCAGCAAGTTGGACCGCTGGGCGGAGTTGGCGCCACTGCCTCCTCCATTGACCGCAGGATCGGCCACGCCCCCGCCCCCGCCTCCGCCCGAGGACCTCAGCTCCGTGTGCTGATCGAAGCCAAGGCCACTGTCGTTGGAGTTGTCGCAGGGCGGCGGATGGGGTCGTTGTGGTATTCGCTTCCCAGGAACTATCTTTCCGGGACCCGCCTGCAAAGTTACAATGATATGGAAACTATCAGTACACGGAACTACAAAATAATGCTCATAGAAACTAGACTATTCGTACCTTAGTTCTAAACTAATGAGTTTGGAAATTTTGTTTTAAGATATACATAGGTATTAAATTAATTCTTTTGGAAGTATTTAAATTAATCTTTCGGCCTAGAACTGAAACTACAAAACATAGACTTCATATTATCTAGTATTTAATTAATATTATTAAGTACAGATTTTATTTTAGAATTAAATTAATACCACATTTTTACAATATATAGAAAAGATAAAATTCACAACCCAAAAAAAATAAAGCATTAATTATCCATTATTACAAGTTGCATATTCTACTTTAGATTTTTTTTAGTTTTAGTTTAGAATTTTTTGATTTTTGATTTTTCAAAAATGCCAAATGTATGTTATACTAACTATTTATTTAACTAATCGAATATGTTTAGGTATCTATATTATTTACTCACCCTGGTGATGGTATGCAACTTGCCGGGCAATCCCTTACCCGGCTGTCTTTTCGATGGTATGCGAAATCCCTTCCGATGTATTCGCGCACTCATTGTGGAATTCGTGGACATGGTCATCCTCATGCCTGCAAAAATAAATTAAATAAAATAAGTATAAATTTAAATAATAATTTAAATATTAATGGAGCTTGTAAGTATATATTTCTAAACATTAGATTGGCTAGTGATTTCTATTAGAACCGAATAGTTAATTTTTCCAGATGATAGCCCCATTTTGCAGTTGCAATTCCAATTGAAATTTCTTTATAGCGCCAATGGTACCCCGTGCATCATTGAAACACAAAAGAATAAAAATCCAGATAGAGACGGCGGAGGACCAAGAAAACACAGTCTCTGATTTGTGGCCCCCGTTCGCAAGTTGCAAGTTATATGCTAGGGGAAACTGATAATGCTGCGACGCGACGAGACGCCTATGGGGTGCATTGAACTCCGCCGGGGAATGCAAACCCGGAGACCTAAGGTCCAGTCCGTACAGTCCGTACAGTCCGTTGAGCATAGAATCATCATCTCTTGCAGCTGCAGTTTCAGTTTCATCTGTTATTGTCACCATGATCACCATGATGATGATGATGCTACTGTGGCTGCATTCATTGTTGATCTCAATTGAGGCTCAATTCCCATTTCCATTTTGCATTCGCACTCGCATTTCAATTCCAACAGCAGTTGCCGTCGCAGTTTCAGTTTCAGCTTCAGTTTCTACATGGAGTTTCTTGCCTATAAGCACGGTCGTTCCTATATGTATACATATATCATCATCTGGGCTCTGTTTGTATATTATCATGGGCAGCGGAACAATGAGCCGGAGTCCGCTGATAGTGATAAGGAAGCCAGACAAACCCGACCAAACCAAACCAAACGAAGAACCCAACCCATTAACAAGCCGCGACCTCTCCCCCTTCTTTCCTTTTTTTACCCCCTGATATTTCTTTATTATTACCCCGCATTCGATCGTTTATTTGGCCTGCGCTTCTTTATTTATTCATAAAAACGCCTGCCCCTCCACTTGTTTATTTCGCAGAACATTTAATTAAAATGCAAATCAATTGCAAATAAAATTTGATAATTTCTTGGGGCGCGCAGGCGAGCGAAATTCGAATGCGGCTTGGGTTATATGGTAATATCTCAACTGTTTGTTGGGATAGGCCAACTGGAGAGCAAAAAAAAGGGAAAACGGAACGATAAGAAGAGGAGAAAATCGGAAATGGGGGATAAGCTACTTATGTTTTATGGGTATCCCTTTAGTAAGGGAATTATTTAATATTTTAATTTAAGAACCTTTTCTTTATAAACCACATGAGCTTTATTAATTATGAGCAACACATTCGGGTGGTAAAACATGTGAAAAATGCAAACAAGAGAAGTGAGAAATGTAATAAATGTCGGCAAATAAAAACCATATTTGTGGAGACCCTAAAATTAGCTCACACAACTATTTACTATCTAGTGAAAACTTGAACACCCTCTTTCCGAAATCCATTTAATTCCCAAGAAATCTTGCATAAAACTATGTTCCGTTCCTTAATTCCGGTAAAATCGTTAAACAATTACGAGCTAATTTACGAGATAAGAATCAAGCAAACAATAGCGCCTTTGATAGCAGCAACGAAGGCAAACAAACTTTGATCTCCAATTACGAAGATCCCAACTCGGTGACGTGCGTTGCGTAGATATGTGTAGAAATATGTAGATATATAGATATATAGATATAGGTGGTATACAAATTAGGGGGGCAAGAAGGCGAGAAAATCTGTTCGACTCTTGGCTTTTATGATACCATAAGTGAGCAAGTGAGAAAGTGAAAAAAGCAACACCCACGCGATCCGCACCCTTTTGGCCTAACCTTGGGTGGGAAATCAGGCAAACAAACAAACATTTATTGTTGGGCTTGCGGAACGCGCCTACCTGAAGAACCAGAACCCAAAAAACGAAACCGGGAAATGGGCATTACCTGGTATCGCTACAGATAAGATCGGGATTGGGTTTGGGTTTGGGATCAGGGAGATGGGGATAGGTAGGCTATTGTTTCCAAGGGGCTACTAAACTGCCGTCTCATGCCGCAGATAAAGATGAGATACTACAGATACTACAGATTCTACCAGATACCACAGATAAATGGATACGCTAACGATATGACAAAGCCCAAAGCCATTGTCGCTTTCATCTACATATATAGGTATCTATGGTGATATCTCTAGACTTTGCACTCAATTGGCTGACAAAAAGCTGACTTTTGCTGCCTGTGACTGTGACTGTGGCATTAATTCAATTTTCAGCGGAGATCAGGGCGAGGTTGGAGTAAAGAATCACCCTGGATAGTTAAACACAGATGTTGTTTTCTCGGCCCGCTCGCAAGTTCTATAATTAAACGCAGACTCCTCGGACGAAATAACAGCTTCTGTTTCAGTTTCAGTTTCGGTTTCGGTTTCCGAGAGGTGAACCCTAAAAACAGATTGTCAATAAAGCAATAATTTTAAGTGTATTGAACCTGCCTGACCCACTCCCCACTCGCATTTGTACTTGCACTCGCACCCCGCTCCTGTATTCCATTGTATTCCGCACTATTGTGAAAGATGAGCCCCTTTCGCCAAGAAGGGGTCGAGAAATAATAACGGAAATGAAAAGAGGAGTCTGGTAGGAGTTAATTTGTTCGATTGAAAAGCTATAGAAAAATTAACAAAACAAATCGCAATAATAACTGTTTAGATTCCTTTTGTTCTTCAAGTAATACACGTTTAGCCACTTTTGAAACTAAGAAAACGGGTTCTAGAATTTTAGATGCACTCTTAACTCTATTCTCTATTCATCTGTACGATAATAAAGTACCAATATCCTAAGCAATTTTCAAAGTTATTAGTTCCCCTATTACAACCATTTCTTCTGCTCGCTGATCTCATTTGTCACCATCCAATTAGCGGGTTGGTCAAGTGTTTCGATTTAAGGCTCGGTCTCGGTTTCTTGGCATTAGTTTTACTGTTTTTCCAGCAATCTTATCGCCATGCCAAACCTGGCAACTGGCGAAAAGAAGCAAGAGCCCAAACCTGATATGGTGAAAGGAATTGAATCACCAGCGACAACTGGCGCCTCTCGCGTAATTGGAGATTGGGGAGCTCGACGTTTCTGTTGTTGCTGTTTCTGGATCTTCGAGGCGAGGAAATTCCTTGTGTACTCGACGAACAATCGAACACCCAAACACCCAAACCCATATCGATTATGAGACGTTAGCGTTATCAAAGGCGCAGCGAGAGATTTGTTTTCAAAGCAATTATGGCGTGTTGCCGATAAGCCGGCCATTATAATAACATTGGATGTTGGGATAGTACAATAAAGGCGATTTATATACTAGTTTCGGTTTTACTTTGGATATACGAAAATTGGCAATTAAAAAACGCTTAATTCAGCTGGCATTCCACAGAAAAAAATATATGTTTATCGAAGAACCATTCAAGATATCACAACTGAAACATTTGTAGAATATCTTTATGGGGGATCTATAAAATTGATAGAACTGCTGGGAACCATATAAAGTTCTTTGAATATCAACTATGACTAAAAAGTTTTCGGAAATTTCACCATTTTTTGGAAGTATAAGAAATAATTTTCAAAAACTAACTCAACGATTTGATCGGAAGGCAATGGTTTAAATTATATGGCTTGCGAAATCTTTGATTTGAATCCTTGATTAAACGTAAAAATTAAAATATTTACTATTTTTACTTAAAATATTATGAGGGTTTTTTTTTATAATATAGACGATATTCCCTTTTTTTAATATTTAACACTTTCTTACCAAAATTGCTTTTGTAATGATGCTGATAGGCTTGAAAATTTGTGTTGTTGTTGCCGCCGTTATTGTTGTTGTTGTGATGGGCATAATGATGGCTATTGTTGTTGTTGTGGCCACCCCCATTATTGTTATTACTATTGTTGTTGTTGGTGTTATTATTATTGTTGTTGCTATTATGGTGGCTCAGATTATGCATTTTCGATGGAATCCGATAACCGGATTCGTAATGTTTATACTGATTGTAGGTGAAGCGCATTTTGATTGATTCTCACTGGACTTTCGATTAATTTACTCCTATGGCTACGCAATTAATTTATTTTTGCTCAGTGTTCTTTCACTCTTTCTACTCTCTCCTCGAGCTTCTCGTTCTCTTTTTGGGATAAGTGCTTTTAGTATATTTTATAATTATGTTTACAGGCATCGATTTTCTTGTTTTCCCTTTGACTTATATTGTTTTTTGTTTACTTGCTAAATATTGTTGGCACATTTAATTGTTTCTTGTTTTTCTTTTTTGTATGTTTGTGTGTTTAATTTAATTATTTTACTTTTGGATTGGCTTTGTACATTTGTTTGTTGTTGCTTTTTTGTTTGTTGTTAAATGTTTTCTGCAGTTTTAGTTGTTGTATTTATCTGCCTGCTTATTAAATAAAAAAGAAAGAAATCTATTATAATGTATGCGACGCGGGAAAACTAGAGAAAAACGGTTGAAAACGGCCTAAAAATTCAGCTCAACACTTTAAAAACGCTCGTGAAACGCACTTAAAACGCTTTGAAAACAGGTTGAAAAATGCGTTGTTTCGTTTTTTGTTTTGTTTCGGCACTTCGCCTTTTTTTCGCCCGCTTATTTATTTATTCATATGGCCGTTTGTTATTTTTTTTCTTTTTGTATCTTTATATTTTTTACAGCTCGATGCCGAAAACTGAAACCGAACGATGTAAAAATGCGGCGCGGTTCAAAGTCCAAAAGCGACAAGAAAAGGCAGAAATAAGGAGATCGCAATGGTTTACCGATCAGTTGGTTGTATATAGAAGATAATGATTATGATAATCGGGGCGGGGAGTTGGCGGGCGGAGGCTGCATTAAGTGCATTATTTTTCCCTTTCCCAAAACTGGTTCCGTTGTCCAAGGCGCCTTGAAAAGTTTAACTTGTTTCTTCTGATCCTACGACAGCTTCCTGGTATCTCTCTTTTTTTGTTTTTTTTTGCTACATTATCTTCCCGTTTACAGTTAGAGTTCGGTATCGGTATCATATTGGAAAACGAGTTCCACCCGATCCGAAGATTCTTCCCTGTTCTACTTGCTTGGATTCCCTTTTACTTTTTGGGGAGGAATGTAAAGCCCTTTAGAGCGGCAAATTCCGCAAGGTCTCAGGGAATTACAAGTTATATACCCCGTACTTTTTAATTACCCGGTCATCAGCTCTATTCAACCACTCAGAATAAAAATGTATACAAAATACTCTTGTAATTATTGATGAATAATTACAAAAACTATTCCAAGTAGAAATAAAGAATATATATATTAGGAACTAATAAATATTTTCCAAATTTCCCAACTTTTTTCCCCAGTGCATTTGGATTTTTTACAAACGACTTTAACGGCTAATCGAGGTGACACAGATAAGTGTGTTAGCACCGACCGACCCCGCCCCCTTCTTCTGTAAGCCCCACCGCCCCTCGACCATAACTTCCAGTGGCCTCTGGTTTCGGCATGGAATGGTCTTTATAATTTTTATTTTTTTTGACAATCAAATGCCAAGGCAAGTTCTTGGCTTGATTAAATGCTAATTGAAATTGTACGGTGTATTTATCAGCAATCGGTTATATGTATATACATGTATACTTGTGTACTGGGTGTAATGTGTGTAGCTACTGCCGTTGGGTTTGTGAAAAATCATGATCTTGTTTCATTGACCCACATTGAACGTGTAATAAACGAGCCTCAAGTGAGCAGAACTAAGCTGATCTTATCTGATCTGGGGCCCTCAGATTATTATTATTCGTTTTTAATTTTCCAAGAGGAAGCGTCGGGAAATCGGAAAGCCTGAGAAGGAAAACTGTTGGTTTGCCTTTATTTAAAATAATTCTGTAATCTACAAAGCTTTGAGATAAACATATTTTTCGGATAAGAATAAACAAAGGATATTATTTATTTAAATTCTTCCTTAAATTCATTTTCATTTATCAACGAAAATCCTATACTATAGCAGAAACTATATTTGTTTTTAACTTTTTTTAATTAGTTAAATCGATTTTCAGAGATCACCTGATAAATAGGGTTGGTAAAACAAAAAACCCTCAAACTGATCATTTTCTATAAACTGTATGATAGAATTCACATATCGGCCTGCTCTCAAATCACTTCTTTCACCGATTTCTTTAATCACTTTTCATAATCATCTCTTAAAATAAATTGTTCACATTTCTTTCTTTTTGTTCTCCTCATTTCTGATTTTCTTGTTTGGTTTCGTTATTGGCCGCATTTAAATTTGTTATAAACAAAAAAGTTTTTACGCGATTTTCGGTATGCGGGGACTCACAGACAGCAAGTGAATTAAATGTATATATAATTGTGTTGTATTAATTTCGCTTTTGGCGCTTGGGAGATTCTAGACGGGTTCCGGTTGCCTTCGTTGTGGTCTGTGGGTTCGCGACTGGAACTTATGCAGGGACAGGGACTGTCCGCAGAGTTCTATCCCTCAGCCCAAAGGCCGATAAGATAAACCGCTCGGCTGAGAGAGTTACTTGGGTCTCAAAAAACAAAATGCCCAAGAACTTTAGTGATTTTTTAAGAAGAATTTTGAGAATTTCGTCTTACAAAGGTGTCTATTCCAATTAACAACGGTTTTAAATACGCAGAATTTTCTTTCTTTTTTATTATTTAATTTTGCAGATTTTTATATTCGTAGTTCCGCGATCAGGCCATCATTTGTCGGCTGATACAAAAAGGGGCGCACAAGTTTTAACTTTTCAAATAATAAACGTTAATTGAGCACACATCACACCAGAAAAAAAAACCGGCAGAAAAAAGTGCGAATTTTTTTTTAGGCACGAGTTCGTTGCTGGAAGCCGCGTAATCGTTATTGTAAGCCGTAGACCGTGGCTCGTAAGCCGCGAACAGTGAACCGCTAAACCGTAAAGCGGTAGACTGCCAAACCGTAGACCGTAAACCGTAAACCGTGACCCGTAATTCGGAGAGCGGCTACGAGTGGCGATGCGAACACTTACGCTGAGATCGATGGACTGCGGCGGAAAAAGGTGGGCGCGCTATATAACTTTAGCGCAGACTCGAACCCGAATCCGAATCTCAATCCGAAGCCCGTTTGTCCGGAGCGGAGAATTCTCTCTCAAGTGTCCGCTGTTCCGGCGAAAAGAACGAATCGAATCACGAATGATGATGATGCTGAGCGCCCGGGAGAGGAGCGAGGAGGGGGGTGTGGAGAGATAGCCGCCGCAGAGAGAGCGGGAGAGAGATGGGATGGAGATGGAGCAAAGCAACAAGTGTACGCGTGGCCGAATAACGACTACGACGACAACGGGTTTAATTGATTTCCATGTGTGTGTGAGCACAGCGCGCGCCTCGTTTCTATTTGCCGTGGTTGTTGTTGTTGTTTCTCTGCTTCTTCTTCCTCTTCTTGTCAGCACTGATTGCAAACGCAAATTGATAAAGCAGCACACAGAGAGCGAGAGAGAGAGTGCGATGAGAGAGCTGGAGAGCGAGCGAGCGAGATATTGAAATCAATATCAAAAGATCGATCTGCAACCTGCACCTCCATCTTCATCTTATTTCGCTCTATTTTATGCTTCAGCCGACGCTGCGTATGCGCATTGTATTAGGGTGGACCCTGTGCAGGAACCAATGGAGTCTAAAGGAATCCTGTTTTGCATTCCATATTTTCAAAAAATTGCTTAATTCTTATTGTTTAAATCACATAAGGTTCAGTCCTTTTTATTACAAAGCAAGCATTATCACAAGAAACAAGGTTTAAGAATGATGCCAACATGTCGTATAAGTAATTTTTATTTTATTAAAAATCCCAATTTTACTTTTTCTAGCCTTTACCCAAAAGGGTCCAACCCAAAGTGTGTGTTTTCATGTTTAGCTGCGATGCGTGGCTGTTAATTAACACTAGACAGCACACGTTCGCTTTGCGGTCAATTGCAGACAGTCAGGGCCACTCTACAGAACGGAATGCCAACATAGGTCCGCACATATAAACGCTGATAAGTGGTCAAACAAACAAATACTAGTGCTTGTACACTGAGAAAAACATGGCTCACTGAAAATAAAAATAGTTTCCTAAAAACTATATTTTTCTTAGGATTATACAAGTATTTAAATTCTATAATCCGATTACCTTTTTTTAGTCTCAGTTTATTACAAGCAACGAAAACCTTTTTTTCTATTATTTAAGGAAATCAAAACAAATAAACAATATTTTTTTTTAGTGCATTTGTGTAAACTTTTTGGTTGGGCGCGAAAAAACTATTTGGCAAGTGTGACCAAAAAGGCCAAATTGAACACCAACAAATTAGAGTTAATTTATGGGTAATTTGATTTGATCCATCAAGTGTTTTTTATTTGAGTGTTGTTAACAAAAATGAAACAGTTTTCCATTTTCCCAGCACACATTTTCTAATATCTCTTGTCATCTTTGTGGAATGAAATGCCATTAAAATCTGGTGTGCAGCCATAACGGTGATTTTATTTTCTCAAAATTCGTTTGCCCCAAATTTGGTCACACCACAGTCACGCGTAACGAAGGGGGGGAATGGGGAGGAGGGGTTGGTGGGCCGATTTTCGGGCCCCACATGTCAAGTGGCTCAGCTGAGCGTGAGCGGACAGCTGTAAAGAGAGCGTTCTCTCTTTCCCCGAATGTATGCGAAGCACTCACGAAGCGAAACGACTAGAGATCGTGTCAACAACAACAAGAGTATCAGCAATGGCGTTAATTTCTTATTGGTTGCCGATGGCGGTACAGTGGGTCGGAAAAGCTAAATATTAACAAAGTTTCTTGAAATGGTTTAATGCTTGTAATGTTTAAGAAAATCGAGCATTTTTTTATATTTATTTTAATATTAAATAACTTTACAATGCATTTTGTTTTAGTTTTTATTTGTTTAAAAGATAATCGTCTATTTGCTTTGATTGTTTTGAACAGTTACTAAGGCTTTTATGCCCACTGTGCCTGAAGCTAGAAACAAATATAACAGTAACAAAACAAACACAGCAAACAACACATGTAAATTGTTAACGCCGACGTCACCACGAAAGGCAGCGCAGTCGCTGCTGGCAGAGGACGGTGGCAGAGGAAAGAGAGCACGCGCACACCTCAAACGGTGTTATCAAAACCATAACAACAACAACAACAGCAACCCAGCGATGATAGTTTTTTGATATTTTTCGGCTTAGCATTGAAAATGATCGCGAAGAAGGGGGAGTGGAAGGGTGGAAAGTGGGTGCGTGTGTGCGAAGGTAATATCAAAATAGAGCCGCACACATACGCACCCAATAATGCGCATACGCAGCGTTGACGCCCATTTTTTTATACGCCTTATCAAAGAAACTACATCATAAAAACCAGAATATTTGCTTTTGGCGCTTCCTTTTCGCTGGGAGGATAAGAAGAACAAAAAACACGATCAAAACAATACAATTCTTACGTATGTATTTAATTATAGGAATTTGTCGAGTTTAGAAATGATATTTCTAATACTTTTCAGGAAACCGAAAAAGCATAGTAAATTTCACATATTCCCCGGTCTACAAAAATCGATTCCGTCGATGTTTTCACACCTCTAAAATCAATTCTAGATTCCTCAAATTCGATTACTGATAGTTCTAATTAATCGATCCCAAAACGCAGTGCGTAAGTTTAGCTCGATTCGCGTTGAAATTTAATTAATACTTAACATTTTTAATGGCCACCGCGCACATTTGTCACTCGACGATGTATAATTTATAACATTTTGTTCGTCGACAGAATAGCCCCCTCCCCCCAAAAAAAACCCTTTACCCCAAAAAAAAAATGATGATTACATCTCGTGTATTTGCTGATTGTTGTGTTCGCTGATTGTTGTGCTGTTCCGATGAATGTATTATATTATACCCTACTTTTAGTGCGTGGCGACCTTAGCAATGATCATAGCCAGCAGCAACGACAAAAACAACGATAATAAACCAACAACCATATACAATATACCTGGGTATTTGTCAAGGTTCAAGGTTACAACCTGCACTTATTAATACGGTTTATTGTACTTTTGTTTCATCACCTGCATCAGTAGTTTCAGTAGTACAGCCAACAGAAAAAAAATAACCAGAGCAACAACGACAACGAACAACTACAACAATAGTTACTTGACCTGGAGGAGCAATTGGCTTCTATAATTATTTATACGATGTTTCATTTGTTTCGGAATTTTACCAGTTTGCAAAGTTGCAACGAACAAAATAATAAATAAAACACCAGGGGTACAGAAAGTATGGAAGTAAATAGCTCTAAAGCTTTTAGAATTTTGGGATTTTTAATATAATTCTAGATAGTAAGCATAGTAAATAATAAATATTATTATGATTTTTTGTAAAAAAGATAGAAAATCATTTTAAATTGTATTTAAAATCATATTTCTGGTATTACTTTGGAATGTAGCCCTATAGACCTACAGCCACGAACCCCACTGTCTGGCGGGCACATATTTAATTTGATTTGTCTCGCTTCGATTTGTTTCGATTGGCACTCTAATTAGTATAGCTCCAAAAATTGCCAATTTTCAATCATTTGTCTCCGCATTCTTGTTTTTTGCGTCTTCTTTTTTTTTTTTTTTTTTGTTTTTTTGCTCCGAATTGGCCAATGGGAAATCGGCCAGAGATCTGGGGAATATAAGACATTTACTTTCTGCCGGAGGCGGCGCACCAAATAAAATATTTTCACATCCAACGGATGCTGTACATTATGTGATATATCACCATACATACGTAGCCCAATATCTTAATCATGTTAAATGCCTAATCACGATCTCGGACGATTTATTTGGTATCGATTAACGCGATTCCTCCTCTCCTTTTCCCTTTTTTGTACCTATCCGATTCCCTTTTGACTTGCGACGCCACGAAGAAACGCTAACCACAAAGGTAAACACAACAAGAGTAAAAAGCGTAAGAAAAAAGCGTTTCAATCTATTTTTTTCATCAAAATTTTTGGTAAAAGAATATTTTTGAAAGCGCTACCATTTGTCGTTAAAGAAAACAGGTTAATTGTTCTAGACATTATGAATTAATGTGTTTTATACCTTTCCATAATAATAATAATAATATTACACCAAAAATTAATAGTTGGGATCTGTTAAAAATAATGTTAAAAAATGTATATAAATTTTGTATTTGTGCAATGAGAATAAGTTCTCATGGCATTCCTTTTTTTCACAGATAAACCAACAATTGTTAAATTTTTTTTACATTTTCGGTAAACAATTTTACTATTTTGTACAGCAATAAAAAAAACGAAACACCAGACACGAAATGTTATTGAAAACGTTTTGCGTATGGCGCTTTTTTTTACGGCGGCTGCTGATCGTAAAAAGTAAAATCAACAGACAGAAAAATCGCAAAAATCAAATTGTTATTCCCTGTTGCACGTACAACAATGGTAAGAACAACAACAACAGCACTACTGAACTTCAAAAGACACACAAACACAACAATCAAGGAAAAGAGTTTAGTGCTTTTTTTTTGAGTTTTTTCGTTTTTCTTCGTTGTTTTATTGTTTAATTAATTTGCTTAAATTTGTTGTAATTGTTTTGCTGACGCTACTGTTTGATTTAATTATAGCAATGGCAAAAGCAAAAGCAGTAGAAGAGATATCACGCATACGCCGCATTGGCCGACCGGCGATCTCAGCTGTTAAGCGCATGCTCACTTAACAGCAGCCGAAAGGCGGTAACAGCCACGTTAACATTAACAGTAGCCAAGCGTCCCAATATCATCATCATCATTGGTTTTTTATATAAATTAGTAGTAAGTAGTACCAGTGGTCATTTATCGCAGTTTAAAAACAAGCTTGGATTGCATATCCATTAATGAAAGAAAAAATGAAAAATCCCGGAGATTCTTTAACAATAAAAATCTAAAAAAAATTATTTTCAAATCGAGCCTTACCACTTAAATCATTTAAAGTTATTCTTGATTGTATTATTATTAAAAATCATAAAAAAAAACACTCGAGAAACCCCTGATCTTCGGCTCCTTCCCAGTTCACGTAAGTAATCTCCTCTTCGGCTCTGCTTCTTCTTGCACTTAATGGGAATTATTGCGCGTGTCTTCTAATCGCCAGTTTTTTTTCTTAGATTATGCAAACGCACTTGGACACAGACACGGCGATAAGACCGGGGGCCAAAGGGAATGGAGCCGAGCAGCCAAGCAGCCAAGGTGTTCGAGGGAACCACCATACCATACCGAACCATACCATAATATTATACCATACCATACCATATCATATCACCATGGCATACTCAAAACAAAAAAAAACTGAGAGATCGGCGACTAATTTCTAATGCCATACCCCCAACATCAGAGAAGAGAGCGAGATTGCCAAAGTTGATAAGCAGTTTGCTCGAGTTTCGCTCATGTTTTCATTTATTCTGTCGTGGTTCATATTTTGAACTTCCGGGGGATCTATGTTTATTTTGGGCGAGAATACCGATGTATGTCTATGGATGTGGGATGTGGGTGGTTGGGCGGTTGGGTTGGTAAGCGCTTGTTCTTGGCATCACGTGGATGGACGCGGTTTGATAACAGGGCATGACAACCACATTGTCCCTGGTTTATTTTTGCAGCAGCAGCAGCAGTTGATTATCGTGCGGCGTTACTTTAATCATATGTAAATGGGCCACGCCCACCAGGCTATATGAAAAAACGGTAATAACAACGGGCCCAAATGTAATTTGCATTTGCGCGTTAAATTGATTAGCATAGAATATAGTAGCGGGGATTCACTTAAGAAATCTATTGAAAATAATCTTTAAATTATCCGATCATTCTACATCTTTAGAATTCCAAATTTAAGGGGTTTTATAAAATTCAAAATTTAAGATCTCTTAAATTCTTTAATAATTTTATTTTTCTTTTAAAACTAAAACTAGTATAAATCATTAGTTTAGCACGAGTTTAGCTGTTATATCACATACAACACGGTTGGAACTTCAATCTGTAGTTGGGAAACGTTTTGAATTCTCCTCTCATCGATGGGGGAAAATAAAGAGAATAGATCGAGAAAATGCCTCTAAAACGAAGAGTAAATTAATCAAGAACTGAATAAATTGCTGTTAATTGATGTATTTGTGTTCGGTTTGCTTGTCGTGCGTTTTCATCAATTCATAAGACGGAATTGATGACTAAACTTCTCAGCAATGTCACGAAATGCGCTAAATGATACTTTTCTCCAGCCCCTCTTTTTGCTCTTTGCTCCATCATCTCTTCTCCATCTCCGTTCCGTGGCTCTTCTTCTTTTCACACAGCCTTCAAATCTTTCATCTAAGCATTCTTATATTGTTCTGCCTCTGCGGATTTTTGGTTTTCTGCCTTCTTTTCAGTTTTTTTGGCGCTATGCGATTTATTATTGTTTTTGTTTACACACATCCAGAATATAATTCTCATCTTGAATTCTCGTAAAAAACAACAATAATAGAGGGATATGATCAGAGATCGACAGAGAGAAGCCATCATATTTTTTAAACGCCCCCTGACCATTTTCCACATTTTTGGCATTCCCAAATCGAGTGCAGAAAACAAATAAAATATATATAGGGCAGTGTTTTATGAATGAAAAAGGGCCTTCTTTTTTTTTTACTTCGATAAAATATTAATATTTTATCAAGTGAGTAAAAGATATTGAATTAAAAATGAATGAAAATAATATTTGCTTCTTCCTAACAATAATATATAATTTTATGAATGAAAGTCAGTAGGATTTCGGAAACAAATGATGGATGGGCCCAAGCGCAGATTGTCAAAAAGAATAACATTAAACGAAAGAAAGAAAGAAGAGCCCGAAGAAAGAAGAAATGGGGGAAGTGGGCAGCGATCGCGCGTCAGAAAACGCGGACAACCGAGGCACGCGCGCGTCACGTGACTTGGGGCCAAAACAAAAAGCCAGCAATCAGCGCAAAATAAAAACAATAATATAATATAATACAGTATAATAAGTACATATACTTTTTAAGATGCTGAACCGAACGCTCAATCGTTGTGCTCAATAAAAAAAAGAAAATATAAAAAACCGACAGCCATCGCAGCACAAATCGCAATGTTCGTCATAGTTATATCGCATGTATTCGCTTTCTCACTTTTCGACAGCAATTTTCATAGAATTCGTGTATTCGTAGTCGTATTTTGGCAGTGCCGAAAAAGCGAGAGAGAATCGCGAGACAGCCGCCAGCGAAAAGTAAACAAAATCTTATCAGACGCCGCTCACGCCCAGCTCATAAAAGGTACAGATACATTCGGCGGTGAGCACATATGTACATATGTACCGACGTACATACTTGTGTGTACAATAGACGTCTGCGCTCGCGAATTTCACAACACAAAGCGAAAAACAACAATAACACGTTCATCTACATCTTCGAAGTATGTTTGTATGCCAACGACCTGGGAATACCCTACGTTTACTAAACCTCATTAGATCTATATTGTTTTCTTTGAGCCAAGCTTATAATCCCTAATGAAGATATTTTTGTAGGATTCTTATAATTTATTTTGGTTTATAACAATATTTATTTGACTCATTTCTTGATATACTTTGATATCATAGTGATATTTATAAAAAAAAAATGTAAGTCAGGCTTATGATCCTTTGTAGGATTTCTTATAACTTATTTTGGTTTATAACAATATTTTTTATCACATTTCTGATTTTTATTGTGATATTACAATGATATTTATTTAAATTTCTAAGCTAAGCCTGTTATCCCTAAATATGACATTCTTCTTAAAAAATTCGTAAGCTTTCCGTATTTTTTTAAAAATATTTATTTTACTCTTTTTTAACTCATTTCTTGAAGAACAGATTTTAGAAACCAGTCTGATTATTTATACTTTTAATAATACTTTTTCCCTGATTAATAGGGTGTTTCCCAAGTCAACCCTGGGCATTAACAGTACCGAAAACCCTAGACCGATGGCAATCGCTAAGCTGTGCGTCTGCGATTTGCCTTGCCAAAAAAAAAAATAGAAATCAAAAAACAAAAAACAAAAAACAGAAACTAATTGCAAGACTTTTTTGTCTGATCGGTTCGAGTATGTTGAGTATGGTACACCGTAGTATATGGTGTGGTCGGGTCTTGATGGGTTTGGTTTGCTTTGGTTTGGGTTCTCTGATCGTTAAACTCCGGCCGCAGACTGCGTGGAAGAGGAAGCAGCAGCAGCAGCAGAAACCGTAATCAAAATGCGAATACGAATGCGAACTACTTTTGCGATCTGATGCGATCTGGTTTGATTTGGTTTGGTTCGCCTCGCAGAGTCGGGATCCCAATTATCTCGTGTAGACCAGACCAGACAGACTAAATAGTTTTATTACCGCTGGTAGTACAGTAGTTGTAAGTAAAGCCTCGATTTCAAGACCCCCCGCTCTATAAAAAAAAAATCAAAAAAATCGGGTGTTACACGTGTCGCCGTCGCCAGAGGTCGCCAGCACAAAGCCCCCACACACTCAAGGTAGAGCATACATAAATTCATAATCTCTTACATAAAACGATAAATATAAAAGGCAAATATTTACGCAACAGAACAGAAACGGTCAGAGAAGAAATAACAAATACGAAATAGTTCAAACAGGTAAGTTTCTTAGGTCTCTCGCTATTTGTTTCTTATCTCAGCGATTCTGCGATTCTGCGATTCTACTGACCCCTGAATGATAAGATCTAGTTTGTTATATGTATAGAATTTGGGTAAAAAAAATATAGGTATACGGATTATTTTGCTTTAATACAAAAGGGTTTCGTGTTTCGTATCGATCGTAAGTTTAAATCTAAAGTATTTTTTCAAGTACATGATAATAGATTTGATTTGTTTTTTTTTTTCGCAGAATCTTAGCACTGCAATTCGATAAATCCACATCGAAAAAAGGCATTATCTTTTTGAGTTTTTCATAACCAGCTATGCAAATGTTATGATAGTGTTATTTAGACAGTTTGAGCCCATTCATATTCAAATTAAGCCATTTTCGACTCATGTGAGGAGGAGCCCTCCGCTCGATAGGGCGGGAAAACTCGTCTGAAGCGGCTCTAAGTTGTTTTTCAATTGTGTTACTCTTTTAGAGGCCTCTTTTCTTTTCTTTTCGTTTTTTTTTTTTTAATTGTGTTACTTTTTTTCTGCTGAATGGGAATGAAAAACGTTCGTTTAGCACTTAAATAATGAAAGTAAATAGGCAAACAAAGATTTCAAATGCGTTTCTGGCTCAGTGTCGCCACCCACACAACAAGGCAAACACCCATTTGAATGCCATCTCGCTTTAACTTCAATTAGAGTCGATGGACCAAGACCGCCCCCACACGCACACACCTACAAACCTACAAACCCGGGGCCCCAGAAAATATAACCCATCTCACACACTCCCCGCAACTTCGTACTTCGTATACCTATTTGCCAAAGGCTGGACCCCTCCCCAATTTTCTATTATATTTGGGGCTCGTCAACCAAAACAGAAAACGCCAAGACAAGACAACAAGCCGCAGCCAATGTACACAAATAATTTGGATGATTTGTGCCTGTCCAAAGTGCAAAAGAGTCCGAAACGCAAAAGAAAAGAAGAGGAGGGAGATTGGTTCGCGAAATTCAGAAACTCAAATACTAGCTATATTATCTCTGGCAGGTGAGAATCACCTATGGGCACGGCACTTCCGTATTTTCTCTTTTCGAAAAATACTATTTTATTATGATGTTTTGTGTAAATGTTATTAAAGTAAGCAAAAACAGTGTGAAGGGTTCAAAGCATTTATTTTAACTGCTTTGAAATTAATATTAATAATATTAGTTATATTATATAACTAGAATATTGTAAGGATCTTATAGCTATCATCATATTCCATAGTTATTTCTCGATTTGTAAAATCTTTATCTTTAACAATATTCTAAAAATACCTGCAAGTAAAATTCCCATTTCAATTGTACAACTTTTTGTGAAACAACCAGAATGCTGTTTAGTCACGTTCAAGATACTGATTTTACAAATGTTGGGAGAGATAGATAAACATGTGGACACTGAAATTGGTGAAAAAGGGAAAATATACAGCACCGAGCCGGGCCTTTTTTGATTATAACGAGCGTTATACACGCCGCAAGTTATCATTTCTTCATCATTTCGCATTTTTTTTCTTTTTTCTGGCCGATGTGAATGACACCCGAGAAGAGTTCAAGGCCAGCATATTGGATAGACAGACAACAGCAGAATATTACAAATTATTTAAAAATATATAGGAATGTATTCTAAGCCAATTAACAGAATTACATATTTATTTTGTTATAAATAAATATAAAATATTTTTTGAAGTCATTCTTAATTTTTTTGAAATTTGTTTAATTTTCCAACTCACATTTTATTCAAGTTACTTAATTAAGCAAATAGAAACTGGGTGAAATTCAAGAGACCTACATTGCAAAGTAATAAAATTGCGTCGTCGCATGAGTCGAAATCCGATTCCGATTTACATCCCGATTCATTGGCTCCATCGGCTCAATCGTTGATTATTATAATTCATAAATTAATAAATTAATAAACGTTCGCGGCGCAGTGTCGATTGGTGCCAGTTGCTGACGTCACGGCCAAGACAATTGATTTGGGCCGATTCCTTCGATTGGAGTGCCAGAAATCGGAGAGAAAATAAAACCGCAACTCAAATATCATCGACAGTCGGGGTCTTTAGCCCGACAGCGTTTTATCAAAAGGGTTAAAGTGTTCAGAAGGCTGTCATCACAATCTTGGGAATCGAATCGGTCAACTGTACGAACTTTTGTATGCCCTGACTGAGAATCTAGTTATATGTTATCGATATTTTCGATACTTTCACACTTTGTTGTTTCGAAAGAGAAAATAGTAATCTGTAGATATTTTTTCAAGCTCTAGTTATGGAATTCTTAACTTTAGAGATAAAGCTGGAAATTATTGATTAATCTACTCGGAGAGGGGATTTAATCTTTTTTGTTCTTATAATCGTATCCAATTATCTGTGAAACTTCATAAAAACATGTTTCATTGTGAATCATATTGCAAGTTAGTTAGTGGAATTAAGTAAACAAAAATTTTCCAAATTATGACGGCACTTTATTTTTGTCTTTATGAATCAATGATAATATAAATAAGAAACCGGGGGGTCATTTATCATACCTGGTATTTCCATGACCCTCTGTGTCGGCTATGGTCGTGAAACGCACTGTACTACATACATGGCTAGACATCCCATTTCCAATTACCGACCTGCATAACAAATAAATTGCTAACGCTAATTTCCATTCCGGCGACCCACTCACTTGCGAAACTCCCCACCTCATCTCACCTGGATGCTGGATTCTGGATTCCCGATTCCCAACTCCCCTGCCAGCCATCTTTTCACCCTTCGATGCATTTTGAAACCGGCTATCGAGTGGGGGACTCACCTGAATGACGACAACCGAACCACGTTGTCGTGTGTACGTCACAACAAAAGCCGGAGAAAAGTTTTTCACTCCACGGCATTTCCGGACGACCCCCTACACTTGGGAAAAATATCATTTTCTTAGTGTACCATCCTGAGGGGTCAGGTGGTTTTTTAATTTCGATTTAATATCCTAGAGTTTGAAAATTTTATTTTTCATCTGTAGATTTTAAACATTTAAATATCCCTTTTTGAACTGATTTTTAAAATTTGTATATATTTTAATTTGGTAAATCTCTAAAAATAGAAAAATGATTATAGTCATTAAAATGTAACTATCTATTAAATTATTTTGAAAATTGAAATTTCATTAATAATTTCTTTAGATCTACAAAAATGTCGCTAATATTTTTCTTTAAGTGAACGTCAAAGCCAGTTGAGTTTTGTAATAGACTGGCGTTTTGTGGGGGGTGCAAAAGGGGAAAAGGGAAAGGCTATGGAAATCAACGGGAAGCCGGCTTCTGGTCTAGATCAATTTTCCAAGAAACGCTTTGCCAGCGTTGCGTTTTGACCTTAGACAATTGTTGGCTCGCGTTTTTTTGTATTTGTATTTGTTGTTGTTGTGGTTTTTGTTGCCCGTTGCAGTGGAATAATCTAGCAACGTAATGGAATTTAATGCCATATCAAATGACAACAATAGAGCGGAGAATTTTAGATGAATGATCATAGAAAATACTTGGTTACCCAGGCCACACGAATAAATGAATGAATCAAAAAGTAGATATTAAAGATCATTTTCAAGTAAGAAGTTTAAACTTTAGAAATGTTTCTCTTTAGGGATAATATTTCTTTCAAATTTGTATAGAAATTACTGTATTAAAACGGTTTTAGTTAAAGTCTAGAATCCTTAGATATGTTAGGAATTAACGTTACTCATGACAATTCAAGGTTATAACCATAGAGAATCCTAACTGGATTTATGACTTCTGTTCTTAGTGATTCCCCATATGAAAATATTGTAATTAAAAATGCAGAATACAAATTCAAATCAGTTTAATCAGTTAGTTATTCATGTTGTTTACCCAGAGATAATTGTTAATAGATGTTGGGAGAAAAGTCCTGAACGTTTTGCAGTGACTCATTCGTTGGCAATTTCAATCAATATCCGGCCGCAATACGGTCTCACTGATTTCGATTTCGATTTGCTTTGGAACTCAGAAATTATGCCCCCATAAACGCTCTGATTGCATTTTATTGTCTCCTGTTTGTCGCCGTGCTCCGATGAAAGCCCCAGGCAACACACAAAAGCAAACAGAAAGCACCGAAAAATGGCCAAAACTCATTTAATGGGGCCATATATAAATTTCGGAGCGGACTTATCGGCCGACTGGCATTACAATATCTTTATTTCGATTTTTCACTCGGCTGTTTAAGGTTTGTTTTTTTTTTCTGTCTTTAAGGGGAATTATAAAAACAAGCCTAAGAAATTCAGGTGGAGAAAAAGAAAAAAGGTTGGTGAGATTTCAAATCATAAAAAGATAAATTACGCACATATTTTGCATTCCTTAATTTCGTATTTTACCATTTTTTGATACATTTGGTTTTCTTATTTTTTTTAAATAAAAATTCTCTCTGAAGAAATGGGTTCATTCTAAAAGACGATTGCTGTTCTACAAATTAAATTTGGCTTTTTATTTCCTGCTTAGCTTACTCAGCAAACCATTTCGGTAATAATATCAATCAACAAAAACGTGATGCTCGAAAGAAGACGACAAAAAATATCAACAAATTTAATCATTTTGTTTTGAACGAAAAGTTTATTTGAATGATGCATCGACATCGGGACAGCGATGAACTTGCTCCACCTGCTCCCACCCAAATATACATATATATATATCAAATATCTCCCCTCCCAATCAAATATCCACATTCTAACATTTGTACGTATATGTGCGTGTCTGCTGGCGTCGCAATAACAAAATAATTGAGGTGGGCTCGCAAAAAAGTGGTCAAAAAATGTAAAAGATCATCGACTAACAGCTACCCTTTAATAACAGTAGCTGTAGTTTATTTTCCATAATTTAAAAAATAGTAGAACATCTTGGGAACATTTTTTAAAGGAAAAGGTATTAGGGATACTAATGAATAAATATTTAGTATATTAGCTAGACTATTCAGTAAATCTTAAAGTTCTTCGACTAACAGGTACCCTTTAAGCTACTGTTATTAAAGCTTATTTTCAATAAATAAAAAATAAAAGATCAACTTGGAAACATTTGAATAAAAAAAGGTATTATGGATACAAATAAATTTATATTTAAATATCTGTAGAAAATATTATATACTCTTAAATATCAAAAACGATAACATATTTACCAAGCACTCTCCCTGAATTTCTAAATTTCCTATTGGCAGATAAATTAAGTTAGTTAATAAGTTGCAAACAACTGAGTAAATAGAAAAACCCTTGAACTTTTTAGGTATCGGACATCAAAACAAAAAAGTAAACTAGCAGACAAGAAATCAACTTCAGAAGTGATTGCCATTGAAAATTTTTGGGTGAAAGCCAAAGAGAGGAACTAGTAAAATGGGAAAATGGAGAAAATTTGGGTAAAAAAAAAAGAAAACAACAAAATAGGTTTAAAAAAATATATAGAAAATTGGGGGGAAAAAGAGCTGAAAAAGAGCTTATGTGAGACGACATTAGGTATTTTATTTTGTCGATTTAAAGCCAGACAAACAACGAATTTCGTGGGCAAAGCGGAATGCGAGCAAACTATAATAGTGTCGCATCAACAACAACAAAAACTACACAAACAACAACCACAAAAACAAAATACAAATGAAACAATTTTCATACATAATTAAATTGATTAACTAAGTTGGAATTATTCAAGTCGTTGTCGCTGCCGCCGAGCTTTGCATACTAAAATGAAAAAATAAACAAATTCAAAACAAAACAAAAAAAAACAACCCAAAGCCAGACGACTAACAAAACAACAACAGACTCGCGCAGCAGCGACGACAATCATTAACTAATCTAGAGAGCAGAAAATTGTATTAAATTAACCAATAAACAATTGCTGACTAAGTCAAGTCACGAGACTTTCGAGATGCAATTAAACGACAGAACGGACAGACAAACGGACAAACAGCGGGGAAATGTGAAATGTATATTGTATATTGTATCTCGAAGGAGGAGCAAAGTCCACTTAATTTACAGGCATCAGCATCCTAGGGCTTCCCAGCTGGACAAAAATAAACCGAGTGCATCATGGACAGCTGGGATACGCACATACAGTAGTCAGTCGCTAGGCAGAATCATAGTCCTTTCGGTATTGTAGGAGTGCCAGTTTTTTAAAGGTATTTTTTAAACTATTTATTGATTTTTTGCGAGTATAAAATGGAACGTTTTTTTATGGAAAAATATTTAAAAATAAAAAAAAAAAATTTCTTGTATTTTGAACAAACCTACTTGGATTTTTCTTTATTTTTATTTTTCTTTCTTTTTTAAATTCCTTTTTTTATCGGTATTTTCAAGACAATTTAATAAAAGGGTTATTTTAAACGTTTAGAAATACAACTTTTTTTAGTGCTTGTAGCCACTAACCACTGTACTTGTGTGTACTTCGCTGCTCAACAAGTGCAACACTTTGTTAATTTTCTTCTGCTATTTTCTATTGTCTCCATTTCCCTTTCGTGTGGGTTTTCCCGCCGCCCCTTCCACAGCAGACACACCCTCGCAAAAGGAAACTACATTAAGTGAGTTTTCCAGCAGGTTGCCAAGGAGCCGCGACCTTGTTGGAAAAACATCCAATTCAATTCAATTCAATTTGATTATATGAGCATTAAGCGGAGCAAACAAATGGCTCAAGAGAGCGGAATGAAATGAGACAGCGTGTTGGAAAGCCGGAAAAGTGGGCGGGGGTGGGTGTGGATGTGGATGTGGGGAAATGGAATACCGAGCAAACAGCGAACAGCTGAGGGAAAAACTTGAAAAGGATTCGCGTGGTGTTGCCTAGGAACTTCAGCTTAAGGAATGCCGTTTTTTCAACAAAAACGTTTATAAGGCGACTTGGAAATTAAAGGTGTACCAAAGAGCAAATTATAGTCTTCTAAGCAGGGAGCAGTAAAGCTTTGGATTTATCAAAATGAAAATATACAAATATTTTATTTTATATTCCCTGTAAATATTATAAAGTTTTAAAGAAATTTTGTAAATATTATATGTTTTCATTTAGCTAGAACTTATTGAGAATTTTAGAGTCATTAAGGTGAAAAAAGCATTTTTCAGCTAACTGAAGAACTAAATTAAAGTTCGAAAGTTTAGCATATCTCCGAATTTAGTTTTCAAAGCATTTCCGCAAGAAGATTACATTTACGGGGGGATCCCTGTACTCGCCCATGTAAACATACATACATAATTGTGCGTGTGCGTGTAAACATAATTGCGCGTGTGTGTTGGTACACGTGCGTGGCTTTCAATGCCGCAAAGTTTGTGGGGGCCAAATAGTGTTTTTCTTGTTTTGTTTTTGTTTTTGTCAACTTTTGCTGATATCGATAGCAGAATTATCGAGAGTGGGCGACGGGCGGAGTGGGCGGCAAAGGGTGGAAATCAATCAAGAAATATTTCTAGGGGGCAATATTTTTACCCAAAATATGTGTATGTGTCCACCTTTTGGGGCGGTCTATTTTTGTTTGCCATCTATTTACGGCAAAAGCACACATAAAGTAAGAAAGGCAGAAACACGAAGACAAAATTTAAAATTAACCATCTCAAGCGTCTGTAAATTACCGCAAAATGGTCAATAAAACAGATTATGAAAGTGCTTTTTATCAGCTATACCAGACCTCCCATTTTTAAGTTATTTTAATTTTTAATATTCACTTCTTATAGCGAACCTCTTATTTTATGTATGTACATTCGTATGTACTTAGGTTCACTATCCATTTTTTGCAAGTAAACAAAAACAAGTTTGAAAAGAACTAAAAGAAATGCGTATCAAAATTCCAGGGTTAATCGAAAGAGTTATTTAGAAAGTTAGGAGAAAATAAGAAGAAATATATGTTTACTGAAGTGGTTGATTGTAATTCTAAATTCAAAAACAATTTCTTTACTGGTCCCTACTAAGGCCTACTATCTATAATAAATTCTGGGTTTCCCATACTTATTTACCAAAAGTTTCTTGTTTTATGAATCTGTAAAATATATCTTATAATTATTCCTTAAATCCATAAATGTAATGATTTCTTGAGATGCAAAAGTGTAAATATTCAAAGTCGATAAACCATAGTTTTAGGTAGTAATCGAAATTCGAATGACAAAGTGGGCAAGGTGTATTGTCATTTGGCGTACTTAAAGGTAAAATAAAAATCAAAACAAATGAGAGCAAAGAGAGGCTTTAAGGGGGAAAAAGGGGGAAGGGAAAGGGGGTAAAAGAGAGTGGGTACAAACCTGTTCCGCGGGCCGCGTACGTTGTTGTTGTTGCCTGCAGCGACGAACTGGAGCCCGGCGAGGGGTTGGGGGGCAGCAGCGGTACGGCCGAGGGTCCAGCGCCACTGGTTTTTGTGAATTTCAAAAGCATAGTTTTGGTCCGACGTCTTTGTTGATGTTGTAGTTGTTGTTATTGTTATTATCGATGTTTAGTTGTTGGCTTGGCTAACGGGACAAATTGGGAGTCCAAGTGGCCAAAAGGCTTTGGCTTTTTGCCTGCGTCAACGCTTCGTCTTCTTCTTCTTGCTCTGCTTCTTATTCGCCTGTCTATTTGTTGCTATTTTTAGCAACAACAATTCCTCCTCCTTTTCTGCTCTCTCTTTCGCCGTCTCCCTGTCCCTCTGCTCACTCGTTCTCTCTCTCTCCCTCTCGCACACTGGATTCCTGCTCCTGACGTTTTTTGTTTTATCAATTATATTACAGTTACAGTTCTTGCCTCTCACTCACTCACACACTCGCGCTCTCGCTCTCTCTTACACGAGTGGGTGCCTGCACATGTGTGCGTGTGGTGTGTGCCTTGCTCAATTGTTTTTGCTGCGTGGTCAAGTGTTTGGCATTGTTTTTTCGGTCGCACTATCACTTGCATTCACCGCTCCACTGGGTTGACAATGTCGCTGTTGCACGTTAACAAAAAAACACTATTTTGCGCACTATTTGCGGACGCTGTTTCTATTTGTCTTCTTCTATTCTTCAACTTGTTGCGCAGGGATGCCAGACCTGGCCGGTATGATACCGATAACATATGTATCGGGTTGATGTGTCGGCTAGTTGGTTGGTGTCTATGCTAAGTGGTGGATTTATTGGGTAATCGGTGGGTGACTTGGCTAGGGCACTCGAAATTCACCATTTGGCGATAACTATTGAAATCGATTACTGGTTGCTGTCTTGGCTAACTGGTGGATGACTTGGCTACTGATTATTCGATTGCACGTTTTATCGGTAAAGCGGGTACTCTTCGCACGTGTTGCGATTTGCGTGTTTTGGGTTTTCGGGCACTTTCTTTCGAGCATTTCTCGCTTTACTCGCACTGACCATGGGCAAATTCCGTTCGAAGCTAAAGCGCCATGGGAAGGGGAAGACGTGGGGCAAGGGCCAGTCGGCCACCTCGAATCCCGACCAGATGAAGCACCGCCTGAAGGCCAAGTCGCGTTTCTTCCAGCCCAACCTGAGTTTGGGTAAGAATCTAGAGTCTAGACAAGCAGGTGGCCATGATAATGATTCGCTCCCCTTCCAGCCGCTGCCACGCCCACCGGCCTCACCCTGGAGGCGGTGCACAAGCACGAGCAGCGCCAGGCGTTCAATGCGGAGACCACGACGGTCAACGAAGTGGCCGGCAGCCTGCGAAGCTTCCGGCTGGACGACGAAGAAGACATGTCGGAATCAGGGGGCACCGCACCCAGCGGCACCTACAAGACCTTCCAGACCTTCGCCTCCAACTACAGCAGCTGCAGCAACACGAGCTTCCGCAAGCTGCTCACCGGCTTCCGGGCCTCCTCGGATCTGCACAAGGAGATGCTGGCCATTTTGAGCGCCCTCACCGAGATAATCCGCGAGAGCGGCGGCGGCGAGACGTCCACGGAGTACTTCCTGCTGCTCATGGAGCAGATCGAGGCGGCCAGCGAGGAGCGGGACATTGTGGCCGGCGTGGCGCTGCTCTCCATGGGCATTAAATCGGTGCCGGCTGCGGTGCTGAGGAAGCGTTTCGCCCAGACGGCGGCCACCATGCAGGCGCTGCTCCAGCGGTTCGTGGAGGCCACCAACCAGTCGGTGATTCGCTATGTAACTAGTTAATTAATAACATAGGGATGGCTATTATAACCTCTTTTTCTTTATCCACAGGTCATTGGCTGCCTGTCCGTGCTGCTGCGTGCCCAGGACTACGCCACCTGGACGTACAGCTCCACGTTCCAGTACTTCGATGCCCTGCTGGCCTTCAGCATTCACTCCAAGCCCAAGATCCGCAAGGCGGCCCAGCATGCGGTGGTCTCTATCATACACGGCAGCTGCTTCATGTTGCCATTGGCTAAGTCTGATGAGGATCAGGAGGAGAAGGAGCAGCCGAAGGTGAAGAACCACCCTGCCAGCAGCCGGGTGACCAAGTTCTGCCTGGCCCAGTTCAAGCCGGAGGTGCTGGCCAATGCCCAGACGACGGTGCTCCACACATTGGCCCTGCTCAAGGACACTCTAGCTGGCTTCCGCACGGAGGACATACGCAGCGTGTGCGAGCACCTGCTCTCCATCATGACGGCGGCCAATGTGCTGGTGCGCACGAACTGCTTCCAGGCGCTGCACGCCCTCTTCCTCACGCGCAGCCCGAATCTGAATGCCTCGCTGTGCGCCAAGCTGCTGGCGGCCATCCACGAGTATCGGCCGGATCGCAGCGATGTCCGGCAGACGCTCGCCTGGGTGACTGTCCTGAAAGAGGGCCACCTGCACCTGGCCACCCTGCAGCTGGATCTGTGCATGCAGGCGCTGCCCCGCCTCGTAGAGATCTGCACCACGGACCTCTGGCTCTCGGAGCGAACGGAACTGGTGGTGGGCGTTTCGAACTGCATCAAGGAGCTGCTGCAGGACTGCGTTGCGCGTGCCTGTGCCACCGAGGAGGAGGCCCAGCGCAGCAGGCCCAGTGTGGCCAGGATAATCGGATCGCTGCACAAGGTCCTGAACGCTCCCTTCGGCGAGATCTCCAAATATGTGATCCTCATCTTCTCCATTGTCTTTGAGGCCTGCGGCAGGCAATTCGGGTAAGGCTATCTATATAATCTATATAAACCAGGTTTCGGAAATTAACACACATGTTAAAAACATGAAGAATTTTATTCCACAGTGTGAGCAAAATTGTTGACATGTGTGTCAAATAGAAAAGTGTTAAAATGTCAAAAATAACTGTTAGCACTTGTGCTTTTTACACAATGTGTTATGAACACGACTGTTTTTAACACAAATGAAAGTTACATTTCTTGTACTCTCGAAAACCGTGCAATTTTCCGTTCAACATACAATTCTGACACTTAAATGTAAAAAACTCATTGTGTTAAAAACACGCTGAGTAAAAAACACGTCGTGTAAATAACACCAATGACATGTGTGTGTGTTATTTATGTTTCTAACATATGTAGAATACAAATTTTTACACACAAGTCAATAACCTTTTTTGAACTTAACAGTGTTCAGTGTTTAACAGTGTTTATTTATTTATTTATTTATATAAAGCAAACTTAAAGTTAAAACTATGAGCTAACTAAGAATTAAGAGCTCTAGCAGCTAAGGCCTTCAGATCGTCTGAGGTGTTGAATTACATTTTTATTTTTATTATTTAAATTTAGATTTTGAGTTTAATTTGGGCTTTTTCAAGTGTCGATTTAGATACATTTATATTTATTATTTGAAATTTAGATTTTAAACTTAATTTGGGCTTTTTCAAGGAATGAGATGAGAACAGTGTGTGTTATTTTCCGAACCCTGATATAAACTAGATACCAAAACCTAACTAAATCCTTTTTTTCTTCAGGAAAGAACTCACTCCCTCGCTGCTCACAATCGCCAAGCGCTACGACAGCCAGAGCGGCCATCGCCTGCAGATCGAGCACACGCTGATCAGCGCCATCAAGGCTCTGGGACCCGAACTCATCCTCACCGCGATTCCACTGGCCGACGGCAAGGGCGGCATGCAGCTGGAGCGTTCCTGGCTGCTGCCCCTTTTGCGCGAGGGAGCCCACGGCGCCAGTCTGCAGTTCTTCAGGGAGAAGATCGTGCCGCTGGCCATGGACTGCCAGCAGAAGTGGAAGGAGTTCAGCGAAGCGAAGAACAAGTCATCGTCGCACATCTACGAGCTGCTCTGCTGCCAGCTGTGGGGCCTCTTTCCCGGTTTCTGTCGCCGCCCAAGGGATCCGGAGTACCTGCGCCAGCTGGCCCCCACTTTGGGTGCCGCCCTGGAGAAGAATCCCGAGTTCAGGGCCCCCATTTACGATGGTCTGATGGAGCTGCTCGACGAGAGTCAGAGTGCGGAGTGCCATCAGGCGATTGGCCAGTATGCCAAGAACTTTTTGCCCCGTCTGTTTAATATCTACACCCAGAAACCGAGTGGAACTTACGAGGCGGATCAGCGGAAGCGCGTGCTGGACGTCATCCGCTTGTATATCTCAAGGGCGCCGGCTGATGTGCAACTGCAGCTCTTCGAGAACGCCCAGGGACAGCTGGCGGCCAGTGCGGTGGCCAGTTTCGAGTACGACGCCCTGTTCGACATCAATGCGGCCATTGTGCGCGTGCAGAAGTGCAAGGGCATCGAGGCGTACTTCGAGAAGTACATGGCACCCATTCTGCGGAACGACAAGTCCAAGTTGGTGGCCAAGGATGAGCAGAAGCTGAAGAAGCAGCAGAGGAAGACCTACGAGTGGGTGGTATACTAGCTGTTTAAAGTATAAAACTAACTCTGGGTATTTTGTAGGCTCCTGCGGGAACTGATGACCTCGGAGCTGGCGTCTTGCCAGAAGTTCACCCGCAAGAACAGCATCGCCCTGCAGCAAATCCTGCTGGAAGCCTTCACCACCAGCTGCAATGTCTGCCAGGCCTCGCGATTGTAGTGAGTTTTTGAGTGTATAAATACTAGGGTTCGGAAAATAACACACTCTGTAAGAAACTTGTGTTATTAACAGTTAAAAAATTGTAGCTTACATATGTTAGAAACATAAATAACACACACACAGTTTATTTGTGTTATTTACACGTCGTGTTTTTTACACAACGAGTTTTTGACATTAAAACGTCAGAAATATGTGTTGAATTGAAAAATTCACGGTTTTCTGTAGTTGAAAAAATTCATATATGCTTGGAAACGGTTAAAAATAACAATTAAAATATCCTGGCCCAATATTAAATCTTCACTTTCCCTTCGATTCGTTAATGTCCATAAAATGTAATTTTCATTTTTGTAAAAAACACAGTGTGTAAAAAACACAAGTGAGTTGTGTGTGCTAACAATTATTTTTCACATTTTAACACTTTTGTTTTTGACACATACATATGTCAAAAACTTTGCTCACACTGTAAAATGCCATTTTACACGTTTCTAACATGTGTGTTAAATTCCGAACCCTGATAAATACCTCCAGTGAGTTACTACCCTGAATATTATCCCTTAGCTGCCTGAAATCCCTGATGGAGTGCCGCAGCAACCTGTCGTACAACGATCAGCTGGTGATGAAGGCCATTCCCGAGGCAGTGCTCAGCTACAAGGAGTTCTCCACGCGCAAGGAGCAGGTGGCCGAGCAGCTAATCAAATCGATCACCCAGCTGTACCAGGATGCGGGCAAGATCAATGACTTTGTGGACATATTGACGGCCGGCTTTACTGGCGACGAATCGCTGGTGACCAACACGATCCTCGCCTTTCGGGCGGTGCTCCAGCAGCAGGGACAGCATCTCACAGTGGCCACGCTCGAGTTCGTCCTGCAGCAGGTCTCCGTCTTCCTCGTCCAGAAGTCGCGCAATCAATCGGAGGCAGCCGTCGCCTTTCTGATCACCTTCATCAAGGTGATGCCCATACCCCTGGTGGCCAATCACCTGGAAACGATTGTAGGTAGTTCCCTATTCCTCCTAAGCAAATGATTAATCAATGATCCGTATTATAGATGCGCTCCCTGTCCGCCATGACCAAGGACACGAAGCGCTACTGCCGCATCCAGATCGGCTACTTCCTGAAGAAGCTCTGCAAGCGCTTCAGCACCGAGGAGCTGGCCCGCTTCGTGCCCGGCGACGACGAGGTGACCCACCGGCGGCTCAAGAAGATCCGCAAGCAGATGCGCCGGGATACGCGCAAGAAGCAGAGCGAGGAGGCCCAGGCGGATAGCTCCGACGAGGAGCTAGTTGGCGGTCTGGAGCAGAAGAGCTATACGTAATAGAGCCACCTATTCATGGGAATTACCCATTGATTTTAACCATTGTAATCCCCTCACAGCATCGATGACATTCTGGCTGACTCCGACTCGGATCTGCCCGAGGATATGGACGCCGAGGATGAAAGCGGAGTAGCTGGCAAGCGGGAGAAGAAGTCCAAGCAGAAGAAGAGCACTTACATACGCGAGGATCCCGATGAGATTGTCGATTTGGCCGATCTCAAGTCTATTGGCAATGTTTTAAGTAAGTTTAAAAGGAATTCTAGGATGCCACAGATATAATAACTCCATTTTTCAGCTAGTGGCTCTGCTCAAGCGGCTGCCACCGCCAAGAGCCTGAAGACGAAGCCCCAGCTGCCCAACGGCGGCTTCAAGACGGCCGACGACGGACGCCTGATCATCAGCGACAAGGCTCTGCGCGGCCAACGAGGAGGAGGAGGAGGCGGCGGCGACGATGAGTCCGACTCGGACTCCGATTCCGATGCATCGATGGGCGAAGCTGGAGGAGCGGCTAAGGAGCCCAAGGCCAAGCGCGGAATGGAGGAGGATTCCAGCGACGAGGAGGAGCTGCAGCAGCAGCAATCGAAGGCCGCCAAGCGGACGCGCAAGGCGGGCGATGCGATGAGCATGAAGTCCGGCAAGACGACGGCCAGCAGTCGCTACACAGCCGGCGGCAAGGGCATCCATCGCCAGCTGGCCGGTGGCCAATCGGATGCCATGTCAGTGAAGTCGGGCAAGTCGGCTGGCAATGAGTACAGCAGCAAAAAGGCCAAGGGCGACATGAAGAAGCGCGGGCAACTGGATCCGTATGCGTACATACCGCTCACAAGGAATAACCTGAACAAGAGGTGGGTATCTGGGGGCTAGGATGTATAACTATCTAACTCGATCTCTTTCTTTTTCGCCCGCAGAAAGCGTTCGCTGAACTCAAGGAAATTTAAGAGCGTCTTGCGAGGAGCAGGCGGTGAAGGAGGAGGAGGAGGAGGCGGCGGTCGGGTGTCCAAGAAATACAAATAGAGAGGCCACTAACTGGATCGTAAAGCTATAGAGATATAATATAACGACTGGATAGTGCGGACTGCTGATAAGCAAGCCGAGACGTTGATGATTATTTCCCTTCCCTGTTACCTTGCTTAAATATATAAATATAATTAATTATGTATGCTTGCGGAGGGGGTTGTAAATGCCAGAGATAAACTAAAGCGAAAACAGAATAGTCGGGTATTAAGTGACTATGAATAAAAGTGGAAAATGTAGCCTACATTATATGGTTAATAGTTAAGTAGCTATGACTATTTATTATCGTAAATGCCAGAGTCAAAATACAGATTACAGATTACAAATTAGTGGAGGAAGCAAATTCCTGATATATATATTCTATACATAGCCCGGAAAATCCTTTTCGATGTGCGTCCTGCTCCACTCGCCCTGCGGATCCAGTCCGGCCATCGTTTCCTCAATGAAGTGCATCCTGTTCTGGCTGTCCACCAGGATGACCGTGTGCGTCCGACTGCCGTAGGCATGGTCTGCAATGTGCACGTTGAGGGCACTCAAGCCCTCGCCCCAGTTGGGCGCCCGCCTTTTTAGCTCGGCATCTGGCCAGAATCGGTGCTTGTTCCTCAGCAGCTGCATCAGTTGGGAGGAGAGGGTCTCCACACTGGCACCCCCATGCTCCCGCACTATCGCCTCGAACTCCTGCTGGCCGTGGCGCACCTTCTCGAAGGGCGTGTGTGGCAGGCTGTTGCCGAATCCGTAGCAACCGCCGTTCCGGAACTCCTCCAGCGTCGGCGGCACATTGCTCAGCAGCTCCACGCGTGCGGGCAGCGATGGAGATCTTTAAAGAGGTATAATACATATAATGTATAAAATTATTACTTTGTGTTCACTTGAAGATGGAGATCTTTAAGCATAAATAAGGAATATATGTATATAATTAGTACTTTACTTAAACCAAACAAAACACAATTATTTATTTATATTGGTCTTTATCGCCGTAAGTCAAATTAAGATCATATAATTTATGGTCTTTTATTAATGGCACCCATAAACTGATATTGGTTCATCCAAATTTAATCCAGCTAAATCGCTTGATTTTTAGGAACTTATATTCCATATTCCTTAGAAAAATTCAAATATTTTGTAATATATATTTTTTATATTAGTTCTCCAAATGATTTTAAAGAAAATATATCAATTTTATAAGGGGACGAGCTCAATACCAACAGGTAACTTAGCTTTTTAAAGATTTTTCAGTTTAAAATATTTTTTAAATATATATTTTTTTAAATTTCAATGAATGTATGGTAACAAGAGATAAAGGGAGTTCAATATAATTAAAAATTTGGAACGATTTGCCTTAGGTTCGTATATTTAGGAGAAGTTACCAAAAAATTTATTAGAATTTTTAATAATTTAAAAACCTTTTTTAATTTAAATGAATGATTGGTAATAAGAGATTTTGAGAATTCAATACAATAAACTATATATTAAATATTTGGAATGATTTGCTTTGGGTTTGTATATTTAAAAGAAGTTACCAAGAAGTTTATCAGAATTTTTCATAATTTAAATGAATGATTGGTAACTAGAGAGGTATAGAGTTCAACACCCACTTTTTTTCAATATTTAAACTTTATAGTTCTAAATTTACAAGAAATCAACAAGATGATCAGTATTTTACTGAAAAAGTATCATGAAGTTCCAATAAATCTCCTTAGTTAATATAGAATATAGAGGACTCACCCAATCTCGATGGACACAAAGTTGAAGGCACTGTACTTGGTGCAGTCCTTGAGGAGCCTCTGGTTGTAGTTCCGGATGCTGTGCTCCTCGTCCGCCTGGGTGACGAAGTCAGCCACGATCATGCCGCGCCCTAGTAAGAAATGTTCGTTATTCGATTGCCCCTTACTCGGATTCGGATTTGGATTTGGATTTGCATTCAGATTCGGATTCAGATTCGTATTCAGATTCAGATGACTGTTGTTGTTGGAGGTGGTGGGCTTGTTGCTGTTGTGATTATGCGGTTGCAAAATGTTCTTGTGCGCTTCAAACAGAAAACAGAAACGAAGAAAGTTGTTTTTTTTTTGGATATTTTCATTTCTTTTGTCGCCTTGATTTGTGAAAGTTTTAGTTTGGGCCAAAATGAATGGTGCGTGTGTGCGTGTGGCAGTGAGTTTTGGTTAGTAAGCTTAGCTTAAATGGGGGTTTACCGACTGCATCGCGGGGCTTGGGCTCGCCGGTCAGGTTGAGCAGGGCGCCCACCTTGAAGAAGCCCGCGGAGTGGCCGATGGCCAGCCAGGTTCCACCCTCGCGTCCCGGCTCTAAATCGATTCCTGAAATTGAAGAAAATATATATTAAAAAAAATACTCCAAATTGTTAATAAATTTAATAATTATAAAGGGAATTTAACGTATTTTTTGATCATATATTTGTATAGTTAGTATTGCAATATTATAAAAACCTTATATTAAAACTTTAATAAATATTATATGCCCATATTTATAAGAAATATTCAAGAATATCAAGATTTACCATATAATTTAATTTTAATTGTATTGTTTTACTATCCTAGAACAACAAGCGTGAAACTTATTTTTACTGCACTAGTCACTATGAACATAAAATCTTAAATTAATTACATTAAACAAAATCTTTTACAAATACAGTTACAAGTTATTATATTATTATTTTATAATGCCTTTTACTATTATATTTTATTTAGGTTTACTACTTTTGTTTTAACACCATATTTAATCTTTCAATGTATCAATACTAAGACCTATAGTTTTTTAAAAAACATCCGTTAAAGCACAAAATAAAAATATAAAACTTTATAATTTTTTTAGTAACTTTTATGGCTGTTCATAAAGATTTGATATGATATCCAAGATAACGGCAGTTCTTAAAAAACATTAAAAATATATAAAAAAAAAATTCGAAAACAATTTAAAAGACCCTCTACATAATACTTATTACTTACCACCGTAAACATGATCGGCATTCGCCCACTTGGCCGCGGATTGGGTGGCCCTGGCGAAGAACTCGTCCCGATTGGAGGCCAAAATGAGCTTGTAGCCACCCAGCTGCGGATTGGAGTCCGCACAGAAGAATATCACGCACATCGTATATATGTGCAATACTATATAGGATATATGCGACTATAGTCCGGTTACAAAGTAGCGATGCGAGGTGCTTAGAAGTCGGCGGACAACTGGGGATCGGATCCAAAAATTGGCTTTAATCTCGACGGGGTGTCGGTATCAAAATGGCAGGTCGTTCAGTTCAGTCTCTTTGTTGCTGTGGCTCTACGATGGTTTTATCACTAAATTAACGTACAGCTGATATACAGTCTTATCCGTTGTTTACGAACGCAGCTAATCTAAATCGGTTAGTAAATGGGTTCGGTGCGGTTAGCTTGGTGGGTGTTTTTTCCATGAAACGGGCCCCTATTTGCGATCTATTTACGTCCCAAAAACAGTCTTTAATCGCGAACAAAGCTGTATTTTCATCTATTTCGTTGGTTGGTGTTCGCTTGTTTTGGTTTCACTTTTTATATTTTTATTTTTTAAGCGTTGCCAGCTGATGGGGAATCGATAAGAAATCGTTAACCCTATATTGCCGTTAACGATATATTTATTTTTGAAAGCTTTTCATAACTTGATTGATTAAACTTGATTTTTAAAAATAACCCCCCTAATATCTGACAACAAGAAAATTCTAAAAAAAGATGTAGAACTCAAATAGAAGGAATAATGTCGAGCTTCGCATGAACTAAACTTTTTAATTATTAACAAAACATAACAAAATAACGAATTATTTAACTTTAAAGGATAAACCTAAGAAATCAGAAACTAAGTATTAAAACCTTTTAAAAAACGAAAACATTTTTAAATTAAAAGCAAACTTTAGATTCTGATAAAGAAAAATGCAAACTAGAAAGAAATCCTTAATAATAACTGAAATACGGATTAAAATTCCACAATGGGTCGAAAATCAAGAATCTAGAATTCCAAAAATAATTCAAAAGGTGTGTGTACCCACTGAGCAAGGAGGGTGTACCCGCTATGTGAGGAGGGTGCATTCGCTTCACCCCACTGACATAGCGGACATTTTTGCGTGACCGTTTGCCGAATACTTTCCGGGCTATCGATAGTGCAATCCGGAATGCGGTCACATTGCGGAGCAGTAAAAATCGACGTTAACGTTTCTGATCAATTAAACAATAGAAAAACCCGGCCGCAGATCGCCCACTGACCGTACCGCCCTCGCCACGCCCACAGCGCCCACGCCGCCACGCCCCCTGGCGCGGGTCACATCGATAGAGAGCTTTGCGAGCGTGTGAGTGCGCGCGGAGTGGAAGGAGACGACGAAGAGGAAACCGAAAAAGAGGAAAAAAAAAACAGGCAGGCGAAAAGCGATAAGAAACGGAACAGAACACACTGGGAGAAACTTCGCGATAAGAAACCGAAACTCGGGGCCAGCGGAAATAGCCAAGATTCTGGGATGGATTAGCGGGCGATTGTGAGAGCCAACTGGAACTAGGGACTAGGATCTGGAGCAAGGAACCGCAGTCGGCGCAGCCATGTCATCCGGCGGCGCGGTCAACATCCAGATCGTCTCCATGCCGAACCTGGCCAAGATCGAGAGCTTCCTGAAGGACGTCAGCTACCGGGAGACGATCGAGTACAGCGCCAACTTCAACACGCGCCTCTGCATCGAGCGGCGCCTGCGGCTGCCCTTCCTCGACCCGCAGACGGGCGTCGCCCAGAACCACTCGCAGCTGTTCCTCGACAAGCGCCAGCGGATGCCGGGCTTCCGGCAGGGCCAGATCTACACCTACCCGGCGGCCCGGTGGCGGAAGAGCCGCCGCCAGTACTTGAGCAAGATGTACAGGTGAGGATTGAGCCAGGGGATGAAGAAATGTAGAGTTACACGGGCATTCCGAGGCTCTAAGATGTTCATGATGATCTTTTCTACCTTCTAGATACAAGTTTTATTAACTGGATTGTATTTTCTGTAGTTAGAACCTAGTATACATGTAGAAATCTACAGTTCCGAGGCTCCAAGGGCTTCAGAAATGTCCATTCAAGGTTCTAGATTGTAGTTCTTTTAATTGGATATCATTTTGTGTAGTTAGAACCTAGTATACATGAAGAAATCTAGAGTTCCACGAGTTTTTCCGAGGCTCCAAGGTCTCCAAAAAGTCAGTTTTTGAGGGGTTTTAGTTTCTAGATTTTAGTTCTATTAACTAGATATAATTTTGTATAGTTAGAATATAGTATACATGAAGAAATCTACAGTTCCACGGGTATACCGAGGTTCCAAGAGCTCTATAAAGTTCCTTTCCAGGTTCTAGATTCTAGTTCTATTAATTGTATATCATTTTGTGTAGATAGAATCTAGTATACATGTAGAAATCTACAATTCCACGAATATTCCGAGGCTCTAAGAGCTTCATGATGATTCTTTCTAGGTTCTAGATTCTAGTTTTATTAACTAGATTTTATTTTGTGTAGTTAGAACCTGGATTCTAGAGTTCCACGAGTATTACGAGGCTCCAAAGGCTTCATAATGACCCTTTTTGGGTTCTATATTATAGTTCTATTATCAAGATTTCATTTTGTGTAAATAGAACCTATTATATATAAAGAAATCCAGAGTTCAACAAGTATTTTGAGGCTACAAGAGCTTCATGATGATCCTTTTCAGGTTCTAGATTCTAGTTCTATTAATTGATTATCATTTTGTGTAGTTAGAACCTAGTGTACATAAAGAAATCTACAGTTCCAAGAGTATTCCGCGGCTCCAAGAGCTCCAAAAAGTTACTTTTTGAGGGGTTTTAGGTTGTAAATACTAGTTCTATTAATTGTATATCATTTTGTGTAGCTATAACTTAGTATATAAGGAAGTAACCCAATATTTGCAGTATAATTCCCTCTATAACATGTTAAACCCACTCAATTAACCACCTGTATACCCTTTCAGCCGCTTCCCGGAGCGTCCCTTCCAGGCGCTGCGCAAGGAGCACGAGGCGCTGGTGGCCAGCGGCGTGAACATGGGCCTGAGCCACAGCCTGACCAGCGGCGTGGGTCTGGGCGTGGGTGTGCCCATGTCGCTGCCCCTGCCGCTGCAGCTGCCGGGCAGCCAGAGCCTGGCGAGCAGCTCCTCCCTGACGCTCAACATGCTCACCGGCGGCGGAGCGGCGGTTCCGTCGGTTCTGGGCTCCCTGCACAGCGACACGGCCCACGATTTCAACGGGGCCTTCAGCCTGGAGGAGTCCAGCTCGCTGGGTGCCGCCGGCGGCGATACCTCCGACAGCAAGGACAGCCAGCAGCAGCAGCATCATCAGCAGCAGCAGCAGCAGCAGCAGCTGGCCGCCAAGGAGGAGCAGCTGCCCAAGGAGTGGTTCTACGATGACATGGACATGAACGACGTGGACTCGCTGGAGGAGCCCAAGTCGCCGGCGGACGATGAGTACGACTACGATCCGCGCTACGGCAACAAGAAGCGGCGCAAGCGGCGGCCCGGGAAGCAGCGAGGCGGGGATTCCGGCGGCGGTGGCGGCGGAGGAGGCACCGGCGGGAGTGCCGGCGGAGGCTCCAGCTCGCGGAGACGCAGTGCAGCGGCCAGGTCGCGCATCACCACGACGGACGCGGCGCTGGACGCCTCGCTGGAGGCCATCGAGTCGCTGGGCGAGAGTGTGCCGGGCAGCAATGGCGGCGGTCCGGTCGCCGGCGGCGGCGGCGGCGGCATTCTGGCCGGGATCTCCGGTGCAGGCGGAGCAGGCGGTGCAGGCGGAGCAGGAGCAGGCGGCGCAGGAGGAGCGGCAGGAGCTGCGGGAGCCAACAGCCGGCGATCCCGGGGAGCGGGAACCCGCGGAAGGCGACGAACCAAGGGACCCAGCAGCGCCGTCGGCGTGGCCTGCGATCCCAGTAGTCCCGGCCTGGTCATCGAGCCGCCTTCCTTCGAGAGCGCCGCCGCTGCGGTGGGCGTGGTGGAGGACGCCAACGCCCATCTGCGCAACTATCGGAAGTATCTGTAACTCTGAAAACTAATTCAATTCGCCGTGTAATTCAATCAATATCCCCCTGTTTTCGATTTACCTTTCGCACCTAATTTAAAGTTAGTTCTTAAGCCGCGAATGAGAAGAAGCTAATCACATTGTGGACCAGGAACAGGAACAGAAACAGGATTAGGATCAACACGCGCACCAGGCCGTAGCCAATACAATTCCAATGTTTCGCCTCTCTTAACTTTATGTTCCCATAGCCAATTGATTGTTGTTTTTTGAACTACCAAATGGGCGGGCGAGCTGCTTTCGAAGGGAAACTTACTTAGCAGCTCGCCAGTCTATTTAACTTATATTGTACATTTTCTATACGAGTGTACAGGCATTATATATATTTACCTGCATTATATTAGCGACTCTACTTAAGGCCAGCCCAATTTCGGGGCCCCTGGCTCTCCGCCTAATCGCAATCTCTCGGTTTCTGTTGCTGCTACTTTATATCTATCCTTCACAATTTCCCCAAAAACCCCACACACACATATTATATTCAATTTTTTTAACCAAAATTTTAGTTAAACAAAGGAGACAATTCAGATTGTAATCTATTTAGGCAAGTGGTAGGGTATCTCTAGCATATAGAACAAGCTAAGAAACAATTTCGAAAAACCAAAATTTTTTCTCTAGAATCATAATTCTTAAGCTGAGCTGAAAACGAAGAAAACAAATTTTAACAAAAACTAAGCGAGTATAAAAATAAATCAAGATCAAAACACACAAAAATTATGTACATTTTCGGAAGAAGAATCAAAGTCCACAAAATTTTAACGATTGAGAGGCAAAAATCAGACAAAAAAAACCCACAGAGAAGGCAAAAAAAAATGGAAATAGGTTTCTAAGATGTTTTAATATATTTTGTAATAACAAACGTGCACAAGTGTTTTTCTCGTAACCTTAAAAAACCATCCAGCAAAGGCAAGGGGTGTTCTTAATGATGGGTTCCTCGCGAGGATTGGCCCATCATCAATCATAAAGCTCTATTGCTGGAGGGGATTGGCTCGGTAACAACTATTTCCTGCGTTTGGCAGATGTGGAAGCTTCTTCTGTGGAGGATCTGGTGGTTCGCTTGCGTTTTTGACTGCTTTGTGGTGGCTCTTTATCCATTTCTTCCGGGGATTTCGTTGGCTTCTTCGGGGCTTTTGGCTGTCTCTTGGCTTTGGTTAGTTTTTTTGGCTCTTGCTCAGGTAGTTCCTTGGATTCCTGGTCTTTTTGGGCCTGCGAGAAACTAGAATAAGTTAAATTTCTTTAGGGATTTAATATTATACCTACCTCCTCGTTGGGCAAATCTTTTGGCAATGGTTTCTCTGTGGACTCCGTTTTATTCCCCTGCAAATCGACACCCAGAATCGCCTGGATCCGATCGTATACCTCCTCCACAGTGGGAAACTTGAGAGCACGTGGTGGACCTCGCTTTAGACCCGACCAAAGTGGCACCTGCTCCTGCTGCTTCTGCTGCTCCCCCAATCCAGATCCCAATCCCGGCTGCAAGGCCAACTCGAAGGCGCCTCGCCGCGGTGCTCCGGATGCATTCAGTCGCAGCTGAAGGCGACGGAGACCGCGTTCCCGCAGAGCAGAGTGCAGATCCTTCGCCCGACGACGAAAGACGCGTCAGGAACGACAGTGCTCCACATGGAGCACCGGTTCGTTGGGATCCAGTTCTGCGGCTTCATCCTCCCGAGCGGCTGGCTCCTGGAAAACGTTTCGGGCAGCTTTAAACGATTGAAAAATACAAGTGTACGCAACTTACCGCCGCTTTTTTGGCCCTTTTTGGTGGCATCTTAAGTTTGGTTTGGAATTTTTAAGACAATTTGCGCCTTTAATTTACAGCGTTGCCAGATGGTGAAATAACGAAGGAATGCCCTTGCTATTAAAATATACCTAAAATTAATGGTATTTAAATGGTATTTCTTGAAACTTAAACGGTATTTAGTGGTATTTTTCTTTGGAATGGACGGTAGTTTTTATTGTCATCGCTGAAAGCAACGCGCGATTTTCTGAAAAAAACATTAATAGAAGCAGCTGATTTAACTATTTACTTTATTTTGTCATGGATGCGCACTATATGAACTATTTTCGTGCCAATGTGCTCGAGGATCTCGGCAAACCAGGTGAATTGGACTCAGGGAAAATCCAGGACACATAAAATCCAGGAAAACAAGCGAGTTTAAGACTAGGTTCCACCATTCCACAATCTAGGCCACCTACGGTACGATAATCTCCGAAATTAACCCATTTCAATCCTCACCAGACACTTTGCAGGCCATCCAGCCGGATATGAAGCTCAATAACTAAAATATCTGCAAATTACGGTGCACTTTTTATGCAAAACTACTTAAAGGATCTGGAACTACTACTAATCCGATCTGGAGCTCCACTAAGGAAGCACTGCTGCAGCCCTAAGGAAGCATAACAATTAGAATATTTTAATCAGGATAAAAAGTACACCTATCGGGCGTTTATATCTTATAGCTCCTATAGGAAAAATCGATTTAAATGTATAGCTTCTGTTCTTGTCACTTAAATGATTTCCTAAATAAAAGACAGTATATTTTTAAAAATTTATTATATTACTTTATATTAAATACGGACCAATTAGGAAACAGAAAAGTAAGCAAAATGTTTTGCTACGTATGTAAACGAACTGTCTTTGGAAAAGGAGACCATCTCTGCTCATTTTCAGGTCCCTGTAGCTTAGTTCTTCCTCCAGCGACTCATAAAAAAGAGACCCCGATCCGAAACCAAACCCAATATAGCCATCATATTTCAAGGTATTCCCCCGCTTTCGGTCACCAAATGATTGAAAATGAAAATCAGGTGGTTCTTAGAATATTCTTAGAATAAATACACGTTTATAATTACAGATTTTTGTTTAAGGGGCGTATGGGCGGGGGAAATGTGCGTGCTTTTGGGGGAGTCTTGGCTCGATTTCTGTTAGTATTATATAGCCGCATCCGAGGCGATGCAAATGCTTAGCAAGTAAACAATGCTTATCACACAAATCCGGTTTCGCTACGTTTCGTTTCTTCTCCAGCTCCTTGGACACCTTACGATGATGAGACGCAAACTAGGCTAAACTAGGACTACAGAGTGCTGTGTTGCGGCAGAGAACTCGGTTGGCACTTGAACTCCTGGGAGCTACCGGAGGAGCTACTGGCTGCTCCGCTTGATCCGCTCGACGTGCAGGTCGTACAGCATCTTGTTCTTCTCGTAGTAAAAGGGATTCTGCTCGGCTCCCAGCTCCGGATTGTACTCGTATCCCCCGGCTGCCACTCCGTTTCCTGCTGCCTCTGGGCCACCGGGGCCACCTCCTCCTCCTCCTGGCAGCGGCGGAATGCTGCAGCTGCTGCTGCTGCTGCTGTTCCCGTCGTCGTAGTTCAGGTGCAGGTTGTTGATGCGCTTCGACAGGGGCGTCGATTCGCACGGCAGGTCGTCCTCCCGGCTGCGCTTCCTGTGCAGAATGATTGTAGGTGTAAGTGAAAGGCAGGAGATGGCAAGTACCGACTCACCGTGTCTTCAGAAATCCAGCCATTCCAGCGAATTAGTTCTATGTTCTATTGAATTGCTATTGTTTTGTTCTCTGTTCTCGCCCCCTCGTCTCGCCGCCCTTGTGGCGCTGCTATCGATAGTATCGATATTTCGGGTATTCTATTTTAGCTTTTCGAAATACTAACGAGAGCTTAGTAATTCTTATTATTTCCTAGATTTTTAAAGTAATATATACCTATAGTTTGATTTTAAAAAAATACTGCATTGATACCGTGACCATTTGCAGGCCCCTCTTTTGGGTTTTAAACAAATTTGTATTATATATGTATATCAGTCAGCAGAGCCTTTTGGATAGATTTAACCTCAGAACTAACAAATCAGTTATAACATTTATATAGCCAAATATCCCTCGGTTAAATACCAAAAAATACCAGGCTCTGCATGCCGGTTGGTAGCCCTGCGACTGGGTGGCAACGCCGCGCTAGTCACTCGCTGGGGAAATAGTAGCAACATTTTCATCTGGCAGCACTGCGTACGAATACGAATACGAATACGAATCGAGTCGAGCCCAGCCCAGAAAAGCGGAAAACTCGGAACAGACTCGCCAGCGGTTGAGAATTTCAATAAATTGTAAGTAGAAAATGTGCCTGGTCGCGCGGGGCCAAAGAACAGGGCCGAAAAGCGAACTTATAGTTGAAAATTGACCAGTGAAAATTGAATGAAAACGAAACGAAACGTCGATGACGGGCCTGTGTGTGTGTGTGTGCGGGGCCGTGCGCTAGTGTGCGAGTGTGATAAATAATTGGTTCCAAATTTCATTAGTTTTTAGCCTGTGCAAATGTCCAATATTATCGGGCTCTAAGCGCTAATTGCGCCGAAAAACAAGTCATCGGTGGCAGCTGACTGTTGCGACAAATCCCGTGATTGAGTAAACTCGCCTAAATAATAGTAATAGTGCAGTAGAAACTGCATTTTGAGCCAGTAAGCGCACACCAGTGCAGACCGACCGACCGCCCTACTCGCCGCATGTGTGTCTGTGTGTGTCCAATCAGAATTTTCTGATGCCCGTCCGGCTTATCTGTGTGCGCCGTTCCGTTCTTTCTTCTTCGGCTTGAGTCATCATCTGCCCAGCTATGTGTGTTGCCTCGTAGATAATAGATAATAGATAAGCTGGCCAAAGGCGAACGGTCACTCTGGCAGGAGCCCAGGATAGTAAGAAGAAGAGGCACCGCACCCTGCTCTTCTTCTTGCTCCTTACTATTTACTATTTACCAACTAATACAGAAAGTAACCCTAACTAAAAGTAATATTCGCAATCCACAGGAGTCAGCAGCAACATGCAAACCATCAAGTGCGTGGTCGTCGGCGACGGAGCCGTGGGCAAGACCTGCCTGCTCATCTCGTACACAACCAACAAGTTCCCCTCGGAATATGTGCCCACTGTCTTCGACAACTACGCGGTGACCGTGATGATCGGCGGGGAGCCCTACACACTGGGCCTCTTCGATACGGCCGGCCAGGAGGACTACGATCGCCTGCGTCCGCTTTCCTATCCGCAGACGGACGTCTTCCTCGTCTGCTTCTCGGTGGTCAGTCCCAGTTCGTTTGAGAACGTCAAGGAGAAGGTGGGTTAAGGGATTTTATATACTATACCTTACTAATCCTCCTGTTTATCCCTATAGTGGGTGCCCGAGATCACGCACCATTGCCAAAAGACACCCTTCCTGCTGGTGGGCACACAGATCGACTTGCGCGACGAGACCAGCACGCTGGAGAAGCTGGCCAAGAACAAGCAGAAGCCCATCACCATGGAGCAGGGCGAGAAGCTGGCCAAGGAGCTGAAGGCCGTCAAGTATGTGGAGTGCTCGGCCCTGACGCAGAAGGGCCTGAAAAATGTGTTCGACGAGGCCATCTTGGCCGCTTTGGAGCCGCCAGAGCCCACAAAGAAGAGGAAGTGCAAATTCTTATAATTCTCCTCCTTCCAAATCCCACCCCCAAACCCACATGATGATGTATCCCTTTCATTCTGGCTTTCTACTATCGCAATGACTCCGCCTCCTCCGCCTCCGCCTCCTCCTTTCGTCTTGTCGAGAAGCGTTCAATATATACCCATATATATATACATATACGCATGATGTATGCTGTTTTATGATTTATGTTCCATGTTACTCTGAAGTCCCAGTTCTCCACAAGCTACTTTCCCTCTGTCTTTACCTATTTCTCTATTGCTATATTGCTATATTGCTATATCCTAACTCGGGCACAGTCTTCCGCCCCTCAGAACTTCAGCCAACAATCAAATCAAAAACAAGCTATATTTCATTTCCGGTTCTTGGCGCAATTTTCTTATGTTTTAAGCAAGGAGAGGAGAAAAAAAACACAATATCAATATAGCGAAAACAAATTATTTATATATATTTCTTTATAAATATATACAAGAATTAAGGAGGAAACAAAAAGCAAGAAAATATAAATTTATGATAACAAAACAACAATCCAGAACAAACAAAAAGCGAGAGAACCATGCAATTTTTTGTTTTGCATCAGTCGATCGATCCAGATCCAAGTCGGATATTGGATACACACATATAGTCCCGAGAGCAACGTGAAGAATATGCCAGGTCGCGAAGATTATATAAAGTATTTATGACAACTGACGATGGCGCAATGTTCAAACAACGGAGGTAGGAAGGAATTCGCTGACATGCAAATATGAAAGTGAAGCTTATTATGTAATAAAAATAAGAGTATGAGTATTGAAATATGATTAAAAGTAAATTAAAACAAAGGAAGAAGATAAACAAGAACCGAACTAGGCGTTGCATCCACAAACACACATCTGAAATCCACAATCTATATAAATATATATATATAAATCCATAAAGTATAACAATAAAACCAACAAGCGGCAACAGCAAGAAAAATTTGTATTGTAGTTCAGCGTAAACAACAAAGAAGAGAAAATACGAACTAATGCATTTTTTACTATTTTTATATGTATACATTATCAATTTTTACATTTTTTTTCTAGACCTTAGTGATTTAACATTATTGATTTCAGATAATATCTTATAATAAAACGAAATCCAAAACGAAACCATTATTTTCTGTGTGGAGCAAGGCAGTAAACAATGAAACAATAAGTTGGGATTCTTGAAATAAAATCATTTAATATCCCAAATATATGGGAAATTATTTCAATTGGCTGGATGAACAGGGAAATTAATGGAAAATTCATTTAAGTTAATTACTTTACAATTTATGCTTCTTTAACTACTTTCATGTTTTAAACCGGACAATAAAATATGCATTCCATCTTCTCAAAAGGGCGAAACAAACTAGCTTATAATTTGAACAATTTATCCCAAATATATGGGAAATTATTTCAATTGACTGGATGAACAAGGAAATTGATTGAATATCCATTTCGGATAATTGTTTAAAGCAACATTTAAGTTAATTACGTTTATAAAAATCCTTTTTTCATGTTTTAAACCAGACAATAAAATATGCATTCCATCTTCTCAAGAGGGCAAAACAAACTAGCTTATAATTTGAACGATTTCAAGGGAGATCACCCTTTAATAACAAATATTTACTCAAGAAATGCTTAAAACTATGAACAGGAACTTAGCCCAGTGGCTGTATCCACTTGCACTTGATGGCCGCCGCTTGCACAGCCTCCTCGTGGCATTCGGCGAATCCCGCGCTGCCCTGGATGTCGATGCTGTCGTAGTCGAAGCGCAGGCTGCCCTGCTTGTCTTGCAGCAGCTGCTCCACTCCGTGCCAGGCGATCATCACCCCGTTGTCGGAGCAGTAGCGCTTGGACGGCCGGTAGCTGCGGCATCCGTACTGCTCGGCCAGGTGAGCGATATTCGCGTAGATGGCATCGTTGTTGGCCACCCCGCCGGACATGACCAGCGTGGGCGGGGCGTCGCCGAAGAGACGCAGCTGCGGCAGGAGGCAGTACTCGATGGCCCGCTGGGTGCGGTGCATCAAATGCCGGCTGACGGCGCGCAGCAGGCCGGCGCAAAAGTCCCCGTAATTACTGATCACCCCATCCGGAGGCGTCCGTTCGGAAAGCTCTCGCCTGCGGATAGCGCGAAAGGAGTTGTTCTTGATGCCCGCAAAGCTGAAGCTGCAGTTGCGCTGCTGGGCGAGCGGCAGCGGGAAGTCGTAGGCCAGCGGATCGCTGGCCAACCGGGCGGCGTGCTCGATGGCTCGGCCGCCGTTCCACAGGCGGTACTCGGGCAGGATGTGCAGGCGCAGGCGGCGTCCGATCTTGTCGAACGCCTCGCCGGGCGCATCGTCCAAGGTCTGGCCAAGCAGAGTGAGGCGTCCCGGGCCATGGACCACAACCAGCTGGCAGTGGCCGCCGCTGGCCAGGAGGCAGAGGAAGGGAAAGCAGATCTCCTTGTGCTCCATGCGCGCCTGCAGAGCATGCGCCTCCATGTGGTGGACGGGCAGCAGGGGCTTCTGCAGGCGACGGGCCAGGTGGCGGGCGAAGCGCAGGCCGACCAGCAGGCTCAGCGGCAGGCCGGGACGCGTCGTGACCGCAATGGCCGCTAGATCCTCCGGCTGCAGCTGCGCCTCCGCCAGGCAGCGCTGGTAGGCGGACTCGATGCGGGCGCGGTGGAGGTCCTGGGCCCGCGGCGGAATGATGCCTCCGTATCTGGAAAGGCATCCGGTTATTTTAGGTTCCCTTTCTGGACATTCCATGCTCACCTGGTGTGGAACTCCTGCTGCGAGTCCAGCACATTCGCCCTCACCCGGCCGGCGGTGTCCACGATGGCGATGCCCGTGTCGTCGCAGGAGGTCTCGATGCCCAGGACATAACTGAGCCGCCTCCTGGTCGCTCCTCCGGCTGCACTTGCTCTTGGAATTGGAATCTGAATCCAATTGCCGGCTAAACACCTGAGTGCATGCATAATCGTTTATCGGTATCGGTACGACTATTGATACTATCGATGCAAGACCAGTAAATGGTGTGACCGTTCGCTTATAGGGCCTCTCTACACTGGGATTTAATTTTCTATTTATAAAAAGCTTATGAATATTATTATCTGATTAAAATTTAAATAAATTAAAAAATACCTGCCTGTAAAATTAATTGGTGAAAATGTCCTTTAAAAGGTGTACAAATTCGGATATTCCTGACTTTTATAATTGTTAAATTGTGGAACTATTTAAAAAATTCTGATATAAAAAAAAGGGAAACCCAAAATGTTTAATAAAAGAAAAACCTTTGGTACATTTTGTATATATACTTCCAGTAACAAATCTATTTTTTCACCAGAACAACTTTATAAATGCTGCATGCCTTTAATAGTCGATTAAAGAATGGGGATAAATACATACATGTTTCGAACCTTTGCTAAGTAATGTGAATAGTGTGTATTTACAGTTGTCTTCTTGTTGGTTTATTATTTTCAAATTGAATTTTGGACTTGTCTTTGTGGGTTACAACTAAATAATAAATAAAATAGGTTTCATCCATCCGCTTATTCGCAAGGATGGCTGGATAATTGTTGTTTCCGGGACACGTAACACCATAACCAAAAGCCACACGCACACGCACATACAGATAATTCCGGACTTGCACACTAGCCGGTCGTACAGAGATAGGATTCTTCTAGTTTAGTGGATATTAAATACATTTTGGCCTCGTTTAGCGCTCGTAGTAGACGCGATAGTAGAGTGTCTTGGAGCGCCAGATGCTGTAGCTGTTGTCGAACTTCAGCAGGTAGACGCCCTCGCCGGGATACGAGTGGGATCCCACGTAGACCTCGTTGTAGCACTCCCGCCGGTAGATGGGCACTATGATGGAAATGGGCGCCTTGGGCGGAGCAGTGGGATTGCTAACCGCTCCGCGCTCCTGCGACAGCGATCCCGACTCCAAATCCTCGGTGGTGGACAGATAGTCCTCGTCCACGCAGTCCTCGTCCTCGTCGGAGTCGCTCACATGGACGGTCACCTCGTTGGTCACCGGCTTGGCCCACTCGAAGTAGATACCGAAGCCGATGTCGTAGCTGTCGGTGGCGAACTCCCAGAAAATGCACTTGCCATTCATGTTGGTGGGCACGCGGACCTGTAAAAGGGTAAGGGTAAAGATCTTTCCTTGAAGTAATCTCGAAGGGCAACCCACCGTCACCGTGTCGCCGTGACCAATGGTAATCACGCCGTCGCCATCGCCGGCAGACACCTCCGTCTTGAACTGTTCGATGTCGGGACGAGTCCAGATCTTTGCCGGGCAGATCATCACGTAGTCGTCGTACTCCTCCTCGCCCAGCTGCTGCTGCTGCTGCTGCTGCTCGGCCTGCTCCTCCACAGCCTCCTTTTCGATCTCGCCCAGCTTTAGAGCCTCCATGGCATTGGACAGGTCTGTGTTGCTGCTGCTGCTGTTGTTGTTGTTTCCAGGGGCATTGTCCTCCGGCTGGCCCTTGTCCTCGGCGTTCTGGTTCTGATTCTGGTTCTGATTCTGCAGATGGAGCTGCTGCATGTACTGGTGGTAGTGCTCCCGCTGCAGCTGGTGGATGAGCACGGCCTGCTGCTCGGGATTGCCGGGGAACTGCTTCTCGGCATACAGCTGTTAAAGGAGTGTGTAGGTGGAGGTTAGAACTGGGTCACGACCCCCTTTCAATGGCAATTAGCATGCATAATTGAGCAGCCACAGAACAACAGGTGCAGAGGGTAAAAATCGATGGAGTAGCTACCTTAAACTGCTGGTACGTCTGCTTGTTGAGGGCGTCCTGCAGCTGGCGGCGCTGCAGCTCCTCCTTGTAGCCCTCCTCGAGGAGCTCCTGCTGTTCGTTCTCCTGCCGCTGGCGCGCCTCCTTCTCCAGCTCCATGTGGCGCAGCTCCTTGCGCAGCGTTTCGTCGCGATCCTGTCGCACTGCTTCGATGTACGGACGAAAGGCGCTGCACATGGTGTCCAGGAGGTCGACGAAGCCCTCCATCGCCTGCTCCCGGGTGATCTCGCCCAGCAGCTGCCAGTGCTGCTGGCGGTCGCGTCCAATCACGTCCAGAACGCCCAGCGCCGGCGCTCGGCTCGTGTTGAAGGCGCCCAGGGCGGCCTGCTGCTTGAAGGCGATCAGCTTGAGGTTGTCCTCGTAGGACAGATGGATGGCCTTGCCGGAGTTCCCTGCGCGGAAGGGGGATTAGTTCAGTTTCGGTTCATTCGGGGCGATTCAGAGGTCGCTGCACTCACTCTTGTAGAACGTAAATGCCAGGCGGTAGAGCTCGGTCAAGGGAAAGCCCCACTTCTCCGCCGACGGTGGCGCCATCTCCGCCTGATCCGTAGCCGCTCCACTGGTGCCGCTCATCCCGCTTAACCCGCTGCCGTCGCTGGCTGCAAACTTTTCGCACAAACAAAAAACAAAATAATACGACGTTGTGACGTAGAGCGTTGTCAGACTATCGATGGCGCTATCGAAATGCCAGCCAGGCCAGGAATACCCTCAATCTCGATAGCTAGCCGTGCTATCGATAAGGCGCACAGTTATCGATTCGAATTTCTACACGTGCTATATTGTTTTGTTTTCTTGTTAAATACAAGAGCATACAAATGGCCGGCACTCGGTTCTTCCTGGCGGATCTGCCCACCAGGACCTCGGAGGCGGACCTGCGCAGCCTGTTCCAGGACTACGGCCATGTGGAGCATGTGGATCTGAAGCGCAAGGAGCAGGATGGGGCCACCAAGGTGATTGCCTTTGTGACCCTGCAGACGGACGATGCCCAGTACTGTAAGCTGGCCAGGATTAGGGGGAAAACCGATCACTAAGTAACCTTATTCCCACAGGCGTCAACGAGCTCAACTGGCAGAGGCTGCACGGCGACAAGCTGCGCGTGTCGCTGGCCAAGGAGTCCTTCCTGGATCGACTGAAGCGCGAGCGCGAGGAGCAGCAGCGGCGGGAGCAGGGCGAGCCCGAGGAGTCCGAGTTCCAGGCCCAACCGAGCTCCCAGCTGCTGGCCCAGAGCGGCCAGAACAAGCGGCGGGTGTTCGGCGAGGACGAGGAGATCGGCGACGATGAGATCGCCCCGGAGCTGCTGATCACCAAGAAGCGGGCAGCCCACTCCATGCACAACGGCAGGGTAGGGTGACCACTTGACCGGGATTCAGATCTAGGATAATCCGGCTCTTTCTCTTACAGATTGTCATCCAGCAGGAGCACGACGTGAAGCCGCTCCATATCATCGAACAGCACCGCAAGCCGGCTAAACTCCAGGCGGACGCCCAGGTCAGCCAGGCGGAGCAGAAGCGCAAGGAGTCGCTCAACAAGATGCGGCAGGGGCACCAGCAGAAGAAGACCGCCATACAGCAGGCGCTGTCCGCGATCTCCGTGGACGGCGGCCAGGCGAAGCGGATCAAGTTCAGTGACCCCGAGGAAGAGGAGGATGCCAAGCCCGCCAAGAAACAAAAACGTGATCTCTTCGAAGGCGACGACGAGGATGAGGATGAGGAGGCGGCGGAGCACATAGTCCTGCCGCAGCACAAGGGCAAGAAGGGCGAGCGCCTGGTGGAGATGCAGAGCAAACAGAGCATAGATCCCCGCTTTCGCATCACTTCCAATTTCGTGGACGAGGAGGAGGACGAGGAGGAGGAGGAAGCGGGGGATCAGCCAGAGCCAGAGGAGAGTGAGCGCAAGTGGCAGATGAACATCCTCGAGCAGGTTGTGGGCCACAAGATAAGCGACAATGACGGCAAGCAGGCGAAGAGCAAAAAGATGCTGCGCTTCGATCCGGCCAAGGAGGATTCCCAGAAGCTAGTGCGCCAAAAGCAGCCCAAGGAGGAGGAGGAGGATCTGGCCAAGAGCAAGGCGAAGCCCAAAGCCAAGGGTGCAGAGGGCTCTGAACCGGCGCCCGTCTCGAAAACGGCCTTCTACATGGTCACCGACACGCTGAAGGATTCGCTTAACAGCCGCGGCGAGGGCTTCAGCCTGCTGGACATGTTCGGCAGCGCACCGGACGAGGAGGTGGCCAAGCGGCAGGACCAGCTGGAGAAGCTGGGCCAGGAGAAGATCCTGGTGGGCAAGGCGTCCGCCAGCAAGCTCGGCCTGGCCACGCTCAATCCCTTCTCCTACGACTCCTCCGACAGCGAGGGCGAGGACGAGGCCAAGGCGCCAAAGGAGGAGCAGGATCTGGAGGTCAGCAAGGAGAACCAGGCCCAGCCGGCCAAGAAGTCCAGCCAAAAGAAGAGCAAGATCAAAATGGAGTCCTTCTTCATACCCAAAAACGATCCGCGGCTCAAAGGTGAGTGTAGAAATCAGGGATTTCGTTTACTCTTTTCTAACATCCTGTTTTCCTCTTGCAGAGGGCGCCAAGTTCTTCAAGTCCGCCAAGCCGGAGGTCGACCAGGCCGACTACGACCAAGTGCGGAACCGCCTGAAGCTGCTGATCAGCAACAAGATCGCCAAGACCAAGAAGAACCTGCCCAGCAAGGACATCAAGCAGTACCGGAATAAGAAGGCGAAAAACTGATCCCTTAGGTTTAATTCGACGGTAGTTAAAATAGGGATAACTCTGGATATTAACTAAAGGATGCCCACATGTAGTTCTAAGCTCAATCCTCTGTAAAATAAACCACATTTGCTTTTTTTTTTCTTTTAATCGTACACGTATTCATCTAGATTAGAAAAAAAAATGAAATGATTGTGCCTAAGTTGCTGCACAAATGCATTTGAGCCCCGTTGCAGCTCCAACTAGATTATCGTAGCGGTGCGAATCCTGCTGTGTTGAGATTCAGATTCATTCGGCATCCGCAGGTGGGATTCCGCCTAACTAAGAGCTAATTAAAAGAGTTAAAAGTATTGCTGCAACTAGAATTGCGGTGCTTTAAGTTAAGTTCCTCTCGTCCGCTAAGCACTTCTCGTCCTCTAAGTAAAAATGGCAATCTCAGTAAAAGTTCGAGACGTGGCTCTTCTTTGGCACTGTGTCCTCTTCCGGAGGGATTATAGGTAGGTAGTCTTAAGTAGATCTAGCGAGCGACTTCTTCAGTACAATAAGTAGTGGTATTCTACGTCTCTTCACCTTTCAAGACGACTGCCTTTTCCGCCTTTTCCTGGCAGTGGGGATCCTCACCGCTGTCGCCGTCATCGGGCACCTCAATGGCCTCCGATCCCTGATCCTCCGGTTCCGAACTGCCCTGCTCCGCGGAGTTATTGACCTGCGCTGCTGGCGGCGCTTCTGGGGGCGGTGAAAAGGGATCAGCTGCCGTGGGCGTCTTCTCCTGGACCGCCGGAAAGGGTAGTGCCCGCCTCACGGCCAGCGTTTCAATGGCCACCACCGTGCGCTCCAGCAGATTCATCAGCCGATCCTCGCGCGCATCCATCCGCTTGAGGAACTCCTCGTCGCGCTTCTCGCGCCGCTTCAGATACTCGATCAGCTCGTAGTTGGTGCTGTCGCCATCGGTGGAGGTGGACATCTTGCGCTTCTTCTTCAGCGTGGTGGACGAGGAGCAGTCGGACAGGTTGTCCGTGTCCACAATCACGTCCGGGTGCAGTATGTTCGGGTCCAGGCCCGGTGAGTAGTAGTTCTGTGCCCTGGAATTCAGTTTGGTTTGTACTTAGTTTAGTTGGAGACAAGAAACAAGGGATTTCACTCACCCATTGTAGTTCGTTTGCATCAGCTGGATGTCATCCGGATTGAACTCGCCCTCAGAAAGTGGCTCCGACCTGAGGGAGGTAGAGTGGAGGTTAAGTTAAAGGTTAGTGCCAAAAATCTCAGATGCCATGACCATAAAAAAAAATAATTTTTACCAAAAACCCAGATCTAAATTTTTCACAAAAAAAAAAGATATTTTTTTGACCGTAACAATGGAAATATTGATCCACATATGGATTGTCATACCTTTTTGAACTCGTTATTAAATTTCCTATCGATTGGCATTTAAACCTGGACATTTTATTTTTTTTGCCATTTTTCGGAAAAAAATCATGATGTACCCCCTTAAAAAAAACTGAAAATTGACGAAATTTTTATTTTTTCAAGATCACCCGGAAAGTAATTTGGATTTATTTATTAGTTTGTTATCTGTTCAAAACAGTAAGTACTTTTGGTGTCGGACAATTATTAGCCAAGTTACAGCAAAAAAACCAAAAGAAAAAATTCCTATTTTTGTCACGAACCAAAAACCCGGATATCCAAAAAAAAACAATTTTTTGGCCGAAACAAGGGAAATATTGATCAAAATAGGGATTATCATACCTTTTTTCACATTCACTTTAGTTTTAAATATGAAAATTAAAAATTTGTAAAATGTTAGTTAATTCATGGATTTCAAACTTTGATTTTAATATTTTATTTTTATATTTATTCCTATTGTTCCCTTTTCCTTAAACAGTAGTGCTTCTTTGATAATGTGTTCAAATCTACTCACTTCATGGATATGTTGTTGTCATGGTGGTTGTTGTTCTGGTGGTGCATGTTGAGGGCTCCATTGCAGTCCTTCTCGAAGTCGGGCGCCTCGCCGGGATCGTCCATGGGATTGTGGCCCAGCCCGAGGGCGTGGCCATGTGCCAGGCCGTGGAGGTGGTTTTTAAATGCTGGCCGCTGTGGCTCATCCTCGTCGTCGTCCTCGGTGGCCATCTGTCCCACTCCTCCTCCGCCGCCGCCGCCGCCGGCGACACTGGCCATCTGGAGCTCGTGCCGCTTGTGGGCGGCCACCGCGGCAGCGGCGGCGGCTGCTGTGGCGGCCGCCACATGCATCTGGAGGGGATTCTCGTCGAAGACGCCGCCGCCACCGCCGCCGCCGGATGCCACCGCCGCAGAGCCACCGACCGGGCAGGCCACCTCGTTGAGCTGGGCCTCCACAAAGTGATTGGGCAGGAAGCGCTCCAGTTTGCTCCCGCTCTGCGAGGAGTCCGTGGAGTGGGCGTGCGAGTGGCTCTGGCTCTGGCTGAGGCTCTGCAGCAGGCTGTGCTGGTGCGGCGTCAGGTTGTCCTTGTTGAGCAGCACCCCCAGCTCGGCCGCCTGCCGCCGGCGCTGGTAGTAGGAGAGCTCGTTGTGGTTCTTGGAGATCAGCGCCAGCCGCTTGCCGTTGGAGCCCCAGCACTCGCCGCGCTGCTCCTCGATCTCCTTGAAGAGGAACATGTACGGCCAGTTGCGGCGCACGTGGCGCTCCGGGTTCTTCTTCAGCTGCGTGTAGATCTTCTTGAGGTTCTCGTACCGATTGCAGCACTGCTTGGCCGTCCGCTTGCGGGCACTGAAGCGGTTGAGCACCTCGGCGACCATCTCCCACACGCTGGCATGGTTCTTCCGGTTCGACTGGAAGGCGCTCTGGATGCGCTCCGACTTGACGATGTTCAGCAGCGCCACCGATTCGGGCACATTAAAGTACGACTCCGGGGTGCGCGGCGCCCGCTGGTGGTGGTAGCTGCTCGTCACCGGCGGGGGATTCTTCGTCTCCTGCGGGGATCAGTTAAAGGAGAGTGGGTGAGTGCTAAACTATATATTAATACACAGAGAAAATTTTTCAAGAAGACTGACGTTCTCAAATTAAGTATTTGTATTCTCAATTTGAGTAAATACTGATTTTGTGGACAAATTTTGAAAAAAGAAGCCCTTTTTAATTCACCATGTTGTTTCTCTCTTATTTGTCCCCGTTTTTTGAGAAAAAAATCTCTAAAAAGACTGAATTCCAAGGCATTTTATTTAAAAAATTGGTACTGAAAGTGAGTATTTTGTACCTAAAGTGAGTACTTGGTTTTATTTTGAGTAGAAAATTCTCAATTTAAGTGCACCGTTCATGAAAAATTCTCAACGTGTAACATTCCGATAAAATCGTTTTACCTTAAAAATTAATTATAGATATTTATAGTCAAAAACATGATGTTACTATTGAACATCATAGGAACTAACAGGATTTTCAAAATTTGTGACTAGACCTTTCAGCTTGATTACTTTATAAACTGAAATATGTGAGATACCATACCAATCCTATGTTAAATATATTAGGAGATAAGGACGTTCCACAAACGTAGGAAATGCTCTTGAACAAAATAAAATATGGTAAATATTTGTATAACCTAATTCAGTTTCCCTGGAATCTTAAAAATAATCCACTATTGAAATGCAGATGATAATGATATGTGAAAGCAAATCGAAAAGTAGGAAATCACCAAATTTACATATGACAGTTTTATTAAAAAACACAAAGTTTTGCTAACGAATGTATTTCGGTAAATGACCAATATATACAATGCATACTTATACTGCAGAATATATTAATGTACAGCTATTGACAACTAGTTAGAACAAACAGTACTGAAATCGTTTTCTTTATCAACTTATACACTTAATTTATATTTCTCTAGCAACACTAAAAACGCAATTAGTTTTGAATTCAGCAAGTAAATATTTATTTAAAATTAATGTGTACATAATGTTTATTTTACAGCATGAACCTGAATTTCTAATTATCTGTCGATATTCGTGGAACTAAAGAGGCTTTCGGACTTTTTCAGGGCATGGAAGTGCTATTGTGATTTATACCAGAACCGATTGTGTATCATGCTGTTGGTAAAAACTCATTCATGACCGTGCTACATTCTACGAAATACATATTCCTCAGCAGAGAAGAGATCGATGATGACTAAGAGCTGTTTCACAGATATCCACAAATTGTCACTGCTGCAGATAATCCATGCAAAGGCTTTGGCATTCCGATCGGATCTGCAGCACTTCCGAGTTTTTTTTTTTAATCCATAGCGTTATCTGCCTGGAAGCTGATCTCCCAGCTGCTTACCATTTGAGAATTTTGTTGTGTCAGCAGCTTCTTGATGCCCCGATTCTGCTGAGGAGGCGCAACGCTGCGATCGGGATCTTGTCTTTCTTCTCTTCTTCTCTCTTCTGCGCGCTCGATTCAGATTCAGATTCAGATTCTTCCGAGTGCTTTAATGGCGGATTCTCCTGCTCTTGCGGCTCCTCTGTTCGTTGTTGTTATTCTTTTCACAGATGCTGCGTTCTTGCGGCGTTTGCATTTCAAATGTATGTAACTTGTGTGAACGCAATGTAACCCTTGCAACAGTTAACGGTAAATAGTGGGTTGTCTGTCAAAAAAAAAAAAAATTAAGAATAGCGGATCACAACGAAACAAAAAGGGCGCACGAAACAACAAAATAAAATCGGAATAAACGAATGAACGCGATTTTCGAACTTGCTCTTTGTTGTTTTTGGCGTTACTCGCATTTTGTTGTTGACAACAAACCGACAACGACTATTAATATTTAGAAGTTAACCTTTTAGCCTCAGACGGCGGCTCATCGGCTACGGCAACGTCGACAAAAACACGCAAAATAAAAAGAAAAAAAAACAAAAAAATGAAACACAGAAAAAAAGTAAATCACGAAATCAGATGCACATGGCCCTGCGAACACACTCACGAATATCCGGCCTGTCCGAACATTTACAGTTTACGGTTAGTGCCTTTCACTATTTTCCACCAGAGCTAAGCTCTTTTTTACGGGTGCATTCGCGTTTGCATTTCACGTCCCTGTGCTCTTCTTCTTGTTCTTTCTGCAGATCCTCCTTGTCTCGCGCTCTCACTCTCACACACGCCACTCACGACTCTCTTTCGCTCTCTCTCTCTGTCTCTCCCTTTCTAGCACTCACGCACGAGAAGCTTTCGCTGACCTGCATTTGCACTGAGAGAAAAAAAGGAGAGAGAATGACGCTCGATTCGCTTTCGCCGGACAACGCGACTACCGTTTACCGTTTACCGTCTCTCCGTAGTCCGGTAGTCCGCCGTCCTGAGATTCCAACTAACCAACTAAAACTAACCAAACCAAACAACAACGAAACTGAAACTGAACTTTTTGTTTGCGATCCCGTTGCCGATACTAACGGCAGTCGCACACACACACGCACAGGCGCCCGAGCTCATACATACACATATAGACCGCTACGATCGTTAGGCGGACGATCGCTCCTCGGGCGAGGAACATTACGGAACGGAACGAAACGGGACGGCTCTGCTCTAACCTGGTAGATTGCGGCGGAGAGGCGATGGCGATGCGATGGCGATGGCGATGCCTTCTGGGGTGCACATGTGTGCTACAAACACATCGAGCGGGGTATATAAATATACACGAATATGTACATACATGTGTCTACTTATAGAATCGGGCAGAGACGGTGACTACGGCGGCAGAGGAGGATGAGGAGGAGGAGGGGGAGGGGTAGGAGGAGGCAGCAGATTCCAACGATCCCCACACAATCCGAAGAGGGAAGCAGTTACTCCGATTCGATTCCTACTCTAGAACTGTACTATACCTACTACACCCATACTTCCCCCGACTGCGAACTGTGAATGTGTTCGGTGCGATTCGATTCGATTCGGTTCTCTTCGGGATGCGATGAGATGAGATGGTATGGCGTGGTAAAAGATGGAGATGGATCTAGATCTATGAAGGGCCAAATGGGAAAAGTCGTAGCCTAAATATAGAAGTAAGTATGTTCTGCAGTATGCTGGGCACCCCAAGTGGATGCGATCGGTTGGCGTTGGCTTCTGTTTCGGATTCGGTTTTGGTTTTGGTTTTGGCTTTGGCTTTTGGGTTGATGATCTCTGCAGCTGAACTGCATACTGCATCTCGGACATTGGTTAAATCGCAGCAGGATACCAACTACCAACTGCAGTGACTTATTGGTTAGCATATGTTAGAATGTAGAGTGTCGTCTTATGTTTGGAGTTCGTCTTGGGAAACAGAATACAGAAATAGATGATAGAATTTTCATTCTAATGTTGAAATTAAAACAAACATCTATACATTATTGGAGGGGAAATCCACGACAGACACTAGAATTCTATGGTATAAGAAGAAGCATCACCTTGTTAAAAAACAACGAATGCCTAAGAAGTCTAAATCAAATCCACCTTTCATCCATCTCTTCCATCAACCATTGTTCCTAAAACTATTACTTTAAATCCATTAGACTTATTTCATTACTTTCTGACAATAAAATTCGGTGATTGTCTTGACAGATTATAAATAAAAATAAAGAAAAAAAGTTTTTTCACATTAGTTTTCAGATTTCCCGCAAATCCATTGTTCCTATTTTAATCAGTGTAAGAAACTAAAAGCTCGATTTTGTGCATTTAAGCTTAAGAACAATTGACCATAACAAAGAATTCGTGAATTCTTTAGCATAAATTTATACAATCCCGTGTGTGTTTGGCATTGTTTTAAGTTCAAAAAGTGATGCCCCTAAAGGGTACAATTAAAAGCTAAGAAATGAAAGGGTATTTAATCGTTTTGATCATGGATTGAAAACAAAACTCAGTTTGGCCGCAGAACAAAAGACCCATAATAGAAGTGAAGTTTGGCTGTAGTTCCTATGTCGTTGTAATCAAAAAGTAGTCTTACGAAAAAGTTGGTTGCCTCTGGTTCCGAGATCGGAACTGAGTCGAGTCTACGGACCAACTACCAAGCTACAGTGATAAGTCATTGGGTCGGAGATAACCCCGCTCCCGCCTAACAATGTTTTTTTTTTAATTTTTCTATTGGAGCGTTTAGAGATTATCGAAACTACGTCGCTGAGCAAGTCAACTTTTGTGCTAGCGCCTGAGATTTAAGCGCCCAAATTCCAAATTCGGAACTACGTGCGACGCGGGCGATCTGACGAAATGCCGGTCGCTCCAGATCGGAAAATATTTCGACTTGTAGAGTGTGTAGGCTGTACTACCAGTACCAGTATTCAAGACCCTGACAGACCCTCGATACGAAGCACAAAGAAGACATTCAGATGAAAAGCGTTCGCCGGCTGAGTGGCAAAGAGAGTGGGAAACGGGCAACGGGCAACGAGAGATCGTAAAGCGAACCACATAGTTCTAGTTCGGATGCAGATACAGCTACAGATACGTACACTTATTTTGGATTACAAATAGAATACGATCGTTGCCAGAGCATACGTTAGTCTGCCTGTATTCGTGCGTATGTGTGTACGCCTCTGTGTGGTATATGTACTAAAAATTAAAAATAACGGTGGGGCCGTGAGTAAAATTTGTACGGCCCCAGCAACGCCGCCCAAACCAAACCGAACCATTCCATTCCAATTTCTTTTCCAATTTCAATTCCAAATCCAATTCCAATTCCAACGAGAGTGAGGCACAGGGCATTTTCCATGTCCAAATGCCTTGGAAAGTGATCGTTGATCGATGGATCGATCCGATAGAAACGTGAGTCAGGCGCAACAAAAGTAATCAATGAAAATCGCCAAACGGGGAGAGGTGTCAAAGGTGCCCGAAACCAAAACCGAAACCAAATAACGACGGCCGCCTTCATTTTGATTTTAATTTTGATTTTGCCTATAGACATTCGACCGTTCGATAGTAGTGCATACATCTGCATGTGCTTAGAAGCACCCAATGCATATCAAAATATATGGTCTCCGACTGGAAAATATCGGTCGGGGCTTTGAGACTCCGATCATCTGTAGAAAAGGCAACAGTTCTTGCGAGAAATAGTCTGAAGAGACTAAATGTTCAGTATTTCTAGGTTCCGGTTCTTGAGAACCGCAAATAAAAAAAGGGGCTCGGCGAATAGTGTATAATATTTTATATACCTATTATTTTGTTATTTAAAATGTAATTAGCTCTATGGTTTTATCAAAAAATACATAAGTCACGAAAATGGGGATTTATCGAGAATTATTGGATAAATCCATTCAAAATTCCGTATAGCTTGCTCCAGTTTTCAGTCAATATTATCGAGTTCAACAACCCCCATCCCAATACCCACAACATCCCCATCCCAAGACCCCCGAAAGGCAGACATGTAAAGTTCCCCTTACTTCCCTCGAACCGAGTGTTATTATGGTCGTTCGCATCGGCCGGGATCGGTGGTAGTAGACTGCTTCTGGTCCCTAGTCTACGGCTCTTAATACGCCGCTTTAAAAATAGCAACTATAAATCTTATGTACATACTCTCGTCGCTGGCTGTCATTGGCAAAAAACGTTCGTTAAACGTTCCCCGCTGATCTCGAGAGGAGATCTTTCTGCTGCCGGTGGTGCTTTAGCTGTTGCTGCTGTTGCTGCTGCTGCTGCCATTGCAGTGTGTAAAACGTAAAGGCATCGCATCCAATCCCATGTAAATCGGCCACATGCACTCACTCATCCGAACATCTGTCAGTCCATGGCGCACACTTAACAAAATCGACACTTACATGTACTATGTTGTACAGGATATACAAAAAAAAACTGTATTTTCAAGATATAGATATAATATTATCAATATAATACATTGTACAATAATTGATATTTAATAACTGTTAAATTGCAAAAGTGTGTTAAGATTAGACATCTAATATGAGTTTTATTTTTATATATTCTTTTTATATATTTTTATATATTCTTTTTATTCTTTTTTATATTTTCTTTAAAAAGAGATATAATAATTCTGAAAAAATTATTACAATTTAATTTTAATTATTCCCAAAAACATTTGAAGCCATTAAATTTTAATACGGTTCGAAAAGTCCAAATTTATTCCCAGTGCACACACATGTTCCTATTTACATATATGAGTGGTGCAGGGCTGAAACTATTGAAACTAATGTTACTTAAGTTGCCATTGGGATTGGGGGAGGAAAGATCTTACAGTCCACGCTGAAGATCACCGGACCCGAAAAAAAAGAAACAGATTCGAATTCAGAAACAGATTCAGATTCAGATTCAGATACAGGCATACCGCTACGGATGCACATACAGACGTACAGATACAGATTATAGCTACAGCTACAGCTACATTCACGATCGTGACGCCAGCGGAGGAAATTTCGAGCACGGGGAGGGGTGGGGGGAACGGGGGGTTCGGCTGCAGACGGACGGACAGCAACTACAGAACGGAGCGTAAGCAATGTTAACGAGTAAAAATCAAGAAAATTTTAGTTCTAAAAATAACCCTTGTACTCATTTTTGTTTCAAAACGGAAGGCGGCAGCCAACAAACGACCAAAAACCAATAGCTATAAAGCGCAAAGATACTGAGATACTTGCAACGTTCCGAGAAACAGACATATAGATACAGATACAGACATACGGACATACGGCCACATAGATGAGTCTGCGCCACCGGATTCTTGGCAATGCCATTGGGATCGGGGGTAGAACATACTGTTTTACATATACCATGGGTATTGTGTTTGGAATGCGATTTGTAACGTTTTCGAAAGTGTTCAAATTATGATGCATAGAAAATTTGAGTGATTGTGGGACTATAGGATTATTTAGATTCTGCTGAAGATCCATTTACCATGACTTTTCTTCTTTTTTTTTGGTTAAAGAATATCTTGGGAACCAAAATAGCTGAACTTTTGGGATTGTTTTCTTTGTTAAAGTTCTATTGCAGGGAGTTCATAAGTCGAAACAGCCGAGATCGGAAGTCTGTATCCTACAGTGCTATGTATATTTCATTTCTTCTAAATTACTATACCATTATTATTACTTGGAAAATTTCAGTATCGTTGAAAAATCATCATACTTTACATAAGGTTTATTTTTCACCCCCTGAATTTTAAATGGAAATCTATTATTATAATTTTTGACAAATTGTAAAAAAATACAAAATCGCTTAAATCAAAAGCAAACATTAAATCGTTACGATTCTACAAGGACCCTCAAGATGTCGGATCCTGTGGTGCGCCTCGCAAGTGCAAAATCTCAAGACTCAAAGTCCTTTAGATAGGCGCGCCATCTAGTGGGCATTATCCTGCTTGATGGGCGAGCTTTGAGCGACTTTAATTGCGATGCCAGATAAGCGGCAACTGCCTGCTGCCTTTGATGAACGGTGAACGGTGAATGGCAAATGGCGGTGGGCGGTGGGCGGCGGACAGGTAACAGTAAATAGCAAACAGCAGTTAACAGGTGCGCACACATATGCTGCTCAATCCCGTTACACAATACGATTCCGATGAAAGCGGCGCCTCTGGGGAATGTGTGTGTGTATTTGCATATCCTTGAGCGTTTCCCGCACACACACACACATATGAGGGAGCAATGGGGGTGGGGGGTGCGTCTGCGCGCTCGCTGCTTGCACTTTCCGTTGCCTACTTTAGTGCGTGCGAGAGAGCAGGAGAGCGAGAGGTTGTGTCCTTGTGTGGGTGCGAGAGAGCGAAATCGAAATCGAAAGTCGGGTAACTTGTAGCTTTTTTGGAAGGACAACTCTGTTATAGATACAGGAAACTTCCTTGCTGTGCTGTGCGGCGTTGCCAGATCGTCGTTTACCGTTAGCCTTTCGCCTTTAACCATTCACCATTCGCCATTCGCCGCATCGCACGCATGTAAAATGCTGTAAGGACGAAAGCTCTTCTGCAGGAGCGGGCCAGAAGGCGAACCAAGAACAAGAACTCGCTGCTTCGCTCCGCACAAAAAAGTGATACACACGGAAAAATCGCTGGCATTCATTCACCGAATACCGAATAGGCGAGAAGCTCGACCGCCTGGCAAGAAACGTGGCCAAGAAAAGAAAGTAATAGTAACCATATATATGTATTTATGTTGACTGCAAGTCCCTCGGAGAAGAAGACATTGCCATTTGACTTTTTGTTTCTGTGCGCGCGTGTGTGTGAGTGTGTGTGAGTGTCGCAGTGCGTGCGTGCGTGCAACGGTAAATGGTAAACGGTAACGGTAAAAGGATATAGGATACAAGTATACATATACCCACATATACAGACGAGTGTGCGCGTATGTGCGTGTGTGTTGGGGCCACGTGAAGGCGAAGGCGAAGGCGCGCAACAACAGGAGAGGAGAGGAGAGGAGAGGAGCGGTTGGGATAGAGATAGAGATAGAGAAAGTGACAGTGACAGTGCTGGCGAAAAACCGAAAGTGAAAATTGAATACGAGTACGAGCAGAATCAACGGGCGCGGATCCTTCAGCCGTAAACTGTTGAATATAGAATGACGCTGCTGACAAAAATCAATGTGAAGCACAAAGCAGCAACAGCAGCAGTAACGGTAACAACAGCCAGGATCCCCAGCCAGCAGCGCCGCCGCTCCCCCACATAGAGATAAGTCTAAGGATAACGGACAACGGATAACGGACAAAAAGCGAGTGAGAGAGCGAGCAAAAAGCAAGCACTAGAAGCTGAGAAGCGGAGAACCTGAGAACCGGAGAAGCGGAAGGACCCTTTAAGTGCAACAATCGCCGAATTCTCCACCATCATCACACACAGAAAGCACCCCCGCCCACCACCACCACCACCACCCCACGAAACGAAGTGCTGTCCTTTTTATTAGTAACTGTTGAGGGCCGAGAGACAAAAGCGAAATGAAGCCGTCGGATTTGTTGTTGGTGCTAGAGAAGGTAAGGCGACAACCGAAAAACGAAATCGAAATAACCGAAAAAAGACCAAAAGAAAGCAAAAGCAAAAACAAACAAACCTGGAACCCCCCTCCCCTCTAAAATGAAAAGTGTATTTTTATTTCTCCACTGAATCTGACACAGAGTTTTGGTCACTGCTAAAATTGGAGCCCCCTCACCCACACACTCTCATACATAGCACACATAGCATACAAACATACATGCACGCAGTGTGCGTGTGTTAATGGGGCTCCGTTGTAATGGTATGCCTCAAAAAGGTCATTATGATGCCGAACGCCGACGCACACACACACATAGAGATGGCGAAAGCGAAAGCATGTGTGTGTGCGTGGTGTTCCGTGGACTTATGCAAATCCATTTGACAACGAAGAAGCTCTCCACTTTACACCCACACAGACACACGGACGAGTAAGTAATCGACGAACGAGCATAGACAACAACAACAACAACAGCAACCACTAAACTTCAATGCCAAAAGCATAAAAACAACAAAAAAGAATCCAAAATAAAATACACCCACAAAAAGGGATGGTAAAGGAGGGGTTTTTTTTGGCTCGGCGTTATCTTTATTGCCACTTCTGTTGCGCTGGCCCTTTACAGCCGCATCTGTAATTGGAGCCGCTGAGTCTCTAGACCAAGTGCCCCAGTTCCCAGTTTGAAATCCGGGAATCCCACTCCCAGAAGCATGTGTTTTGGCCAGGATTAGGTGCGAGCGGGATGGCGAGAGAGCCTGAGCTTTGTTATGACAATATCGCTCATACGCAGTGTGTGACTGCTGCAAGACCAGCTTAGCCGCCCAAAAAGTATGCTACACACTGAGACACTGAGAAAAAAGAGAACAAATTTGCCCACTTAACGTGTATAAATTGAAATTCTTACATATCCATTTGTATTCCATTAAAATAACCGAAAAAAGAGTGGTGAAATGTGAAAAAATTTGAGGTTATTATAAAAACGAATCTATTCTAGAGGAATCAGTATTAATTTATGTTAATACGTTAATTAATTCTTTAAGTATGACTTCAGTTAATCTTTTGTATTAGCTTTTCCTTTTCTGAGCATACCAAGCCCAAAAATTGATTTATTTATATTTTGGTCCGTGCAGAAGATTCTCTCAGGAGCAGAATTATTTTCTATTTGTAGACACCTCCCTCCCCACTCGAACTTGGCTTATCTCGCAAACAAGGCCAGCAGGACTGCCCCGCGAGATTATGGTCCCCCAGGATGTGTGGGTCCAGCCCCTTTTCTTGGCGGGGTGACCTTTTGTGCTGCTGTCACACTGCAATTTCTGCTCATCCCCTGACACTTGCGAGCCATTAATAACGCCAAATGGTTAAAGGAAAAATGAAAGCGGAAAACAGAAAAGCTTAGAGAAGAGGTCTGTGGAGTCGAAGCGGGAATACCCTTATATCATATTTGGAATAATCAATTCTATATGGTGTATAAAGATGTTCTGTATGTTGCGAACTTTAAACTTTGAAGGGTACTCATTGGGTTACAAAGGTTGGAGCGTTGGCGACAACATTGCACATGGGATATAGAACATGGAATATAGAGAACAAGGATGCAGCGACTGCCGGGTGGCTTTGATTGCGTCAAGGACTAGATGCTTTTTCCAGTTTCCAGTTCCCGGAACTGAGCCAAGGCGCCCACGCACCCACTTACCCACTTTCCCACTTTGTATACCGCCACCATAGAGCACTGAGAACAGAGCACAGAGCTTCCCAGGGGCGTATGGAGATACTCGTGGAGAGGTGGAGGGCAGATGGTGGAGGCATCTCGTGGACGCATCTGCGGTCGACTGCCTACCCGCTGACATGGCATTTAACTGGGATAGCAAATGGGGAGCAAATAATGTCGGCCACTGCGGCTGACATCAAAGGCTCTTCCTGAAATGCAGAGGCAACGAGGTCCTCTTTACGGGCCATTTCCTCCTTTTGGCGCCGAGAACAGGAATCACAATCAGTTGTGGAGCGAGTCTGCAGGAGTTTGAATCGCCAACTGTTTCGCTCTAAGCAAGCTATTAATTGTTCGATTTCCAGTTCAATCTATGGTGATTTTAAATGAATTATTATTTATGTGTGTGCCAAAAGTCAAGGATAGAAAATATGGAAATCTTTTTTCCTTTTGAAATCAAAAAATTGTGCTTGCAAAAGAACATTTAATTATTTTAGGAATTTGTTAGGTATTTTTATAACAACAGCCAAGACTTTCAAGAAATAATAAATCTAAAAATCTGTTGGGAGCTAAGATTGTTGAAATTAATACATGGCACTTAAATGTGCCTCTAGATCAGCGGTCGGCACACACATACGATGACATTTTGTTTTATATTTGTGTGAGTAATTTGCACGGGGCAGCTCATTGATGTGTGTGTACAGACCGCTGTTTTACAGTGTCCGTGAGGGGCAGCGTGTGAGCAGAGCAATTCCCTATGCTCACTTAATAGGACGCTGCCGACCGCTGCTCTAGATATTCTTAAAGTTTCACTTATATTTGCGATCTTTCTTTCTTTTTGTTGGTCAAAAGTTTTACCTATTAATATATGTACATATTTTTTATAAACAAAAAAAAGTAAGAAATTCATAAATTGACAAATTGAGCTGTAGATAATCTTAAAGTTAACAAAAAAGTTTTAAATGATTTTCACTAAACGAAAAATCTAAATTTGAGTACCTAAATTTGTGTTTTTGGATGTGTTTTTTTGGGTGTATAAAAACTGGTTGCAAGGGCAGGCAGAACTTGTTGCAAATATCGATTGCCAGGACCTCTTTTCCCTCAGTTTCCCTCCCACTTCTCACATCGATTATCAGTGGGTGGTTCGATGGCTTTTGGCCTCCTCGATGGCACTCATCTTTCAATAGCAGCTGCTCGAACGTTGGTCCTCGAATTAATTGTGCTCCTGCGCTGCCCTGCTCTTCTCCACTCTCCGATTCCAGGTCAAGTTCAGGGTGCCTCTGCCGCCGGGAGTCAGCTCGACGACGCTCCTGCCCAAGCTCATCCGCACCAAGGACGTGAAGCAGCTGCAGGACGGCAACGCACAGCCACAGAAGCCCAAGCTAACGGTGAGATAGGCTAGCTTCTCTTCTCCAGGATCCCCTCTCAATCTATTAACCCACAGAAATGTCTCAACACCTTGGACCTGACCTCGCTGGGCATCGGTTCCTGCTGCGGCACGGGCATGTACCTGGTGGCCGGCATGGTGGCCCAGAAGATAGCCGGACCCGGAGTGATTATTAGTTTTATTATAGCCGCCATAGCGAGTATTTTCTCAGGTAAGCGAGCTGCTTCCTCCTAAAGTCAACTGATTGATTGGACCAATTTTAAGTTAATTGTAATTATTATAGAAATTATAGAAGTTTCCTCAATTTGCAGTACTGAAATCAAAATCAAGATTCTTTTCATCTCTATTTCACATCATTTTATCTTGTAAAACAAATTTGAGGGTTTTTTTGTCTTGAAATCAAGAACGTTTTTTTAATGATTGGATGTTGAATTTTGAGAACATTTGGCCTTGGCTTTTTTTTGTTCTTTGGTCCAGTCTTTCATTTGATTTCCCTTAAGATCACTTTGTGGATCCTATATATATTCCGATTCCGATATTTAATGCCCCACAGGCGCCTGCTATGCAGAGTTTGGCGTTCGTGTGCCACACACATCCGGCTCGGCCTATATGTATTCATATGTGGCGGTTGGAGAATTCGTAGCTTTTATAATTGGTTGGAACATGATATTGGAATATCTAATAGGTGAGTACTCCTTCTATAAATTAGTTTTATGTAGAGAACCCCTTTATATTGACTGTGCTTGCTTTTGCGGACAGGAACAAGTGCCTGTGCCTGTGCGTTAAGTTCTAGTTTCGATTCCCTGACCGGCAATGCCATAGCGCGAACGATAAGCGAGTCCATCGGCACGATATTCGGTGAGTACTAAGGACACTTGCGATTTCTATATCTATATCTTTATCTTCATCTTTTGTTCGAAGGTAAACCACCGGACTTTATTGCCTTCGGCATTACGCTGCTCATGACCTGCGTTTTGGCGATGGGTGCCAGCAAGTCAGTCATCTTCAATCACTCCCTCAACGCCGTTAACCTGGCCACGTGGGTGTTCGTAATGGCCGCCGGGCTGTTCTACGTGGACACGAAGACGTGGTCGGAGCACCAGGGATTCCTGCCCTACGGCTGGAGTGGTGTAAGTAATCCATCATTTTAAACCGATTCTAAACCAGTTGATATATTATGAAGGTGCCCAAAAGTATGCTGCAAAAAGTGTAGCATTTACAAAATAAATCGTAGCATACATTCGGGCACATTTTAAAGTGATTTCAAACCCATTAAGATATTTTACCGATTATTCATTTCCAACAGGTGTTTTCCGGTGCTGCAACCTGTTTCTACGCATTTATCGGTTTCGATATTATCGCGACCACCGGCGAGGAGGCGCACAATCCGCAGAAGAGCATTCCGAAGGCGATCGTTGGTTCCCTGGTCGTCGTGCTAATCGCCTACGTTAGCGTTAGTCTAGTCCTAACATTAGTGGGTGAGTGCGAGTAATGATTAATGGGATTAAAGGGTTACAAAAAGTGTAGCAAAATTTACTGATAAAAGAAAACTATAGGAAATCTATGATTTACATTTTTTGAAATATTTCTTTATTTATGTTAACATTTTTGATAGGGCTTTTTTAAGTTAGATTTTAATGTGAGATTCTTTTTCTGTAAATTATAAAATAATGCCAGATTTTTGGTATACATAGCTTGATTATATTAGTTGATATGACCCATTGAAATTGTGTAAATTATACTATTTAAATATATCAAATAATCTATATTTTCCCCTTTCCTGTTCCCAGTTCCCTACGATCACATCAACACGGGAGCGGCGCTGGTCCAGATGTGGTCCTACGTGAATGCCCCCAAGTGCCGGGCGGTGGTGGCCATCGGAGCCACCGCAGGACTCTCGGTGGCCATGTTCGGCTCGATGTTCCCCATGCCGCGCGTCATCTATGCGATGGCCCAGGATGGCTTGATCTTCAGGTGAGTGTGATTCACCTTATAGGAGATATGTGGTTTAATGCAGAGATTATCGTATACCATTCCAGACAACTATCGCAGCTGTGGCAGCGCACCAATGTGCCCGGACTGGCGACCATTGGCAGTGGAGTGGCCGCCGCCCTGGTGGCGCTCACCGTGCGCCTGGAGATCCTCGTCGAGATGATGTCCATCGGCACCCTGCTGGCCTACACTTTGGTGTCCACCTGTGTGCTGGTGCTGCGCTACCAGCCGCACAGCACCTCGCTGGTGGAGCTGCTGCCCGCCCAGCTGCGCACCCCGGTGGCGCCCGGAACGGCCAGCGATTCCCGCTCGCATGTGACGCCCGCCGAGGTGCTCGAGGTGCCAGGGAAGCTGACCATCAAGCGGGTGACGCGCGGCATGTCCGACTCGGACGACTCGTTCATCGACGACAGCCCCGAGGGATTTCTGGGCGGGCGGGACGACCAGTTCCTGGTCTCCGATCGCTCCGAGAACAAGTTCTACGGCAGCGTGCATGGCGCACCCACCGGGCCCACCGGCCAGGCGACCGCCTTCGATGCCATGGGCCTGAACTTCGTCACCCGGAAGATCCACGACTACGCGTACCTGTGCCCCGGCTTCTTTCCCTGGATAAATCCCGGCCAGGCCACCGCCGAGAGTGGTGAGTACTCGTTCTCTTGGTGTAGAGTCCCTTCCCTTGAAGTTTTGGGCCACTTTTGTTGCTCAGTAGGGCGATAATCCTTTGTGATCCTAAGATTTGAACCCTATAAAGACTATAAAGTTGAATATATTTAAAATATTTCATCATTATTATTTATAACTCGACTCTTTTATATTTCGTATACCTAGTTAATGATTACCTAAATATTAATTACACATTTTGAACAAAATTATGTAAAGTGAATTATTTTATTATGACTAATTTCGTCCACAAAATTTTTAGTATTTATATGATATTACTTATGTCTTTATCTAATATTATATTATATCTTTTATTGTATTAATATTTATTTGATATTATTTATATCTTTATCTAATATTATATTATATTATTATATCTAATAATTTATTATATCTTTATTATATTTTCATATTATATCTTAAGTTCATAGCTTGTACAAGTTAACCCCCTATAAAATGGGCAACTAACTTTATCCGCCCACTCAGAAAGGGGACAAGGCTGGCCCAAAACTAATCCTGCGACCTAGGCTCCTGCAGAAGATGCATTCCTGTGAATACAGAAACAAAATTGCGATTGAAATTGACTCTTTGCTTTTGCTTTTCCAATCCAATCAACATCGAAATCAAACCGCAATCAACAGGCATGTACGTCACCAAGCTAGTGGGCATCATGTTCGGTCTCATATTCTTCCTGGACCTCTTCGCGGCCATTGGGTGGTCCGGTGGCCTCGCCGCCTTCATTTATTTCATTTTGTTTATCGGCATATTTGTGATACTATTGATTATATCGAGGCAGCCGCAGAATAGGTAATTCCACGATCCCAAACCATCCCCCTCTCGATCTCTCATCCTTCGATTCCCATTTTAAATCCGATTCTGAATCAGATATGCGCTGGCCTTCCTCACGCCCGGACTCCCCTTCATCCCGGCCATCGCCATCACCGTGAACATCTATCTGATATTCAAGCTGAGCATCCTCACGCTGGTCCGCTTCACCGTGTGGATGTCCCTGGGCTTCGTCATGTACTTCTACTACGGCATCACGCACAGCAGCCTCGAGCAGACCAGCGACGATCTGGAGCTGCATGTCGACTATGTGAGTGTTGTCCGCTGATCGGGAAACCTAATCCCATCTGCTTTGCCCTCTTCCCATCCGATTTCAGAGCAAAAACGTCGAGGAGAAGGCCGTGTGGGATCAGCAATCGTACAACCAGACCCACGAACCCGTTTGGGCCAGCAAGGAGGTGAAGCAGCCTTCGAGTAAGTGAAGAGAATTTTAGGATTAGAGTTATTTATACCAAACCATATTATATGGGGTCAGTTAGGAAGAAATATCAGTGGTGGCCAGCAGAAGCAGAAGCATATACAGTGCGTGACGTTTTTCTGCTTTACAGCGTACGTGTGCATCGAAACGCTAGCAGCGCAGCGGCAGAGACCACTGTTTTATGTAGATAGATGTGTTTTTTTATGCAGAAGGCAACATGGCGTATGAGTTATTTTTTGTTTAAAATTTTATTTAATCGAAAATCAAGTATATTTTAATTTTTCTAATGCAAATCCATTTGTTGTGTCCAGCAGAACAACGCTACAACTACGGAAAGACCACGGCGTCCTCGTCATCGGCTCAGGGCAGCTCGAGGAGCGGACATGGCAGTGCGCCGGAGAAGCCACCGGGCAGGAGTGGCACTGGTGGCCACAACCGGCCGGTTCCACCTCCCCCGATCGCTGGCCAGGCGAAGGGATCGGGATCGGGATCGGGAACGGGCAGTGGGCCACCGATGGAACGCCAGTATACCGGGCAGTTCAGCATGTTCGTGGACGAGGGCCAGTTCCCCACGTGGGAGGACTAAGCGATATCTCACATATATACCAGTCCCAGTTCCAATCCCTTTTCCTTATCACCAACCCCATGCCCCCTGATTCCCGAGTGAAGCTCCATCAAGGAATGGCAACCCAAGGACTAGTTTTCCGGATCTGGGTGCAGCTCACTCACACTCACTTGTAAATACGATTAGAGATGTTAGGTTTAACCATATGGCGATGCGTGTTGCAGATGTCGTTACCGAATTGCAGATGCATACCCCGTATACAAGGCATGTGCCCCGGGCGACGGAGTCACTGTTCACTGCACTCCGTTCGACCCCCAGTGAGGTCACCGTTATACACCCCATACCATATACAATACATAATATATACACATATATATATATATATATTGATTATACAAGCAAATATATATTTACATATATAGCGATGGGTTATTAGTTCAGCAAAGAGTTACAGTGCAAAGTTGCCGAAATTCCAATTACCCAAACCTTGAAACCAAGCGATAGACGATAAGCAAAACCACAGACGGCAGATAACCGATAACAAAAAACAGCAAACAGATAACCGAGATAACCGATAACCAATGAACGATTGTGCTCAACTTCGATTGGCAGGCGTTTTGGGTGACGTTGGTCAATCGGCTTTCAGCACAGGAATCAGGAAGGCATACACAATAATACTAGTGCATATTTCTGAATTACTCTTCAGATATATCCTAAGCGGGCCGTGAGTTGGGTGTCGGGGTGCTAACCATGCACAACTGTACATTTTCGGCACCACCACCCCCACACTCACACTCACACGCCAAAGAGAGACAGACGATGAACGGAAAACCGGAAAACGATAAACTAAAAACCCCGGGACCTGTGAAAAGATCCCCGAAGACGATCAGAGGAGGCCGTTCGTAACCCCAAATGATATAGGCCCTCTGACCGAAGACGATCTTTGCATAAAGTTGGGATTTGCTCACACACGGACTCTCGAAAACTGACCTGACGATCTTGAACACTAACCTTATGTACCTATGATTCTATATTGTTGTTTACATATTTATGCTATGCATTTTATAAGGCGCCTGGACACGAGGTTCTACAGTACAGTACGCCCTGCCTACGGCCGTCCCGTCTCACTCACTCTATCGGAATGTTATTTCTTTTTTATTCTAGAAGCTCGCGCTAAACTAAAACTCATTTTTAAGCGGCATTTCGCATTCGTTGTAATACAATTCATTTTACTAATGGAATACCAAGAAAAAATTATACAAGTATGCATATATATTTATAAAAATTACCATATAGACAAATACAAATACCAAAGAATACCAAATATTTATTGAACTATTCAAACTTAAACCAAGGATAAAACCAAAGCAAGCATAACTACAAATATGTATAAACACAATGATAACTAAAACCAAAAGCAAATATGATAATGAAATTGAAATTGAAAACATTTATGTACAAGCATACTTTTTTCCACTTTATATACATACTATGTACAAGCAAACCATGCATAACTATTTTTAGCTAAATTACAAGTATATGGCAAAGTTAAAGCGAAATCAACCTTTTTAATAATAATAATACTTATGATAATTTATTCCTTTTGTACTTCACGACTTTGTACAGGAAAGAATCCGAATAGCGAATATCAAAGATTGCAACAAGAACTCAATAACCTAGGGCTAGCTTTCGATCCGGATCCGAATCCGATCTAGCCCCGCAACAGAGAAGAACACTATTTATATACATACAAAACAAACGTACCGTCTAAGACATTTCGATATTTTCATTTTCATTTGGATTTATACTGATTTCTTTCGATTCCATTCAGTTGATCCCCTCAATTTCGAGTGCCAAATCAATGCACCTTGCACTTCTCGAACCAGTAGCAGAAAACATACGTATTGTAAGTCCTAGGACCGAAATGTACCACTTACTCGACTCAATATTAGGGTTTTCGCAGAGGAGCTTTCCGGACCAACTACTTAAGATATAGTGCCACCCAAACGGTCCTGCACTTACCTTTGTTCACCGCAACTCCGTTGATTCCTTTCGAAACTTAGATCTAACACGATTTGTACATACACACTATCAAAACAGGCAGGCCAATCCAAAAAAAAAAGAAGCATAGAACGTGAATGTATATTTTTGTGAAGCAACTAAAGGGAAACGAAACTCAGATACAAAAGTAACAACTAAAGAATAACATATCCTACCACACAGCTTAAAGTTGAGATATAAAAATAGCGGAACTCGCCGAGCCCACATTCATCCGATAGTTTCGATACCCGATCACCAATTACCGATTACGACAGCCCCATCCCAAGTTTTGCTTTCGTTACCAAGTTGGGTCAAACTATTCATTTATTTTAACTGATACTATACAAGGTTTAAAAAGGATCCCAACTGTCTGCTGAGTGTGCGCTCAGAGGAGTTACCATCCGTAACATCTATATGTCAGTCACCTTCGTAGGAAAGTGACACAAGTTACAGTACAGGCAATCCAGTAACTGCGGGCTGAAGCAGCTTGCTCTTCCACCTTTCGGTTCTTTCGGTACCACCAAGTTAAGATAAATGTTATGGGAATATGATAGTTTTAATAGATTTTCTACAGTTCCAATTTAAAGCAAATAACAACCAAGAAATAACAAGTAACAACATAAAGTGCAATATATCGATAAGTGTGAAGGGAAAACCAAAAGCTTCCGTTAACAAAAAGTATGCATTTTACTACCACATATTGTTTCCGTACTTTTTTAAATCCCCCAAACGGAGAATAAAACTTACTCTTAGGTCTATGCTCACTGTGACTGTAACTGCAATCGAAACTGCAAGCGGTATGAGATCAAAATCAGAAAAACCAATGTTGGAAGTGACGGAAAACCTATTCGCACCCACAAACACGCATGGACACGCACACAAAAAAAGGAACAGAACAACAATAAGAACAGCAATAAGAGAATGAAAATTCCGAAAACGAAGCAGACCGTTTACTTAAGAGCCAAGCCTAAAAATATATATAAAAAAACTGGAAATAATCCGCATTTGATTGTTTGATTGATTGGAAATGGCTTTAGACGATTGATTCCTTATTGATTGATTTTCCAGCTGAATATAAAGTACCTAAGTTTCTGTTTATTTCATAAGACTGAATTACTGGAATATGATTTATTTTAAACGTGTATATAATTAAGGTGTAATAGCAAACTTTACAACTTTTACTAATGAAGCATCAAAATTTTTGAAATTATTCTGAACTCATTTATTAAAAAATTAAAAAAAAACAAGATGAAAGGGAGGAGAACAAACGCGGAAAACAAGTGATGAGATAGTAGAGAGAGAATGAAGTTAATATGCAACTATTAATATACAACATATATGGGAAAATCCCGATATGATGATGATATATATATATATATATTTCAATGGATCGATAAAAAAAAACAGCAAACCAAAGTGAAATGAAAATGATGTTAAAATATAAGAAAACCAAACATTTTTTAATTCAAATACTACTCTTGATTTGTTTTATGTGTTAATAACTTATTAAATGATATTTCTTGAGAATATTAAAAAAATAAAATTGTTAGGATATTCAAATCTGACTGTTTTCTTGGGAAAGCTTTGGGTAGTGCAAATATCTGTATAACTCTAATCAAGAACTTGGTGCCCAAACGTACATATGTATGTATGTTTAGTTAACAATATTTATCCTTTTACTACATCTCGTTAAATTTTTATCAGTTAGCTAGAAATTTTAGTAGGTCGAAAAATTTGTTAGAATAAAAATAGTTTCAAATTTTTACCAAAAATCAAGATCCTGATTTTTTACCTAAAAAAAAGTAGTATTTACTATTAGTATTTTGGTCATAAAAATAATAATAATGCTCCAAATATGGTGTGTCCTACCTTGTTGAACTCGTTATTAAATTCCCAATCAATTGGCATTTCAACCTGGAAATTTTTTCCATTTTTCGCAAAAAATTATGATGGTATCCCTTAAAAAAAAACAAAAATTGGGTCAAAAATTAATTTTCCCAAATCAGTTGCAAAGTGCACTGATATTAATTATAAGGTTGTAAGCTGCACAAAACAGTACGCCTTTTTGATATGGGACCATTTTTTTCCAAGTTACAGCAACAAATCTACAATAAAAAATCAATTTTTTTGCCAAAAATGATAATCCTGATTTTTCACCCAAAAAAATTAGTATTTACAATTAGTATTTTGGTCATAAAAATGGAAATAATGATCCAAATATGGTGTGTCATACCTTGTTGAACTCGTTATTAAATTCCCAATTGATTGGCATTTCAACCTGGAAATTTTTAATTTTTCCTATTTTTCGCAAAAAATCCTGATGGTACCCCTTACCAAAAATGCGATAATTGGATCAAAAATTAATTTTCTCAAATCAGTCGAAAAGTGAACTGATATTAATTATAAGGAGGTTTTAAGCTGCTCATAACCATTTTCAAGTTGATTCGTTACTATGCAGAATCACCTAAGACCAGTGGAGCACAGCTATAAAATGCAAGTGCAGTGTAAAAAGCCGGTTATCTGCGTGTCTATCGAAGTGGAACTACCGATTGAGTTGGTATTTTCCAAGTCACTCCCCGGCGAACGGTCGCACTAATTACGAAGAGAGAAAAAAAAAGCTAACAATTTTTTCAGTGCCCGAAAACTAATTATTTAAAAGGTAATTAAAGGTGAGCTGTGTGTGGAGAGGTGGAACCCTAATTCCGGTGATCCACTGTAAGCCATTCCAATCCATTCGCTGCCCTTTTTTGAGACGTGTTCAAGCTGCCGATACGCGATAGGGGCAAGTGTGTGTGTGTGTGTGTGTTGGTATTTGGGTGATTCCGCCCCCTCAAAAAGGGGCCCCCTACGCTTAGCTCACAATCAATAACCACCGGAAACCCTCTTTCCCCTCTCTCCCCTCACCCGCAGCGAGGAGCAGCATCATCAGGCGAGATGACCGATTCCAAGTACTTCACCACCACCAAGAAGGGCGAGATCTTCGAGCTCAAGTCGGAGCTGAACAACGACAAGAAGGAGAAGAAGAAGGAGGCGGTGAAGAAGGTGATTGCGAGCATGACCGTCGGCAAGGACGTCTCGGCGCTCTTCCCGGACGTGGTCAACTGCATGCAGACGGACAATCTGGAGCTGAAGAAGCTGGTCTACCTCTACCTGATGAACTACGCCAAGTCGCAGCCGGACATGGCCATTATGGCGGTGAACACGTTCGTCAAGGACTGCGAGGACTCGAATCCGCTGATCCGGGCTCTGGCCGTTCGCACGATGGGCTGCATCCGGGTGGACAAGATCACCGAGTATCTGTGCGAACCGCTGCGCAAGTGCCTGAAGGACGAGGATCCCTACGTTCGCAAGACGGCCGCCGTGTGCGTGGCCAAGCTGTATGATATCTCGGCCACCATGGTGGAGGATCAGGGCTTCCTGGACCAGCTGAAGGACCTGCTGTCCGACTCGAATCCCATGGTGGTGGCCAATGCCGTCGCTGCGCTCAGCGAGATCAACGAGGCCAGCCAATCGGGTCAGCCGCTGGTCGAGATGAACTCGGTGACCATCAACAAGCTGCTGACGGCGCTCAACGAGTGCACCGAATGGGGTCAGGTCTTCATCCTGGACTCGCTGGCCAACTACAGTCCCAAGGACGAGCGCGAGGCGCAGTCCATCTGCGAAAGAATCACCCCGCGGCTGGCCCACGCCAATGCAGCCGTCGTGCTGAGCGCCGTCAAGGTGCTGATGAAGCTGCTCGAGATGCTGTCCAGCGACAGCGACTTCTGCGCCACGCTCACCAAGAAGCTGGCCCCGCCACTGGTCACGCTGCTCTCCTCGGAGCCCGAGGTCCAGTATGTGGCGCTGCGCAACATCAATCTGATTGTCCAGAAGCGACCCGACATTCTCAAGCACGAGATGAAGGTGTTCTTCGTCAAGTACAACGATCCCATCTACGTGAAGCTGGAGAAGTTGGACATTATGATACGGCTGGCCAACCAGAGCAACATCGCCCAGGTGCTCAGCGAGCTGAAGGAGTACGCCACCGAGGTGGACGTGGACTTTGTGCGCAAGGCGGTGCGCGCCATCGGGCGATGCGCCATCAAGGTGGAGCCCTCCGCCGAGCGCTGCGTGTCCACGCTGCTCGATCTCATCCAGACCAAGGTCAACTATGTGGTGCAGGAGGCCATTGTGGTGATCAAGGACATCTTCCGCAAGTACCCGAACAAGTACGAGAGCATCATCAGCACGCTCTGCGAGAATCTGGACACGCTGGACGAGCCGGAGGCGCGCGCCTCGATGGTCTGGATCATTGGCGAGTACGCCGAGCGCATTGACAACGCCGACGAGCTGCTCGACAGCTTTCTCGAGGGTTTCCAGGTGGGTTCTTAACCTACTCTTCAAGCACTAAGTCAGTTTTTTAATTCCCCCTTCTTTTTTCCAGGACGAGAACGCCCAGGTGCAGCTGCAGCTGCTGACGGCCGTCGTCAAGCTGTTCCTGAAGCGCCCCTCGGACACCCAGGAGCTGGTCCAGCACGTCCTCTCGCTGGCCACCCAGGACTCGGACAACCCCGATCTGCGGGACCGCGGCTTCATCTACTGGCGCCTCCTGTCCACCGATCCGGCTGCCGCCAAGGAGGTGGTGCTGGCCGACAAGCCGCTCATCTCGGAGGAGACCGACCTGCTGGAGCCGACGCTCCTAGACGAGCTCATTTGCCACATCAGCTCGCTGGCCAGCGTGTATCACAAGCCGCCCACGGCGTTTGTTGAGGGTCGCGGTGCCGGCGTGCGCAAGTCGCTGCCCAATCGCGCCGCCGGCTCAGCAGCTGGTGGCGAGCAGCCGGAGAGCGGAGCCGGCGGCTCGGAGGCCATGGTCATACCCAACCAGGAGTCGCTCATCGGCGATCTGCTCTCCATGGACATCAATGCACCAGCCATGCCCGCTGCCCCGGCGGCCACCAGCAACGTGGATCTGCTGGGCGGCGGCCTGGACATCCTGCTGGGTGGAGCACCGGCAGAGGCGGCTCCCGGCGGCGGCGGCGGTGCCTCCAGCCTGCTGGGCGACATCTTCGGCCTGGGCGGCGCCTCGCTGTCGGCGGGCGTGCAGATACCCAAGGTCACCTGGCTGCCTGCGGAGAAGGGCAAGGGCCTCGAGATACAGGGCACCTTCTCGCGGCGCAACGGCGAGGTCTTCATGGACATGACGCTGACCAACAAGGCCATGCAGCCGATGACCAACTTCGCCATCCAGCTGAACAAGAACAGCTTCGGCCTGGTGCCGTCGTCGCCCCTCCAAGCTGCTCCCCTGCCGCCCAACCAGTCCATCGAGGTGAGCATGGCGCTGGGCACCAACGGACCCATCCAGCGCATGGAGCCGCTCAACAACCTGCAGGTGGCCGTGAAGAACAACATCGACATCTTCTACTTCGCCTGTTTGGTGCACGGCAACGTGCTGTTCGCCGAGGACGGGCAGCTGGACAAGCGCGTGTTCCTCAACACCTGGAAGGAGATACCAGCCGCCAACGAACTGCAGTACAGTTTGAGCGGCGTGATCGGCACCACCGACGGCATCGCCTCCAAGATGACCACCAACAACATCTTCACCATCGCCAAGCGCAACGTCGAGGGCCAGGACATGCTGTATCAGTCGCTCAAGCTGACCAACAGCATCTGGGTGCTGCTGGAGCTCAAGCTGCAGCCGGGCAACCCGGACGCCACGCTCAGCCTGAAGTCGCGCTCCGTGGAGGTGGCCAACATCATCTTCGCCGCCTACGAGGCCATCATCCGTTCGCCCTAAGCGCTCCACGGGGGATAAATGGTCAGATAGGTCAGATGGTCGGACGGCGGACGAGGAGCACAAAGCAATCGGAGCGATCAGTTTATGTGGGAGCCGACTAGAGGTTCTCTGCGGGCGTTTAAGATTAGCTCAACAAAACAAATTGTAATTTACGTATTATTATTATATTGTGTGCTGGCCACTTCGCCACTCACATTACATTATTTATGCATATATGCACACCTATAAACCAATCAAGTTTGTCGAGAGAACTGTTAATTGTTAATCGGAGCCGCATGTCCTCCATGTACTGTAACGTATGTAAAACGGTAGCGAAATCTGCGCCCCGGCTAACGTTGCGTAATCGCATTCCAAAACTCTGTAACCCTCATATGCACGGCATCTATGTACATGTACGTGTCCTAGTAAAATGTATGACATAACACACTAAATACTCGAGGCATTGTTTTCTTAATGGCAGAATGATATTCGTTCCAGTTCCTGTTTCTGTTTCTAGAAATGGAAATGGTTTCGGATCGGTAAGACTTGCGAATCGATCATTGAATTCTTCAGAATTCGATTCAATATTTCGTTTTAAATGATATATGGACCTTTCCAAAAATTCGTTTCTTCCTTTGACTTTGTTTATCATTTCTAGAACTGAAACAAAAATGGTAAAGTAAATAAATATCTAAGGTTTAGAAAACTTGGAGTCAAACTCTGGCCACGCCCATTTTTTGGTGTATTATTGTAGGAGATTGTTAACCTAAATAGAAATCCCTACGCAAATACCAGAAAAGCTATTCCAGTTACCCAAGAAACAAACCTAATATTTAGAGATTTCTTTTAAGGGTTTTCAATATTTTATTTATTTCTATAATTTTGGATAGTTTTATGGGTGGATTTCCAACAATATCAGTATTTAGTGGAAGCTTTTAAAGGGTGTAAAATGTAATAGATAGTAACTGGACCAAAATATACCTGGTCAGGGTTGCGAAGCTTCGCAGCTACTGAACTTTCGAAGCTTTCGCCACAGCCTTTCGGGGGTTGTTTTGTTTTGGTCCTTCGAAGCCCACAAGAGCGGACAGGACATCGCTGTGTTGTGTAGCTGTAGCCATCCCTGTCTGGGCCGCAGGACTGCTTCACTGTTTTCCTGTTGTACCACAAGCTATTCTGGCTTGGCCCCGATTGTAACGAGAGCCCAGAGATCCCACGTCGCAGTGCGAAATAGTCGAAAATGAAAACTAATAACTGAGGTACTGCAATATACTATACCTGAAGTAGTAAATTGGCCGCAGGATATCGGTTGTGTTCGGTGCGAGAGGATTCTGGATTCTGGGACCCAGGACTTTCAGGTGCTCCGCCCTATTTGGAAAAGGGTAGGAGGTATAACCATGCCCGAATCAGTGCAGGAATGCGGACTCGTTTTGTGCCAGTGAAGAAGCCCTTCAATTGAATCGACTCAACTGGGATATACTCCTGGTTTTTAGTTCCCGGTGGAAAAACAACAGATCCCAGTTCCATAGGTCCGCCAAAAATTTTGTCCGCCGAAATGAGGGTGGCGGCGGACATGGTCTATGACTACGGCAGCGGCAGCGAGGACTCAATGGGCACCACCCACCTGGACTGGCCCTTTCTCATCAAGGTTCGTAGCCCTCTCCCTCTGCCCCTTTCCCCTCCCCCTTTCCCTTTCCCCGCACACTCGACATATTTGCACGGTTTTTAGGTTAAGTCGAGACAATATGCAAAGTGTCGAGTATAATGTGTATAAGTGGGGGTTTGTGTGTCAATAGCTTTGTCACTGCGAGGACGAAAATGAAGCTGAACCCTTGGTTTTTAAACGGGTTTTAAAATGCAACTGCAGGCGAAGTAAACAGGAATTAGTTATTATTATGTTATTTTAAGGATATTAAATTTTTCTTAGGTTAGGTTGTAATGTTTATGATATTGTTTATCAATTTAGAAGATATCTACCATATTTTCGCTTTAATTATTAAAAAACTTAACGTATAAATAGTTTAAATATTTTTAATTCATATTTTAAAGTTAGGAGAAATTTAAGATGGGTCGAAGGACCATTTATGATCCTCAAAGTGCTAATTTGTGTGCTTTTGAGTGGCTAATGACTAGCTAGAGTGGCTAATAAGCAGGAACCAAGGCGCCATCGTCATCGTCGCGGCCCCTTGATAAGTGTGTCGTGTCCTTGGTCGCATTAGGGTGGCCCAACACATGCAACCCGTGCACCCCTGTAACCGCTGACCTCTTGACCTCCTCCCGCAGGGCATCCTCGAGGGCCAGACGTGCACGCCCACTGCCCCGGAACCGCTGGCCGCCATCCTGTGGGCCATTTTCGCCGTATTCGGCATCGTCTACGCCCTGCTTGGCTATCGATGCCTCCGCGCCGTGGGCTTCCTCAGCGGGCTGATGGTCGGCGCCAACGGGATCTTCATCCTGCAGGACTTCCAGATCACCTTCCTGGGCAAGCCGGCGGACTCGGCGCTGGCCATTGTGGCCGGCCTCCTGGGCGCCGTCCTGGGCTCCACATATCCGGTGGCCTCCGTGCTGATAAGCGCCTTCGCCGGCGCCCTGCTCTCCGGCGCCGCCATGGCCGTGTGCGTGGCCACCTTTCCGGACAACGAATTCGGGGTAAAAAATATATATTTATTTATATTTATCATATATTAAAATCCCCCTCCCTTCGCAGTACCGCGAGATCTATGTGGCCGTCGTGGGTGGCGCCGTCATCTGCTCCGTGCTGACCCTCTGCTGCGTCAAGTACGTGACCATCCTCACCTCCAGCATTGTGGGCACGGCCATGATCCTCAGCGCCATTGACTTTTTCATGCACGGCCTGGAGACCATCAACTGGGTGAGTACAAGGAAGTGTTAACCGGGTTTATAGGGATTTTTAAATTTTTAAGAACAAAAAAAAATTACTTGAAAAATCCAAAACGTTTCCATGAAGTAGTACAAAAGTTATTTATCTTTAACTATTAAGAATTTAATAGTTAATTAATAAAATAAAGTAAAGGTCTAGTAATAGTAATAAGAGTATTTTTTATATCTATATACAAAATACGGAACAATATGGAACTGATATTGTTTCAGATCAATTTTTCTATAACAAAATGGTATGTTTTTATATCAATAGGGTACAAAATCATATATTCGGAAATATCATTTTGATATGAAAACAGAAGGGACCAATATTGATAAGAAAAAATACCCGATGGATGATTATTTTTGGTCTTTTTTTTCTCTGTGTACCTATAGGTATCACTGAGTTACTACATTAGAGACACAGGTGGAAAAACAAGATTTTTGGTTTATTAATTCAAAAAAGTTATTTGAGTTTTAATCTCTGCTGTGTAATAATTTAAACGTGAAAACTTAAAAGACGTTTATCTCAAATGCTTTTTTTTACTTATCCGAAAAAATTGAATTAATCAGTAGTACCCGTTACAAATTTTAAATCTTAATTTTGTATCTTTTTCACCTCCTTAGATAATCGGAATGCGGCCGCATCCCTTGCCGCCACCCTGCTACGGAGGCCTCCTGATCGCCGCCTGGCCCGTCACCATCGTCCTCAGCATCATGGTGCAGTGCTTCATCACCGCCTGGCGCGTCGACCATCGCAAGCGTGTCTACATGAGGCACCACAACCACCCCGGCCACGCCCACAACGCCCACCTGCCGCACAGCCAGCAGCAGGTGGGCCCGGGCCACGCCCTCGCCCCCGTCCGGCGGTCCCAGTCGCGCACCCGCGAGACGCGCGAGGAGGCCAGGCAGCGCAAGTTCCGGTACCTCTACCAGGTGCGCACGGCCCGCGGCGACATCATATCGCAGGTGAGTAGAGTACTCGGACATCTATTAAACTTCATTGTCTTTCGGTTTGAAAATATAATTATAGTAGGAAAAAAATCTAAAAAATACTAGACTTTTGAAACCCTTTTTTTAAATGTTTACTATATGTATATACCATATCAAATTATCCATATTTTGAATATATATTTATTTTTAAGTAATATTATCAGCTTTTTTTTAAAGAAATAAAATTGATAGCATATTTTTATAAATATTCGACAACCCTTATGGTTTAGTGAATGAATTGATTTTGGATTGAATCCACCGATTTTAGACTTCCATATAAATAACTAAATTAATAGGTATACATGTCTTAAATATCTATCCTTTTAACAGTGAATAGGCATTCTTCTTGATTAATCTAAAATTGAATAATAAATCTAAAGAATTTGAAACGCGTTTAACATGAGTACTTTTACATTAACAGATTTTAAGAGCCAAGGAATTTCTGTGGCATTTCCAAAAATATTTAAATTAAACTAAATTTGTAAATAATAATCTCGAAGAATTTTGAAATCGAATGTATAAATCTCTCGTTTCAGAACTTCGTTTCGGCCCTGCAGAAGCGCATCCAGCTGAGCGGCACAGAGACGCCCTCCGAGCGGTCGATCAAGAGCAGCTCGAACGAGCGGAACACCTTCCGCAGCGACCGCACCCACTTCACCACCATCCACGACCCGGACTCGGAGCTGTGCGACAAGATCGAGATCGTCCGTGACATTGGATAACAAACAAGCAATAGCTACATGTAACTATACCCGTAAGGGGGCTACGGGGCTGCGGTACTCGGGCGTGGACGGAACTTGGGTCGGGGGATGGGCCAGATCGGCATAGTTGGGCATAATCGGGGGACTCTAGAGAGTTCCGCTGACGAGGATTAGGATGACTCAGACAAGTACGGTTGCATGTAGACTTTGTAGATGCGGCACCAAGTGCCAGACACCAGACAGAAACGGAAAAAACGGAGAAGGATCATTGGAAGCTTTAAATATCTGAGGATATATACGGATCTGGAGCTGGTTTACCGCACACTGGAGCAATCTCGAGAGATCAGCGGGACAAGAAGTATTAGACTAAGATTAATTGAATCGTGCACAGCTAGAAACTAAGACATCCGATTGCCGATGGAAGCTTTCGTTCTCTTCACTTATTCGAATGTTACTAAGGATAGAAATACTTACTATAGCAGATAATAGATATCGGATAACGAGTGATGAATACTTCGTATTCCTATTCCTGCAACTAAAACTAAAACTAAACCTAACCAAGTACTAGTAAAGCTTCTCCCACTTCGAATATAGCCAGGCAGCCGCAATTACTAATCAGTTCATATCTGTGTTATAATTATACGATTCAAGGACATTTCGTTCCATTTCAACTATCAAGTAAATAGGCCTAAGAATTACGTTGTAAACTCTATATATCCCGGAACACAATACCATACAATACAATACCTAATAAGTACAATAACAGAGGGAAGGATGGGAATTACACACGCATTATGTAAGACCCATACTCAATTTAGTGCGACAGAAGCATATTCGAATTATAAACCTGTACAGTTGGAGCCACAGCCATTTAGAGTTAGTCTTAGTGTTAGCCTGTCGATAAGCCAAAGCTAAGCCATTCAATTGTCGATATATGTAACTCACAATCGCTGCAAGGGAAGGGAATCCAAAATTCAGCATTGAGCCATTGAACCCCCTTAACGATCCGCTCGATCAGCCGTCTTAGCACTATCCTTAAGATTAACGTTCAAAATATATATACATACCTAGTATAAGACATTAGATCCATGCAAACAGCGGTACAAACTCAAAGAAATTCACGCGATTAATGCAAAGAGATGGTAAGTGATATGCAACAATTTTGAAATGTCTAGTTAAGGGGCCTAAGGAACTATGCTCAGCTTCTAGAAGTTAAACTCTAATAGTTATTAGCGGTCTTCCATAATCATTCCCATAAATTTTACTAGTTTAAATGCCAATTATCGTATCATATATGAATTTAACTAATAGGATTTTTCCATAACTTCTGTACCCCATTATTCTATTAGATAGTTGGGCTCATTAACTAGACAATTACAACAAAAAACAAGAGGATAAAATAGATTTAAAGAAGAGATGATCAGAAGGAGCTATCCAAACCTTCAAGGATTGGACATTGCCAGGCAGAAACTTCCATATCGAATCGGTTGGTTTCCAAATCGCAAATATGTAACTCAAGTTTCCTGTTAAGTTGATTAGCGCCTAGTTTTTGGGAATTGCTGCCGTCCGCAATTGTTGATTTTTTCCCATCAAAAGTCACAAATTGTTGGGTATTTTTCAAAACTTAAAACTTATTTCCACCAAATGATTTAAATTTAAATCAACAAAATATATATCCAATAGTTTGTGACCTGTTTCTGTATAATTTCCAATAAGTTGTTAGTTCCTCTCGTTGTTTTAATGTTCAACAGCAATGTCTAATCGGAGGATAAGGTACGTTTTATATTTAAGTTTGGCGAATAATAAGATTTTGTAAGACAAGTGTCGAGACACACTTAATCCAATATAATGAAACGGATAATAACTGCAAACTAAAGTAGAGGAAATCATAAAAGAGTTGCACATATGTATACACTAATAAAATTCAAGTAAATAAAAAAAGATTCATTAAAAGGCCAAAAACGATTGGATGTGACTTTGGTGGAAATATTGGACTAGACTGCTAATGAAAAACATCTTGTAAAAGCCAAAGAGAAAGCATATTAAATAAACGATGCAGGCCACACGTGTGTTTTTCTTCTATCTATCTATCCATCTAGTTGAAGGATCCTCCGAGCCAAATGAGGAAACGATGGCCCCTTTCTCGTGTCTAATAGTTTATTAATTAATAACACATCGGAATACAGTGGCGTGGATCTGATTCGAGCTCCTCTTCGGCCAGCAACAAGATGAAGAAGAAACAAACGGTCGATTCGGATTCAGAATTCAGTTAATTGAACATTTGTGTATTTGTATTTGACGACGATAATCTGCATTCATCGCTCGGGAAAGCACAAACATGAACAAGTAGTCTCTGTTGCAATTGCTGGATTCTGATGGCCACACTCCTCTACGTCGCTACTTCGCTACGTCCGCCCATCCATCGTGTCCTCTGTGTGCTTTGGGGTTGGTGTTTGGGGTTGCGGTGACCTCTAGATCTCTAGATGCGGCCCGGGAATGTGCCGCTCTCGCGCTGGTCGTCCCACTTCTCCACCCAGGCGTTGGGACACATCGACTTGTAGACCTTCTGGAAGTAGTTGCAGGGCGCAAAGTCCTCGCCGCGCTTCTTCTGGCAGCGGTGGAAGTCGATGTACGACTGGTAGCAGTAGCGGGTCACGTTCTGGTTGGGGAACCGTGGATCGAAGGGGGCGGTCTCCAGCTTGTAGGCGGACATGTTGCTGCTGTCTGACGATTTGTCGCTGCTTTTGTTTTTGGACATGAAAAATTGCATAGAGACTTTAGTTGGAAAGGGAACGGAAAAGTAAAAACCAAAAGGGAAGGCGAAAATCATCGATCGAATCGCAACCAAATGAATGAAAAAGAAAGAGATGGATGTGGGTGTACATAACCAAGGGGGTGAAAATGAAAATAAAGTTAAATACAATTTGAGTGCAAAAACGGGTAGGAAGAGATAGATATATAAATCACAAAGGTTAGTTCTTCAAGTTTGCGGTTGCTTAATGAGCGGTATATGTATATATATATATATCGTAATCATATTTTATAGAGAGATACATCTCGCATGGATCTTCTAAAAGTACTTCTTACTGGCTAGATTATGATTATCGTATTATGTGTATAAGGATCGAGGCAGCGGCTAGTCCCTCGACCCGTGTGAAAAAAATACAAATTACACAGCTCGAAAGCCCTCGACTACGTCTACAAACTACGGATCTCTGTGCCCGCCTCTATTCTCGTGTTTCAAAAATCCTCTGAGGGTCTAGTGTCTAGTGAATGGGACTGGGTGGTATTGGTCGAATCAAAATCGAATTTCACGTTTCTCTGCTCGGCCTGCGTTCAAGTTCAAGTTTCCTGTTTCCCGTTTCCCGCTTTCTACTTGACCAGCGGCCGCTTGCCATTGTCCGTATCGCAGGCGTTGCTCTTGTACTTGTTGACCTCGGCCAAATACAGTGACCAGAAGTCCTTGGGGTCCACGTCGCTCTCGTTGGGCGTCTTCAGCTTGGCCACCACGCCGGTCTTCAGCACCTTTCCGCCGCGACGTCGTCCCACCAGCGGAGGTGGCGGCGCCGACTTCCCAGCAGCGGCGGCTGCAATATACGGAGCCGCAGCGCTGCTGGCAGCCCCAACAGCAATCGCAGGAAGCGCGGGCGCCGAGGAGGAGGATGCCTCCGCCGAGGCCAACTGCTGCTGCTGCTGCTGTAGCATCTCCTCCATGGCTCCTGGCTGCTGCTGCATCGGCTGCTGCTGCTGTTTCTGGCCCTCCTGCATCTTCTTGAACAGCTCCATGAACGAGCCGTCGTTGGCGAAGACGGGATGCGAGGGCGGCTCCGGCTTGGGCGGCGGATACACCTTGCCCTCCCGGGCCAACGCCTCGCGCAGCTTCTGCTCCATCTCGCGGTGGATGCGCTCCTTGTCGAAGGGCTCGTCGGTGTCCAGGTTATAGTAGGCGCCCACTGCCGAAGCGGCGGCAGCGGCACTCATGCTCTTGCCGGCCATTTGTACTTGTTCTGCGGCGGCGGCGGCGGCAGCGGCTGCCTTCTGTACGGCGCTCAGTTCTGATCTGCCGGCGGACGAGGGCTGGTGGCCCCTGCGCTGGCCGCTGCTGCTGCTGCTGCTGTTGGTTGAGGGGTTCGAGGCGGAGGCTGGCGATTCCGAGCGGCGGTAGTGGCTGGAGCGCCTCGAGTAGTCACGCTCCCTGGAGTCGCGATCCCTGTGGTAGCGGGACGAGGGACGCTGCTGCTCGTGGCGACGGCGCCGCTGGCTAGAACGCTCCTCGGAGCGGCTGCGACTGCGACTGCGGGAACGCGAACGGCTGCGACTGTAGCGATTGCTGCGCTCCCGCTCCCGATCCCGATCCCGCTCCCTGTCCCGCCTGGAGGAGGAGGCACGCTCGTAGTAGCCGCGCTGCTGATGGCCACGTGCGGTGCGCCGCTGCTGGTCCTCCTGATCCTGCTGATAGTAGGGCAGCCGGGCCGCCGACATGTCGGATGGATGTAGTAGATGATCTGCAATTCGAAACTGTGCCGCGTTAAATCGAGCAGTTGGCAGAGGCGCGTTTATACGAAATACCTATGTATACACAATATCAGTATGCTTTCTGTTTTTTTTTTTTGATATATATATTCGATCTGCTCTGTTCTGGCGTTCTGTTTGGTTTGGCTTTTTGGTCAGAATCGAGAGTCTAGCGAAATTTGTGGCCCCGACTTGACTTGGCTGGCGCAGGGCTCCTTGACCTGGCCGGAAATTGGATCAGGAAATGGGTTCAGGAAGGGATTGGGATGGGATTGCGAGCCTGAACTCCAACCAAGTGCCAGGGGAACCGGAAGAGGCTCTCTGTTCTCGAGACTCTTATGCAATTTGGATACTCAGATACTCAGACTTTGACTTGGATTTTTGGAGGCATTGGATTTTCGATTCGATTTGATTTGATTGGATTGCTTTGATTTGATTTGGCTGGCAGATTTCTGTTTGATAAAATGAGAAATGGTAATTTACTTGTTTGCGATGTCCGCTGCTGATGTTCTTGTTGTTGTTGCTGCTGCTGTTCCAACGTTGCGGCTACGTTACGTTATCGTCCGTGGTTGTTCCTGCTGTTGTTGTTGTTGTTGTGGAGAATCCTTCCAGTTTAGTTCGAGTTTCAGCTCGAATCTATTCTATGCTTAACTTGCGATTGCGATTGCGACTCTGAAACGTATCGGATTTTCGGATTCGCCTGCATGGAAAAATGACTTGAACGCATGAATACAAAACGTTACTCGAACCAGGAAACGCGCGGTGCAGGGGATTTTGATTTTCATTTTGATTTTGATTCTGTCTTTCTGGCTACAAAATTAGTTATATTTTTATGGGGACTCTGCTTTACCTATTCTTGTGTCCACCCTCGCCTCTTTTTGGCGAGCGGTGACTTATGTAACCTCAGGGGAGGGGGGACAACTTACGGATGAGGATTCAGATGCAGACTGGGCCCCCGGTCCACGCCCCTTACGCCCACTTCTTCTACCCCCGAGTGCACCAGCGAGTTATGTAACTTGTACTTTTTTCTTTCTTTTCTTTTTTTCCTGCTGCGAATTCCTCCGCCAGCGGAAGTGTTAGTGCGCTAGTGTCTATGTGTGTGCGTGTGTGTGTGTTACGAGTTGCGAAGTTTTCATTTGTTTGCCTTGTGGCCAAGTTCCTGCTTTCTTTGGTTGGCTTCGATCGATCGATCGATCGATCGGATCGGTGCCTTGGCTTACGGTCTGGTTAGAAGGTGCGGATAATGCCTAAAACATACCTTTGTTGTTACGAGAGTACGACGAAAAATTTTCAACTGGCGAGAATCTCACGAGCCCGACGATAGATTGGCGATGGACGAAAAGTATCGAGAGCTGTCAGCGTGACAGCTAGGGCCGGGTTGCCAGATCGTCGGCGACACGCGGCCAGTGTTGGGCAGCGACTGGAGTCCGAATCTGTGACACGCGCAGATGGGAAGAAACACAAGTCGCCTCCTCCGCCGCCGCCGTTGATGATGGGCAGCAATCCTCCCGAGCACGGGACCAAGCCGAGATCCACCAGACCCCACAGACAACAGAACCACCGAGTGGTGCGCAAGCAGCCGCCGCGACCGGCCGTCAGCAGCGACCGCCACAACATCTACATCACCAGCAAGACGGATTTCAAGGCAAGTGTACGGAAATTGCTCCACCTACCAAGTGATAATCTTAATTTTACCTGCCCAGGCCCAGCAGCGCCGCTGCGAGGAGCTGCTGAACTCCGGTGCCCGCGAGATCTTCCTGCACTGCATGGGCTTCTCGGTCACCCGCGGCCTCAATCTCGCCCTGCGCCTCGTCCACAACTCGGAGGGCGCCCTCAGCTACGCGATCAACACGTCCACCGTCCACCTGGTGGACGAGCTGCATCCGCTGAGCGATGACCAGGACGTAACCTTCCGGCAGCGCAACAACTCGGCCCTGCACATCAAGATCTTCAATCGCAGCCTCTTCGACATCGTTGTGCCGCAGCCCTCGCAGTCCCAGAACCAATCCCTTGGCCAATTCCGGGGCAAACCGAAGCCCAGGCAGTAGAATAGATAGGATGTTCAAGCTATCGGAGCTGGTGCGCTGGCTGGGGCTCACCGAGTTCGAGATCCTGGTCAATTTGTGCGGCCTGCTGGTCTTCACCATCACGCTGGCCGTCAAGCTGCATCTGCAGGCGCGGATTGGACCCGGGGGCATTTTACCCGAGCCCATGGGCGACTGGTTCACCGTCTTCAGCCCCCTGTTCTTCATCGACATCTGCAACGCCTACTTCTGCGTCATCGTGGGCATTCGCATGTATCTGGACTCGAACAACAAGCGCAAGGCCCTGCATCGGTTCATGTGGAGCACCTACTTCCTGGTGCTGATCGCCATCTTCAAGTACCTGCTCTGCCTGAAGCTGTCCAGCAAGACGGGGCTCGAGTACTCGGAGGTCTTCTCCCCGATCTTTGTCCTCCTGCAGCTGGTGGCGGTGCGAGCCTGCCAGCTGCCCAACTCCATATGAGAGCCTAGACCTATTGACCTACTATACATATTCATAGTCCTAATACGATACGATACATATATTCTTTCTGATCTGATACGGATATTATGGCTTTTTATGGAATGGTTCTAAAAACAATATAATTTTTCATGATTTTTAATTAATAAGGGGGGTAAAATACATTTTTATATGGGCATGATAAAATTTTTTTTCTAAATTATTCCGAATTATTTTCATTTACTCCGAATTCCAGTGTTGGTCAACGCCGCGGGTCTGCGATCAGGTGGCAGCCCCAAGGGAAACTGATTGCTCAGCTCCGCCCGAAAACCGAATCGAAACAATAACAGAAACAGAAACCGTTGAGTTAATCGGAAAGGGAATTCGCGGAATCCAGTAAATCCAATAGCTCCGTCGGCGCCATGTCCACCCTGAACCGCCCCAAGTCCCCGCACACGCCCACCGCCATCAAGAAGGGCGAGAAGGAGGACAGTTTCTGGGACAAGTTCAGCACTTTGGGTCGCAAACGCGGCACCCGCGAAGGTAGGTGGATCGCTTTTAGGCTCTATTTGCCGCGGAACCGAAGGAGATCCTATGGGATTCGCTTCTTGGATGTATAAACCCTGGATTGGCTGGCAAAAGGGGGCCGGAAACTGCACCCCCTGCGCCCAGGAAGCTCTTCTGGGAACAGATGTGCAGATGCGGAATCAGAACATTGCGTCACTGATGACGCACACAAACAAACAAACGGGGCTGTCAAATGCGAGTGTGTCTGTGTGTGTGATGGCCTTGTGTCGTCATCGTTTGTGTTTACCTTATATATCGATATCTCTGATATCTTTAAATACCATTTGCAGTGAAAAAGGTGCAGGAGGAGGGCAAGTACGCCATCGACTCACCCGGATCGCCCAGCCAGTATGACATCCCGCCCGAGGACTACGCCCTGCGTAAGTGCATCTGCATTCCTGGCGGGGAATCCCCCTTCCTAACAGGCAATCCCTTTTCCAACAGGCGAGCACGAGCAGCGCGCCGTCATCGATCCGCAGTCCATCAACGATCCCGAGGTGATCAAGCTGCAGCGCATCCTCGTCGACTGGATCAACGACGTGCTCGCCGAGCAGCGGATCATCGTCCAGCAGCTGGACGAGGACATGTACGACGGCCAGGTGCTGCACAAGCTCTGGGAGAAGCTCACCGGCAAGAAGCTCGACGTCCCGGAGGTCACCCAGTCGGAGCAGGGTCAGCACGAGAAGCTCAACATCGTCCTCAAGGCGGTTAACCATGTGAGTTATTCTTAGAAATAATACGGAAAACTTGAAAAAAATTAGTACACTATTTTTTAAAAAATTTGTAAAGATTGTTTCTATCAAATACTTAAATTACAACAAGAAAAAGTGGTATAATCTGGAAAAAATAATCAGCAAAATATTACATTAAACGTTGTAATGATTGTTTCTACCAAAAACATAAATTACAACAAGAAAAAATGGTATAACCTTGAAAAATAATCATCAAAATATTAAAAAGAAACGTTGTAATGATTGTTTCTACCAAAAACTTAAGTAATAACAAGAAAAAATTGTATAATCTTGAAAAATACTAAACAAAATATTAAAAAGAAACGTTGTAATGATTGTATCTACCAAAACATAAATTACAACAAGAAAAAATGGAACAATATTGAAAAATAATCAGCAAAATATTAAAAAAAAAACGTTTTAATGATTGTATTTACCAAAAACATAAATTACAACAAGAAAAAATGGTATAATCTTGAAAAATAATCATTAAAATATTCGAAAGAAACGTTGTAATGATTGTATCTACCAAAAACATTAATTACAACGAGAAAAAATGGTATAATCTTGAAAAATAATCAGCAAAATTCTACAAAAAAGGCTTTGTAATGATTGTATCTACCAAAAAAATAAATTACAACAAGAAAAAATGGTATAATAAGAAGTATTATAAGGTTATTTTATTAGACCAAGCCTACTTAAACTAATTTCTTTGCTTATTATTCACTTTCTCACTCTTACTCATCATTATTTATAACTTTAAATATTTATTAGTAATTTCAATTGCTTTTTAAATCCCCACAGACCCTCGGCTTCCACCAGAAGATCCCCAAATGGTCGGTGGCCAGCGTGCACTCGAAGAACATCGTGGCCATTCTGCATCTGCTGGTGGCGCTGGTGCGTCACTTCCGGGCGCCCGTTCGCCTGCCGGAGAACGTCTTCGTCACGGTGGTGATTGCGGAGAAGAACGCGGGCGTGCTGAATGCTCAGAAGTTCCAGGAGCAGATAACCTCGGAGTACGATGACCTGGGCATGCGCTGCGAGAAGGACGCCTTCGACACGCTGATCGACTGTGCGCCCGACAAGCTGGCCGTGGTGAAGAAGTCCCTGATCACGTTCGTGAACAAGCACCTGGCCAAGCTGAACTTCGAGATCAGCGACCTGAACACGGACTTCCGCGACGGCGTCTATCTGTGCCTGCTGATGGGCCTGCTGGGCGGCTTCTTTGTGCCGCTGCACGAGTTCCACCTGACGCCGCAGGACGTCGACCAGATGGTGAGCAACGTGGCCTTCGCCTTCGACCTCATGCAGGACGTGGGCCTGCCCAAGCCGAAGGCGCGGCCGGAGGACATCGTCAACATGGACCTCAAGTCCACCCTGCGCGTCCTCTACAGCCTGTTCACCATGTTCAGGGACTACGCCTGAAGCTAACTAAATGCCACAGGAGCAACAATCGGCGCCAATTTAACATTTTATATTAACTCTTTTTGTAATGTTTACACGCTTAATTTATGTGCGTTCCCAAGCCAGGGAATGGTTTTATATATAAACATATTTATAAACTTGTGAGTGTCGTACGTCTAACCACTGCGAAGTGCTAACCCTAAACCCAAACCCAAATCGGCGGCCAGTTGTTAACTTGTCTTACTCACGTGCCACACGTAGCAGTTGTTACTAAGTGAATTTACTATATTTACTACATATATTAACCGACATTGTGCCTTCAGATCACACAGAGCTTTTGCGAAATATGTCACAGATCAGATCAGATATCAGACCTGTAAGTGTAGAAGTGTACGGGAAGAGTCTTCGAAAAATTGTATTGTGTACGTTAAAAATTTGGATTAGAAAAATCAATAAATATTGCCAATAGCATATGTGTTATTCTATTTTAAGCAGTTTCAAGGCGCTAAATTAATCTGGGGCTGCAGCACTCAGAACCGCCAGCTTTCTTCACTTTCACATGTAAGTTGCAATCGTAGCTATTTTGGTTAGCGCTTTTTGAATTTGAATTGTGGCGGCTGCGCCATGGTCGGTTATCGATAACAGCGGCGACCGGGCTGCCAGACCGGGTTTATCCGGCAGGTATAATTTGAAAATAAATACTTAGCTGCCCTTGCCACGCCCCCTAAGAACTAGACTTTTCCCGATTTCCCATTTCCCCATTTCCACACAGCAACTACAAAACAAAACCCACAGGCAAACGTAATACCCGAGTAACATGTTGTTCTGAAACAAGGTGGCAACCATGCGCATGTTCTTTATGATTTTCACAATAGCCGAGCGAAGTTTCAAGATTCCAGATCTGCCCGCCGCCTCAACGATCCTGCTGCGCCGCCCGTGCCACAACTACGGCTACGACTACAGCAGCCCCGCCACGCACATAGAGCTCAGTCGGGAGGCCACCCGCCTGCTGATCCGCCGCCTGCAGCGCACCGTTCTCCGCCTGATCCGCGACCCGGACTTCAGCATGTCCGCCGAGGCGAATCCCGAAACGGAGAGGGAGTCATCCTTCGGGGCGAACCGCAAGGGAGCCGGAGCTGCTGGAGCCGCCTCCTCCTCCGGCAAGCAGGACTCCAACTGCCGCACCTGCAACGACTTCAAGTCCTGGTCCAAGCAGCAGCGCCTCATCTCCAGCGTGCAGAGCGCCAAGGTAAGGTGACTCTGCTTTATTTTCGTGCTATCTAGAGCTTCTCCTATTCCTGCAGGTAAAGCACATGGCCACCGCCGAGAAGCTGACTGTTAACGCCGCCGCCCAGGAGCCGCTGCCCCGCGACGACTGCCCGCTGGACAAGGTGCGGCTGGGCATCTCCACCTGGGGCCTGCTCCACACCATGGCCGCCTTCTACTCGGACAATCCCACGGACACCGAGAAGCGCGACATGAAGACCTTCTTCGAGGTGCTCTCCCGCCTCTATCCCTGCGAGTTCTGCGCCAAGGACTTTCGCACCGAGTAAGTGGGCATTTCCCGCAGAGATTCGCTAGTTCTAACCCTAATTGTACGCCCTCAGCCTGGATGTCAACCCCATCAACGTGAACTCGCAGAAGGAGCTGGCCATGTGGCTGTGCAAGTTCCACAACCGGGTGAACGACAAGCTCGGCAAGCCGCTCTTCGACTGCACCAAGGTGAACGAGCGGTGGCGCGACGGCTGGCTGGATGGCTCCTGCGACTAGGCGCCGCCCCATCTCGCCGAGAATCGGTTGCCATGTTGACCAGACTTGTCCCCCACATTGCTCGGCATGCCCATCGGTTACTCTGTGCCTCTGTTCCTGGCCAGAAGCCTCTTCGGTCGCAGTCTGCGTCGGAATCTGCGTGACATCTAATTGAGTTATATATTGTAATAGAGCGACACATCGATGGTCCATTGTTAAATGCTTTGCTGGCTATGAACTCTCAGAGAATACACACACATTTTGTTGAAGACCCTGTGCATTTCACAACCTTTAATATGCTGACTGGCCTCCGCAAGATAAGAAGGGAGCTGGGCGGAGTGACCCCTTTCTGTCGACTCATGGGTGGAGGAAGGCAAATACCTCGGCCCTCGATAAGCTGGGCGTAGAAAGGTCTAGATTCCAGACTACTGATTGAGATAACCTGTAGGATAACCTGTGGAGTGCAGCGTGTGTTAAATTTGGATATTATATTACATCATGGGGTAACATCATAATTTTTTACGAAAAATGGCAAAAAATAAAATGTCCAGGTTTAAATAGCAATCAATAGGAAATTTAATAACGAGTTCAGAAAGGTATGATAAATATTGGATAAATATTTGCATTGTTACGGTCAAAAAACGAATTATTTTTGTGAAAAATTGGGATCTTGGTTTTTGACAAAAATAGGAATTTTTTCTTTTCGTTTTTTTGCTGTAACTTGGCCAAAAATTGTCCTACACCAAAAATACATACTGTTTTGAACAGATAACAAAATAATAAATAAATCCATGTTACTTTCCGGGTGATCTTGAAAAAATAACATTTTTGTCAATTTTCAATTTTTTTGTAAGGGGGTAGATCTTGATTTTTTTTGCGAAAAATGGAAAACAAATAAAGTGTCCAGGTTTAAATGTCAATCGATAGGAAATTTAATAACGAGTTCAGAAAGGTATGACAATCCATATTTGGATAAATATTTGCATTGTTACGGTCAAAAAACTAATTATTTTCCGGGTGATCTTGAAAAAATAAAATTTTCGTCAATTTTCCATTTTTTTTGTTAATGGGTAGGTACATCTTGTTTTTTTTTGCGAAAAATGGAAAACAAGTAAAATGTCTAAGTTTAAATGCCAATCTTAAAATAATAAATAAAACCATGATACTTTCCGTGTGATGTTGATAAAATACAATTTTCGTTTTTAAACAACAGGAATGTTAGAGCACAGCGTTGTAACCTAACATTTCCGATAGAAAACCGCTGCACTTAACATTCTAGTGATGTGAAGAGGCCGATAGGCGCCCTTTCTCCGCCGATAGCTAGCTAGAAAGAAGCTGTGCTGGCAGCGCCGCCCCGACTAGACCAGCACTGGCACAATCGAACTAAGTTAGTCGCTCGTTTCACCTACCTACGAAAGTTTCCCCGACTTGGCCGAGCAGAGTAAAGTGTAATTACCAAACAAAGAAATGCGCCTGGCTCAAATTGAATAAATAAAAGCGCCCGCCGTGTGTGACACTCACTTTGACCACCCCCTTTGGCCAGAAAAGGAGCGCCACCGAGAAGAAGAAGCAGCAGCAGCAGCAGGCAGGCTGTGGCAACGAGAGAGAGCGAGAGAGGACGAAGCAAAGACAGGGCTGTTCGACAACCAGGTGTTTACATCCTGCTCTCCGCCTTCTGTGTGTGTGTGTGTGTGTCCGTGTGTCGTCATCGAACAGCAGAGAGAAATTATATTGAAATCCGTATCCGTGCAATAAACAATAGTGACAATTACGATTCCCCGTTTCCCATATTATTTATTTAATTTTTTTTCGTTTCTTGATGTTTTTGCTGTGCTCCACGTGCGTTGTTGTATCCACATAAATCGCTGAAATTCAACATTGAAGTGCGAACGCGGAACACGCGAATTCCTGAGTTCCCGAATTCCGAACGAAAAGCATTATGGCCCCGGCTTTGAGCAAGTTGGCCAACAACCAGAGCGCCATCGTCGGCGTGGCGGGCATGACGGCGGCCCTCTGGATAATCGCCTACGGCAAGATGTCCAACAAGAAGAGGTGAGTCCCCATATATTATGATCCCCGGTTCCCGAATTTCGGTTTTTGTTTTTAGATTTCTATCTCAAGGCATTGTCTTTCTATTCGGATCTTTTGGGAAGTGTATGCTACACCTTAGTACTATTTAATTCTAAAGTATCTATGGAATATCAACAATATTGCAAACGACAGCATTGAGAAAGGTCTCGGTCTTGGCCACCGAAATTTCCGTGATATTGAATTTGATTTATTTGCACACCGCACTCTTGAAAATTGCCAAGGCGCCGAGTGTGTGTGTGTGTGCGGAACATACGATGTCGTAGTGGGTCATCTGGTGGATTTCAAACTGGTTTTACGATTCGTTTTCCTTCCACACTGGATGCACTTCCACTTCATTGTATTCCGGTTTCAATTGATCCGTCCTCTAGAGCACAGTGGGCCCAAAAGTTGTCTCACCTTGCAGCTGGGAAGTTTTTTTAGCATTCATAATATTGTTAAAAAATATAGCCAAAAGAAGAAATGCCTAAACTATTTTATTTGCATTTCATGATTCTAAATATTATTTTTCACATATTTTTATGTAATCAAAACTATACTTACTTATTTTAAAAAATCAACAAATTCATAGAATCATTTCGTATTACCTTTTATATTTATTCTATAAAACCACAAACTTTATTTTATGTTTGTTTATAGCTTGATAATTATATTCACGAAGAAATAGCTGATTTTTGGTTTAAAAAAATTTAAATTTTACCCCACTGTGCAGTGGCTAGATTTCACAAGATAGTCATTTAACATTTTCAAAAAGATTTTTAAATAATATAGGAAATAGGAAGTACACAATAGAACTTATAGTTTAAAAATTGCTGAAGCATTTTACGCACACGTCATCTGGAATTTGGAGCACCACTTGGATGCCAGTACTGTTATAAATGTTTGTTCAAGGATTTCCCAATCGAGCACTTACGACCCCATTTCCAATCCCCATTCCCATTGCCATTCCTCCCAAGGGCCACGTTTCGGTGTTTGGATGGACTTGGTCTCTTTGGCTAATCTAATCGGTATAAGAACCGTCTACAATACTCAACCCAATATACCCACGTTATCGGCACTCGTGCCGATTATGCTGTTGTTAACGCGCCCGATATTTGGTCTATATTCGATGTTACGATGCTCAGGGTTTGGCCCGGAATTCTCCGCTTTCCGACCATTCCGAGTAATTGAATAAAGAGCAGCGATGGAGGGGGAATTCGTCTATTTGCATGACAGAGCCAATTAATTAGAGAGATTGGGGCGGGCAAGTCGAGTGCATTGGCGTATGCATGCGCCACTCGATAATTGCAGCTATTATTCCGATTATTTCGATATCAGTTGGCTCTTTCCGCACCTTCTGCACGCCAGCGTGAATACAAGTGTGGCCTGCACTTTGGCTGGCCATCGAAATTAAAGATTTTTAATGGGCTGTCGGCGGTTGTTGATTTCTTTTTCTTTCTCTATTTTTTTTTACGTTGTCGATGGCGAATTTATGCGCCATTCCATATGCGATTCCCCTACTTTGGATGGGCTGACTCACATTATTCCAGAGTCCAGATCTTCTTCATATCATATCGTATCATATCCAATTAAATTAAATAAATATGATATAATATTCTATTCTTTGTTCCCCCTTTAGAATTTCAAATATTTACTTTAAATATTATTTTAAAGTCTAAGAATTTCATTGTCAGCAGGTACTATATATTTTGCAAGTTGGAAAACCTCTACCAATTAGTGTAAATGATTAATAAGAACGTTTTTATGTCAGTAGAGTAGTAAAACCAGGGAACGTAACTGTTATAAGTTTTATTTTAAAAATCACACTTTAACAGTTATTTTCTGATTTGTAAAGTAAAACTCAAAGAATAACTGTTATTTTTTGAGTTTTATAATAAAAGTTGACAAATAACAGTTATTCGTCGTGATCAAAATAAAACTCAAACTTGATTTATGGCGATTTTGTGGGTAAACAAAATTTTAAAAAAATATAGGTATAAAATATGCGCGGTTGCCTTTTTTAACAAATTTTTAGTAAGTTATAAAAAGCACGGGTATTATGTTTTTTTTAATTATTTAATTTTTTCAAAAATGTCAAAGGAATAACTGTTATTCATAAAAATCAAAAAATAACAGTTATTTTTTGAGTTTTATTATAAAAATCAAAAAATAAAAATCATTACGGATTTGTAAACTACAATGGCTAATAAAAATTGTGGTGTATTTAAAAAATTTTTAGGACCCTTCTAAGTGCGTGATTTTTTTGTATGAAAAATTTACAATAACAGTTATTTTCGTTCCCTGAGTAAAACCCTTTGCACAACCTTTATAGAACATGTTTTATGGCACCTACTTATCAGAGGTAGGGCCTTACCCTAAAAAAAAGTGTTCTAATATAATAAATATGGTTGGAACCACCTGATACACCTTGTAACGATTGCAAGGGGTTCGAATTCTTGGTGGTTCCTTCAAAAGCGCCGCTACCGAAGGGTAAACACCTATGCAAATCGGCTGTCCGCCTGTTCCGAAGTCCGAAAACTTTGACATCCAATATCCAATCCAGCCCAGCAGCCTGTGTGTCTTGCAATCGAACACGTAACAACGTAACAACCGGTGGGCAGTTAGTTTACTTTGCTGTTGCAACATACTCGACTATAGCCATATATCCATATAGCCATATACCCATTGTACCCATGGATGGACATGATGACACCCGAGTATAAAACATAAACATTACAGCCGTACCTTTTAATGACTTGCGACGGACGCCCAAACACCAAGTTAAAGTTAAAAAAAAGTGGAAAAAAGAGAAAAGAGGCTTCTGGTTTCGTTTTTCCCCCATTTCTTGGCTGGGCTGTTATTGTTGGGTGCGGGGTTATAGGTGCTATAGGTGTTAATTTGTGTACACCTCGCTCTGTTTTCTCTGTTTTCCACAGGTAGACACATTCTGGCCCCGACTGCTGTTGCGTAATCGGTAGAATCAGTAGTTGTGGTAGTAGAAGTTCCAGCAGAGAAAGATTCTCATTCATTTATGCAAAAGTGGGACCTTTGCTTCTCCCCCCGAAATTAGATTTTCCTAATCTGTATATGTGAAATGCGTGAAATGAGATCGTAACTTCAATGCAGATTCGTAACTTCAATGACATTTGCACCTGTCGATCGCAGATCGCAGATCGTCAATCTGCCACGTTGCCAAGGCCCCTGACTCTCTCTCTTTCTACTTCTATTTCTTTTGAAATCTAACTGGTGTGAGTGGGGCAATAGCCAACAGGTGATGAGTGATGACTGTGTGTCTGGGGGTATGGGTATATACTATAAAGCTATCTGATTTGGCGAGTGTTTATCAGACATTAGCTCGATAAGAAGGCGAAAGAACCGCTGAACTTTGATTGGAATCGCAATTGAAATCGTCGCTATAATATAACCACTCTATCTGAGTCAGACACCTAACCCAACCGATCCGATCCGATCTTTCGGTGTTTGGGTTCAATGTGCCCCCTATTAGCAGATCGCCGGCGATTATAGAAAGAGAGCTTTCGTTTCGATGAATCGAGTGGGCAATTCAGCAGCAGGCGGGCATTCAGGCGGTGACCTATGGACCCAAACACATGTTCCACGGCGAGGCGGTGAAAACAAGTTTAATATATGAATTAAAAAAAATAAAAATATCAAATAAGGAAAACCGCACGAGAGCCAGACAAACGGACGATGGATAGACAGAAATAAATAGAAGAGCACTATGAATTATTCAGAGATCTGCGATCAGCGATATCGAAGAAGAAATAACCAAGTCATCACGACTCGTCGCTTTTCGCTTTTCGCTCTTCGCCTGCAGATAACCAAGTCGCGAGCTTTGTACTTTGTTTGGGCTAACATATATGCATCGCTATAGTCCACAACCCCCACATCATCATCATCCAATAGACTTCGAACCGAACCGTCTCTGAAATGATCTGATTTAAGCGATCCCAAGTTGTTGGTGCGGACTTTCGTTCGTGTTGAGCTGGTCAGCACTGTCGGTTGGTTGTAATTGGACGCCGCTTTTCACCGGTGTCCATGATCATGATCCCATTATGATTACACCCCTTTAATTATTATTTTATTTTCTCTTTTAGCTTCCGAATATTTTACGGTACGCGAATGGGGAAATGAAATGCATTACCAGTGTATTAAAATATTAGTACGATGGTTATTTAAACTTTAAATTAGATTTGATAAATTAATTTTTTCTAGGGTTTTTAAATTCTTGTAAGAAAATATATTAAGTAAGCCAGCGAAATATTATTAGAAATATTTTAGGATGGGATTTATGGAACAATTTATAGGCAAAATGTTTCTATAAATAGAATGCTTATCGATAATAAGTGTTCAAAGTACGAAACTTAAGAGTGATCAATTTTATCTAAAGTGTAGATAAAGATTTACAAAAGAACTGCGAAAAAAGGAAATTAAAATATCAATATAGTCAAGATTTTTATAGTTAAGATCTTTGATCTGCCCTCCTACAAAACCTGATGAATAATAGCCTCCCCTGAGATTAATTCGATATGATTGAGCAGTTTTATTTCAACCCAATGAAGAGCTGTGAAAAATGTCACGGCTGATCTACTCATCAGCGATTTAATGGTTACACTTAATCGCACACCTTCACTGCAAGTAGGAGAGTTTATGGAGACATTAAGCACGTAGTTCATTCTTTATTCGCGAGGCGAGAGGCAAAGGTTGATATTCAAATTCACCATATAGACAGGGAGTTAAGCAATTGTAATTTATTTTATAAATAACCACCAGCACTGGCAATTTGTTGGGTGTATTAACTCGGTAATGATATCATGCCTACAATGGTATTATCAAATAATGCCATGTTTTGTACGAATTCAGGAAACTGTTGTTAAAATTTCTCGTCCACTAATGCTCCAAGTTGGAATTCCAGCAATTCTTATCATTTCCAGCTTGTTAGTCATAGTTATTTAAATATTAAATGCATAAAATTCCTAATCATTAAATCCTAATTCGTAATTTCAGAAAACCCGGCTATGAGGACAAGATCCAGTACACAATTGCGGAAAAGAAGGAGAAGAAGGCGGCCAAGGCCCATGTGAACTCAGTATTCTTCAAGCAGCTGCGCCAGCTTTTGCGTGAGTTAATCTAGATCCCTAATCCTCAATATCCATATCCCTTATAAACCCCCCTATTTTCCCTTCCTTAGCCATCCTCATCCCGGGCTTCTGGAGCATCGAGACTGGCCTGCTCTTCCTGGTGGCAGCCGCACTGATCGGTCGCTCGGTGAGCGACATCTGGATGATCCAGAACGCGACTGTGGTGGAGAGCACCATCATACACATGAACCGCACCAAGTTCAAGTCGGCGCTGCTTAAATATCTGACAGCTCTGCCAGCGGTAAGTTACTAGATCTTAGATTCTCTGCCGCTGCGCTGCTAGCTTTCAATGTTCACGTACGCTGTCAAGCAGACAGCTTCTGCTTCTTAATTTAGCTAGCTTATAGCTTTAACTTTAAGTTAGCTTTATATAAATAAATAAATAACATAATGTTTCTTTTACAGATCTCTGTGGTGACCAACGTCCTCAAGTGGAGCTTGGGCGAGCTGAAGCTGAGGTTCCGCACCAACCTCACGCATCACCTGTACAGTCAGTACCTAAAGTGAGTCTGGTGATGCCTTGAATTCATCCTAATCATAGACTAACATCTCTTTTTCCCCTGCAGTGGCTACACCTACTACAAAATGTCCAATCTGGACAACAGGATAGCCAACGCCGACCAGCTGCTGACCACGGACATCGACAAGTTCTGCGAGAGCGCCACGGATCTGTACTCGAACATCAGCAAGCCCGTGCTGGACATCTTCATCTACGTCTACCGCCTGACCGTCAATCTGGGCGGCAAGACGCCCTCCATCCTGATGCTCTACCTGCTCTTCGCCGGCGTCTTCCTGACCCGCCTGCGCCGGCCCACCGGCCGCCTGACCGTCGAGGAGCAGAAGCTGGAGGGCGAGTTCCGCTACGTGAACAGCCGGCTGATCACCAACTCGGAGGAGGTGGCCTTCTACCAGGGCAACGTGCGCGAGAAGCTCACGCTGCTGGCCAGCTACTCCAAGCTGCGCTCGCACCTGCGCAAGTTCCTCGAGTTCCGCGTCAGCATGGGCATAATCGACAACATCATCGGGAAATGTTAGTGTTCTTACCCATATATAGTTACCTGTATTAATTGTTTCTAATCTGTAGATTTCGCCTCCATTGTGGGCTTCTATGCCGTCTCCATTCCCTTCTTCGCCGAGAACCATCCGCTGCTGTCCGGCGAGCAGAGCGGCCAGCGTCTGCAGGCCTACTACACCTACGGCCGGATGCTGGTCAAGCTGGCGGAGGCCATTGGACGCCTGGTGCTGGCCGGACGCGAGATGTCCCGCCTGGCGGGCTTCACGGCCCGCATGACGGAGCTGATCAAGGTGCTGGGCGACCTGAACAAGGGCACCTACGAGCGCACCATGATCAATGGCAACAACATCAGCCAGGAGACGGCTGGCAACTTCGGGCCCAACAAGGGCATCATGTGCTTCGAGGACAACATCATACGGTTCGAGAAGGTGCCGCTGGTGACGCCCAACGGCGATGTGCTGCTGCAGGAGCTCACCTTCGAGGTGAAGTCGGGCACTAATGTTCTGGTTTGCGGCCCCAATGGCTGCGGCAAGTCCTCGCTGTTCCGCATCCTCGGCGAGCTGTGGCCCACGTGGGGCGGCAAGGTGACGAAGCCGTCGCGCGGCAAGCTCTTCTACATACCGCAGAGGCCCTACATGACGCTGGGCACGCTGCGCGACCAGGTGGGATGGTTCCGTTCCTATAACTAGCTATAATTAATCCCCCAAATCTGTTTATCCACCAGATAATCTACCCCCACACGCGCGAGGACATGCGGCGGCTGGGCCAGAGCGACGAGGATCTCATGCACTACCTGGACATCGTGCAGCTGACCTATTTGGAGCAGCGCGAGAACGGCCTGGATGCCATCGAGGACTGGATCGATGTGCTGAGCGGCGGCGAGAAGCAGCGCATCGCCATGGCGCGGCTCTTCTACCATCGGCCGCAGTTCGCCATCCTGGACGAGTGCACCAGCGCCGTATCCGTTGACGTCGAGGGCAAGATGTACAGCTACTGCCGCGAGGTGGGCATCACGCTGTTCACCGTCTCGCACCGCAAGTCGCTGTGGGCGCACCACGACTACTACCTGCAGTTCGACGGCCGGGGCAGCTACGAGTTTGCGACCATCGACCAGGACAAGGACCACTTTGGCTCCTAAGTTCTATCGCCCGATGACCAGCTATCCAGATTCCCAGCTGTAAACTTCGGTGTTGGGCCAATCCCGCTTCAGCTCCTCCTCCTCCATTTTGGTGCACTGTATATACCGAGATATGTATATATTGCGAGCTGGAAGACCCTTCTTGCTTTCCTGTTTCAATTGTGATCGTTTCGTTTGTACGCTATTCCACACTCTATTCCGTTTTAATATAATTACCGCCCTCCGCTGGCACTTTAGATGTGTAAAAGACGTAAGCGTAAAGTAGTCGAGATGGCAGACCTTATAGCAAATAAATACCTTTACACCAACCGACCGCACAAGCCCCAAATCGCGCATAGAAAACATAGTACATATATAGTAATTTGTAAACTACACTCGGCTTATTCAATTGTTTTGTATTTTTGGTTGAACTGGAATTGGAACGGAAGCTTGCACGGCGACCATGGATTGCCTAATTACGAAATACGAAGTGCAAGACGCAATAAATGTGTATATATAAATATTGAATGCAAAAAAATGATAATTTCTAAAGGATAGCTAAACCTATGGTCATTCCAAATCGATTCTAGGCCTTTCGCTTCGGCTTTTTGCTCTCCATCAAACTCATGATGGTCTTGCGCAGGTCCTCCGTCTCCTTTTGCTCCATCTCGAGGTGCTCGATCTGGTCCTTGCGCTCCTGCAGCTGCGTCTCTAAAACGGAGACGAGGTCCTCGGACTTCTTGCACGCCTCCCGCTGCTCCTCCAGCGCCTTGTGCGTCTTGGCCAGCTCCCGTTCGCGCTCCTCGATGGTGCGCAGCTTCTCCTTCATGTCCTGCTCGTAGGCCACCATCGACTTCTTGAGCTTGTCGATGCGAGAGGTCTGTAAGGAAAGTAAAGAGATGATCAGCACTTAAAGTAACCTTCTAAAAAGCTAATATATAATTACATTCTCCTTGTTGTGGGCCTCCAGCTTGGTCAGCTCCTCGCTCTTGGCGGCCAGGCTCGTGCGCAGCTCCTCGCACTCCTTCTGCAGCTCCGCGATCTCCGACTTCTTGACCAGCAGCCGCCGCTCGTTGGCCTGCAGGTGGACGGAGTTCTCGGACATCTGCTTCAGCAGGTTAGTCATGTTGCTCTTCAGCTCGACCGTCTGCTGCTTGAGATCCTTGCACTGCGTCTGCAGCCTAGTTGAGTGTATATATAATGTTTAATTTAAAGTATAAAAACCCAACGAATCACTCACCGCTCCTGGCTGATGAGCAGCTCGAAGTTGGTGGCCTGGAAGCGCTCCAGTTCGGCGCTCTGAACGTGGGCGAGCTGCGTGCCGCTGACCAGCTGCTTTCCCGCCTGCTCCAGGCGCTGCTGCAGCCCCAGAACGGCGCCGTTGAGGCTGTCGATGCGATGGTTGTACAGCTCGATCACCTGGGAGACGGGCGCGGAGGCCAGTTCGTTGCGGCGCACGATGCCGCCGATGCTGTCGAGCAGGGCGTTCACCCGCTGCGCCGTTTCCTTGTCGGTGAAGGTGCGGTGGCCCTTGAGGATCGAGCCCAGGTTTCGCCACTGCTCGGCCTGATCGCTGCAGACTGCGGCCGGAGTGCCGCTGGGACCACTGCTAATAGCAGCCACGTGCTAAGAAGATAAAACATGATAATACACGTGAAATAAAGAAGAAATCTCCGCTCACCTTGGCCACGGCTGCCTTGGGAAAGTCCTCGAACTGGGCAATCTGCAGGACGGCCGCCACCAGCGGCTCACTCCGGCTGACCATGCCGCGTGCCAGGCAGTACTGCAGCTGGGGCTGCTCCATCAGCGCGCAGCACTTGTCCAAATACGCCTTCTTGGCGATCCCGGCCACGTTGACCAGCAGCAGCAGGCAGAAGCAGGCCTTCTCCACCTCGCTCTGCGCCAGGCTCTGGGTGCCGAGGAACTGGGGAACGAGCGACAGCGGCGCGGCCAGAATCTTGTCGAAGTACGACTCGGAGATCTTGGACAGCACCAGCTTCTCGGTCTTGGTCTCCTGCAGCAGGACGATCAGCAGGCGCAGGGTGGCCAAAACCTGGGCAGGCTTGGTCTCCGATCGCTCGGCACTGGCCACCAAACCGACGACATGCGAGGGATCGCGGGCAATCATCTGGGCCACCGCCGCACGCTTGCCCAGGCGCAGCAGGGTGCAGAGCAGCTCGATGGCCGCCACGCCGCACAGATCGGAGGCCAGCCAGTCGCCCAGCAGCTCGTAGAGGCGCGGCGTGATGGCGTCCAGGCTGATGGAGCTGCTGCCGTCCTCGGAGAGCTGCAGCACGTAGCTGATCAGGCGGAAGACGAGGCCCAGGCAGATCTGCTGGTGCTTGCGCGTCTCCTCCTGCGAGTCGTCCATCCCACTGCGCGCGTCAATTTGCTGGAAAACATAGAAGATAATCAGTACTTTAACCGGAGGAAAGAGTCAAGTAAAACACCCACGTCCAGCAGCTTCTCCACGTCCTCGCAGAAGTGACTATGCGACAGCATCGCCCGATGGAGGCCGGCATGGCACTGCGAGTCCAGCAGGAAGTCCACGATGTGCCGCAGCTGGGCGACGTTCCAGTGCTTCAGGCAGTCCTCGATGCCGGCAAAGGACACGCGCAGGAAGGTGTGCAGCTCCTGCAGCTCGAAGGCGTACACGTCCTCCGAGAGGATGATCAGCATCTTGTTGGCCAGCAGGCCGTAGTGCTGGATGCGCCGGCAGAACGCCGATATGTTGACGCTGCGCAGGAAGAGGAACAGCACGGCGAAGTTCTTGTAGCAGAGATTCACCAGCACGGACAGGGCGAGCAGAGCATGCGAGTCGTCGTCATCGGAGGAGGCGCCATTTCCTCCATTATTCGATCCATTAGAGCCGCTTTCCGTGCCCAGGACGATCTCCACCAGATGCTCGATCAGCGCCGCCAGGTAGGGCTCCTCCCAGGCGATGTGTATGCCGTAGGTGAGGTCCTGGAGGAGCACCAGCAGCCTGTAGACCCGCTCCGCCCGCCGCGTCCGCCGGATTAGCAGGCCCAGCAGCGGCACGAAGCAGAAGCGCTCGACGATCGCCTGGCGGGCCTCCAGATTCCGGCTGCAGTGCTGCACCAGGCCGACGCAGGCCCACAGCACATCGCCCTCGGCCGCCTCGTTCTCCAGGGCGCCCATCAGAGCGTGCAGATCGACGTAGAAGCGGGCCAGCTCCAGGTTGCCAGGCGCCGGAGCGAAATGCGCCGGCTGCACCTTGGTGCCCAGCAGGGCCACGCTGCGCTGCACGTAGACCAGCGACTCCTCGGAGCGCTGCGTCTGGAAGGCGGCCGCCCGGGCCCTGAATTCCCGAACATAGCCGATGGCCAGCGTGGCGCCCGCGTCCTGCGGCGAGTCCTGGCTGCCCCCGGTCGAGGAGGTGTGGTTCCGTAGCGTAGCCATCCGGTGCCCTTCCAATCCGATCTTGGTTCTCGAGTTTGCGATTGGCTTGCAAAAAGTATGTAGCGTCAAACAGAAATTAATTTCGAAAATTGTCGATAGTTTGCCGCTAGCCAGATCGATGACATTCGATTAACCATTCGATTAAGCAATTTGTGCTCCAGTGCTGCAAAATACCATATTGTTCTGAAACGGTGTTTTAAATACTTTTCCGTTAATAACTTGATCTATTTAAAGGCCAGGCTTAAATCGATTGGACATTTAATAACGAGTTCAGAAAGATATGACAATTCATACCTTAAATTAGTAATTGCTTTGTTTTAGCGAAAAAAACCGTTCTGTTTTTTTTTGTAAATTCGGAATTTCAGTTTTTGACAAAAATTTGAATTTTTTCTTTGGGTTTTTTTATCTGTAACTTGGCCAAAAATGGTCATACACAAAATATACATACTGTTTTGAACAGATAACAAAATTTGCAATAAATCCAGAACACTTTCCGTGTGATTTTGGAAAAATAAAATTTTCGACCATTTTTAATTTTTTTATAAGGGGGTCCCCATGATTTTTTTGCAAAAAATTAAAAATAAACAAAATGTCAAGGTTTAAATGCCAATCGATAGGAAATTTAATAACGAGTTCAGAAAGGTATGACAATCCATATTTGTATAAATATTTCCATTGTTACAGTCAAAAATTAAGATCAGGGCTTTTAATAAAAATTTGAGTTTTTTTAAACAGTCATTTTAATGAAATATATGGAATATTAATCCGGCCCTATTCGTTTTCTATAGATTCAGGACTAACTATCCTCTAAATAAAGGTATATTGAATTACGAAGCCCATGTAACTTTTAAAGACTTTGTGACTTCAACTACATTCACCTTTTTTTTTTTTTGCCTGCCTCATTTTCGAAGCGATAAAAAAGCTTATGCTTTCTGCACATTTTGGGGCTCAGCTCAGCCCATTGTCCACCCACCGCACCGCCCAATCAACAACAACAATGCCTAGAGCTGAAAGTATGCGTAATTCTGAGAGGGGGGAGATTCAGGAGGGGGGCCACGCACATGTGGCTCCGCAGTGGAGCACCCACCCCAATTCCCCACCCTTCGAAAACAGAGGGATGCTGTCCGGCAAGGAAAATTCGTTTTGATTTTGCATGGACTTTTCAAAATTTATGCGCTATTTGAAATGTAACGCACGTGTGTGCATGTGTGCCCATGTGTATGTATATTTAAGCGAAATTAAATATCCAAAAGGGGCGGGGAAATGGAATTTAAGGCTTGCGCTGGACTAAAATTAGGATAAGCCCGGAAATCAAGGAGTTTCCAAGGTCTAGTACAAGTATTAATGCTTTGCAATGGCTAAGATGTATTTAGATCTAATGAACTGTGTACCTAGAGTTATATAATATAGATGATTACAAATATTGAATTTGCGAAAGTGAATTTAAATGTAAAGATACGAAACTAAAACATTACACTGTAAAGTTTAGAAAGTGAAGAAATGTGTAATAAAAAGAAATAAAAAATATCAAAGATCCTAAACAATTATAATAGCAAGGTTCTGCATTTTCAAATAACTATGAAATAATATCTCTATCTATAATTTAAATTTTTGTTTGAAAGTTGGTTAGCTGAGTTTTAGATCTACTTTTAAATTGTAATTATTATTTACGTTCTCTTTTTCAAATGCTTAGTACATTTTTTCTCGGTGCATAAATCCTGCTCCAACACACACATGGTAAATTTGAATTGTGTGCATGTGTGTGTGTATGTGGCGTTGTATAGTGGAAAGTTTCAATATTGGCTCAGTCAGAAGTTGGGGGTGGAGTGGGGGTGGGCTTTTTGGTGGGGCTTATTGCCAGCCCAGTTGGCCCAGCTGCCCAAAAAACGCCCACAGTGACAGCACATAAGCACACACACTTACTTACGTGCGCATGTGGTCCTTGTCCTTGTTTATGTACAAACATATATACATATATGTATATATATTTACATTATTCATGCACACACACATTGGCACTTTTGAAAAATGCGTTTTATTCAAAGCGGAAGCATCAGGCTTTGACCAAGGGGTCCTCGGTGGGCGGTGGGCAGAGTGGGTGGAATGGGTGGATGGGTCCTGCGGGGTTTCAGCCTTCAAGGTCTCGGCTGCCGTGCTTCCAGCAGATAGATTCAACTTTGCCGCGTTTACTTAACCCGAAAACTCAGATCCATTTGAAAGACTTACGCGGCACTTTGAAATTTGAATTAATATGTACCTACTTTAAAATATATTCTTGAATAGCTTACGTTTTTATTTTCATTGATATTCCAAAAAATTAATCAAACATCAAATAATAGTAAAAATAAACAAGAAATTGTTGTTGCCTTTTTAAAAGACATATTTATATTTATGTAATTTATTTATTTTATTTTTTTTTATTTGCATTTTTTTTTCAAATTATAACTTGTGTACATTTTTATTTTCTAACATTTTAAAAAAAATATCTGCCCAATATACCCCGGCATTTTCTCGACAAAATCGAAAAATTCACATCCGTTATTTGCACAACCATCAGCGGTGTTTGCCTTGGAATGCGAGTGTGCTTAGTTCAAGTCTAAGCTGCTCTTAATCGCAGCTAACAGCGAAAAGCGCTTTAAATGTTTTTAAATATTTCCCCCAGGCAAAACCCTAAAAACGAATATAGGGGATGGAAAAAGCGTTGTAAAACTAGTAATCTGGATGGTTTGTGATTAAATGAAAACACAAATATTTCAACATTTTTTTGTTAGTAATTTTCTGATATTAAAATTCAATTTTATGTCTCGATCGATGGACCAACCGATAAAGATTTTTCGACTTTCACTCGTCTGCACATCTGGGCTCATCTCATTCCTGACCCGCCTCAATTCGGATTGCCTTGTGACTTTCCACTTTCCTCTGCCTCCCTGATTTTCCATTCCATTTTCCAGCGGGAGTGCAGCGAATGCAACCAAATCGGATTGTTCAATCAAAAGGCTGGCACACACCCACACACAAACTCAAACTCAAACTGAAACTCAAGAATCATTTGGACAATGGAAAACGGACACTGAACGGCGGACAGGAACATGAATCGATTTTCGGGCTGTGTTACCACCGGCCTTACCTGAAATGCCATTATTATTCTTGATTTTACACTGGATTAAGTGTGCACTGAGAGAAAAAATGTGTTATTATTTAAAAAAATATTATTACTTAAGTTAAAATAGTACATATTTTTTATTTACTTTGAATTACCTTTCAAAATCCTAACATTCTTATAGGGAGTGTAATGTAATGTAATACTTAAACACAAATCATATTTAATATACTATACCGTTTTTCTCTAGGTGTAGAGGGGCGTTGCTGAGCTGCAACGAAGTCCCGAAATCTTCTGTGCTCCGTATTCTTCCCACACGGCACTCAATAGCTTGGCGTGCAACAATAAATTACGGACATATGACAGACTTAGAATGGGGAAAAGAGAAACTATTCTCTCGGGTGTCCTTGAGCTAGTATTTTCAGTGTAATTAAATGTAGTTTATGCCATGGCATAATTGACGATCAATCATTGATGACCTAATTTAATCGTAGAAAAAAATTTTACAGAACTTGTGAATTTCGTTAAGTAAATAGAGTAAATCAACTTATAACTTAACAAATAAATAAGGTTCCCAATTTTCAGAAACCAGGAAATTACTATTTATAATTGGCATTGCAAGGAAATGTTGCATACCTTAGGGCGTTATTTTCAAAATTATAATTAAAATGTAGACAAACAGTTAAGTTTATACCATACCTTTTTTCTATATTATTTCCTTTAAAATTACCTGTTAATTCTTACCATTTGTTTAGATATTCTTGAGCAGCCGACTTCGAGTATTGGCCACGCATGAACGTTGTTCCTGAGCAGCCCACCTGATTTCGGCTCTATCAACTGCAGCTAGTGCAAGCGCCTTCGGCCTTCGTTTATCAATTCTCGTTCTCCGTTGTTTTTCCGAGCGCAGGAAACTCTCGGTCGTCGAGTCGCCGCCATTACCTGTTGATTTCATTTTCCGACGGCAATGGCGTCATTCCAAATGATGCACGGCGCCTTTTAGTTGGACACGGTCTGCGTGATTCCGCCCCAGCCTTTTCATTTTCTTTCCTTTCCTTTCCTTTCCTTTGCCATCCCCTGTAATCGACCCTGTACCTGCTGCGTTTGGAGTATGTGAATCTACACTCTAAAAAAATGGGATTTCTTAAAAATTTAATTGTCAAATTGATGTCCGTTTTAAGTACTTAATGGTAGACTCTTACAAAATTATTTAACAAATTAATATAACATACATATTTTATTTATTTATTCATATAACTAAAATAAAGAGTAGTATTAATTCGAAACTATTGCTTGTATTTTGTGTGTTTTAGAATTTTGCAAGTCATACAAATATCTGCCAGTGTACTCCATAAAAATCAGCATAAATCAGAGAAATGCTTTTTGAAATATAACTTCACTTTCTGTTAAAGGACATTTATTGGCAAATATGTTAGAATTAAAACAGGTTTTCGTAATAACTACAATTTCCTCCACTTCGCCCAGTAAAACTATTCAACTGTAGTTTACATTCTTTATTTCGGTTCAAAAAAATTCATTTTCATTTTTGTCATTTCTGTCATGTGTCAGTTGCTTCCTTCTGTGTAAAGGGGGTGGTGGGGGGAGACCCGTCGTTTATATGCATGTACACATAAATGTATGTACAGGTTTATTATAGAGATACATCATATGGGGAGATATTTGGTTTTCAATGCTTGCGATTCTCGTGCATAAATTCATTTGGTTGCAGATTTTCGGATTCGGATTGTAACTTGGATTCCGAATCGAGTTTTTGGGGTACATTGAGATGTGCTTATTGGGGAACACACACACACACATATATTATATTTAACACTGAGTTTTCCTAACTTTTATTATATAAAATCTTTGTTAAAATTCCTGATACAAGTTGGGTTCTCTTGAGCTTTGTTTGTGTTGGCCTGTAGCGGTTGCTTTTGAAGTTGCTATAAGTTTGTAAAAATGTACAAATATCCAATGCACACACACTCACGCACAACATACACAAAAAATAATTGGTAAATTTCGCTTACGATTCTGACTTTAATAGACTTTGTTATCTGTGTGCCTCGGATTTCGATTTCTTTGTTTTAGTTTTTGGTTTCATTGCTGGCGGAGAATGAGGTACACGGTTCCTTCACGAATTACTGGAGTTTTTTCCTTTTTGGCTTTTTTTTTATTCTCAAATTACTACTACACACAGGCAAATCTTTTACAAACCGAACCGATTTCCCTTTAACTGATAAAATACCATAAAATGTTTTTGCAAGTGCAATATTTAATATTAAAATTAAATTGGTATTGAACTTATAAAAAAAAAAATTGTCCTTTCTAAAATATTGAAACTTAAACTCTAGAAAGGATATTTCGGTTTGTAGAAGAATTACCCAAATATGTATAGGTACGTATATTATGCATTTGGCGATTGTTCAACTTTTCCTATAAACTCTTTGGCGGTTTCAGTGTTCATTCTTCACTTGGTGCTTCTTAAAAATTGCCTTTAAATATATACCCGATCATCATATTCGTATATGTGTGTATAATTTGTAAGTTTCATGCGGGCTTTGTGCTCCCTTTTTTATTTAATAATTAATTGCTAAAATTTAACATGTAGTTGCTACATAATTCAAATATGTTTTTTAGTTTCTCTCTTTTTAGTTTTATTTTCAATTTTTGGTTTTCCTTCAAGAAATTGCATTTAGCTTAGATCGAAAGAGTCGTTATAATCTGAACCAAAGAGTTGCCTGCATCAAGTATTGCTTAGGTGTTCTGCTTCAAGACCAAAAAAAAAACTATATATTTACGTATAATTCTAAACACAAACAAGGGGAGGAAAAAATAGATTCGGTGATCCGAATAAATGTAATAGTCCTGCAAGGATTATTAACCTTAATTCACAAGTAAGAAGATGAATGAAAATTTAAGTTATTATAGAAAGATATATTATATTAAAGGATATATTAAAGGATATATATCCTTGCAGGACCATCGAAATCACTTGTTTCTAGTTCTCAATTGGATTTTCGTTGTTGAGATAGATTGGGGGAAGGGGAAACATATGTATGTGGGGTTAGCTGGTCGCCGCCCCTTTCGCCTTGGGCCACCGCCCCCCGGGGGGCGGGAGGGGGTGGGTGTCTAGGGGTGGTTGCCTTGTCATATGAGCAACAAATTCATGGTAGCTGGCCAAACTGTAAAGATTCAAATTTAAACTGATGACAATGCTGCGCAACTCGAGGGACGGGGAGGGGGGGATGGGGGGCCCTGGGCGAGGGGGTGGCGATCCAATGTCATTAAGCCTAGAAGTATCCTTCGTATATAATGTATAGGTGTGTATAAATAGCATATAAACAATTATATTTAAAGTTATTTGTTTTAGTTTTACGTATAATTAGTTGACATTTTCTTCGATTTATTCGTTTGTTTTTCCTTTTTGTATAAACTTTCTCTTTCTTTTGAAATAAAAACTAAAATATTCCTGCTTGCTTTTGTATTCTTTAATTATCATTTTATTGCTAACGAGGTAGATTTCTATTACTTTCTGAGCGGTTCTGCCGAGGTAATCCATTGATCCTTTGTGGTTCCTTAGCTATCGCTAAGTTTCGTCCTTAACATTTCGATTAAAAAAAAAAAAATACTTTATATTGCACAGTAAACTCTCCCAACTGACGGATGAAATGCGTTTCAATTTCAATTTCAACTAAAAGTATTGCCTCTCCTGCTTCTGCCTTTAACCTTTTGCTATTTAAGTTTAATTATTGTTTTATCCGTTTGCCCAATAAATGATATGCACAATGTTGATATAGGAGACAATATTCTGCTGCATCGTCGTCTTTTCGTCCTTCGAAAGTTTAGTCCTTGAACTTTTGTATGTACAGCGTAGTGAATGCAATTGCAGGTGTATTTTTCAGGGACCGTAAATAATCATTATTTGAGATTTTTATTTTAAAAGGCCTACTGAGGTTTTTACAAGTGTTAATCAACAATTTAACTGGTTTTTATGCACTTTATAGACATGAACAAATAACGGTTAATTTGTGTTCCAGATTTGTTGAAATGCATATACATACTTTGTGGACACGAGTAAAAAGAGCGTTATTTTTGACGCTTAAAAATATCACAGTAGTCTTTTTAAAATAAAAATCTCAAATAATGATTATTTACGGTCCCTGGTATTTTTGTGTTTGTGGCCAGGAGCGTTGGTTTAAAGGAGCTAAAAGTATTTTAGTATCATAACCATTGGGGTTGCTACTTTTTTCCTGTTACACATTTTACACACAAATGAGTTGTACTAAATTTACACTAAAGAGATTCCCATCCTTAGTACTTCTTTGGCAAAAAAAAAACATAATACATGGATTGCACTAAAAATAAGAACTTCTGTTCTGTTGATCCTGAATGATGATCGGTGTGTGGGGTGGGGTTGGTGTTCAAAAGTGTACGATATATATCCAATCCTTCCAAAAGCCCCGAGTTTCACGGGTTGTCCGAAATAATTCAATTCACTTAAATTTTGATCCGTCTCTGGGCGTTCGCTGAGTACATAGATGGATTCGCTTTGGGCTGCCTCCTGAACGATGATGCTGAAACGAGGCGAAAGTGAGGGATCGCTGGGTTAGTTGGTTCGGTAATTAATGCCAGGTGTCTGGGGGGAGAAAAGGTTAGGCCGAAAGCTCGACTTGGCTAATTAGTCAATGTCCCCGATGACAAGTACGACTCTTGAAACATCTGTTTCTGTTTCGGTTTTCAGTTTTCGGTATTTGTATCTCGATCTGCGACTGCAGCTGTGGGATCAAAATCTGGGATCAAATCGGGATCGGGGGTAGTCGGTTTCAGGTTCAATGTAAGACTTGATATAAAGGAATCACACCGAAATCAAATCCAATAAATCTCTAATCCAATTTTAACTCATTATGCTTATATGCACACACGGGTCCCACATCCATCTCGCTCGCACCCCCCTCCCCCCGTCCCCCCTGTTGGAATTATTAGCTATAAGGCCAGCGCTCTATAATCTGATATCTAAGATGATGCTCTTTTCCCCTATTCCTCCGACTCCGACTTCGATTTCGATTTCTCGCCTCTCCTTTCATCTACTCTCCGATTCGGTTTTCGGCGTAATTCTTATAATTCGTATGATTCTGCTTCTTCTTCGTCGTCGCTCGCTTTGTTGTTTCTTTTCTGTGGCCCACAATCCACGAAAACGACAACAACAACAACAACAACAACAACGGGGAACGCCTTTATTTTTTTTCCTCTTTTAATTTCGGCTTGGCCCTCTTCTTCTTCTTCCTACACTTGGATGTGTATGCGTCACACCAAGGCTTAGATTATACACAGCGAGAAATTAAAGAGAGCCTTTGTGGCATCAATTTTGAACTGATATGCGGCATCTCAATTTGATGTGTGTATATCAAGATATCAAGAATTTGTAAATAAATAAAGGATCTTGTTTATTTATTACTATTTTGATCAGGATACTTTATTACTTTTTAAAAAATCCTCAATCCTGGCTCAAGATTTTTAATATTATTCCTATATAGGCAACTAGAGTTCCTAACTTTCAGATCGGCATCTCAATTCGATATGTGTATATCAAGATATCAAGAATTTGTTAATAAATAAAGGATCTTGTTTTTTTATTATTATTTTGATCAGGATACTTGATTAATTTTTAAAAAATCCCCAGTCCTGGCTCAACATTTTTAATATTGTTCCAATATAGGCAACTAGAGTTCCTAACTCTTAGATCTTCGTATTTCTATTGGTGAATATGCGTCTTCTAACTCCACTCTTTATTTCCATAATGAAAGCCAATAAAGTTTCATAATTTGGCCCCTCTGTCCGTGTAACTTTTGGAGTTCGAGTCATGCAATGTGGCTGTTTCTATCCTAAACTTCAGACCCCCCACCTCCCACATCGTCTCTATTCTGCGGCCATTTATCTTGGCTCGCTGGATTTTTGTTGCTGGATCGCCGGGCTTCAGTTAATCTGCAGCGCATCAGCAATTAGCGGAAACTCGTCATAAAAAATACGAAAAGAGACGAGAACAGCAGCGGCAGCAGCAACAGCAACAACAACACAAAATCGGATAAAGCGCCGACAGCAACAAGGCACAAAAACAAAAAAAAATAAAATTTGGCTATAGTTTAGTTTTGTTGTTGTCCGCTGTATTTTGGTCGAAATCCCAGTCGCTGGTTCGTTTCGGGGCTCAAAAAGATTTATTTTGTTTTACTTTACTTCTTGCTGTCGTCTTTTTTTGTTTCTCTTGTTTTTTTTTTCTGTTTCTAACTGATTGTGAGACAAAATTTCGGCTGAATTGGAATTAGGACACACACATGAAGTGAAGCTTCGAAATGTAGCAACAATTTCTGGACAGTCGAAAACAACACGACTTTGTGTTGTTGTTTTCTTTTTTTTCGCTCGACGCAGCTGTGCGCCATTTGATGACGCTCCTCGATTTGTTTTTTTATTTTTTTTCCTTTTTTGCCATGCGGCAGCACCACTGCCCCGCCCATCCAGCCCCGCCCCTGCTCCGCATATATCATTTTAAATTTTGAAATGCCCCAAAGTTCGACACCTCGTCCCCCTAACCGCCCGTTCAACGCATACTTTTGTGGAGAGGATTCGATGTGAGTTCGTTGCCTAAGTCTTTTGTTTTGAATGCCTTTCGGGAGGGATAAACGATATACAGTTAGTAGTAGATCAACAAGGACTATATGGTAAGGTTACAATGTAACACCAAACAAATTAATTGAATAAAGATAAGAATAATACTAATCCACACTTTTTCCAACTATTAATGCAGATGGACTTTAAATTTGTTTCAAAAATAAGTTTTTAGTGTATACACATCGTTTCAAAAACATAGATAAATACAATAAATTAAGTGCAACAGATAAGCCAGAAATAAAATATATTGTTATATAAAATTTAATGAAATTTCAAGCTTATTAGGGGTGGGTTTCTTTCTCAATTTTTAGGATTGCATCATATGTATCGCTTGAAAAGAGTTTACAACCCTATAAGTTCTGTTATCTATGCAGAACAAGTGTAATAACAATTTCAGATGGTAGGGTGATAGGAATCGAATATATTCAGAAGAAAGTACTTGGGATTGCACTCCATAATCCTAGCGATCATTCATAGCCCTTCAAAATATATCGAATCACTCGTCTGTATCTATACATCTATGTATATCTGGCCATTTTCCAGGCGGCGTAATTAAGGTTCTAGACAGACGCATTCGGCATAGAGGAATGGAATCTTGGCCAGACATGGCAGATGCTCGAAACATTGTTGAGCCGAGACGATAATGATAATGATGCCGATGATGATGCGGCCGCCATGCTATCCTGTCATCTTGGCTCTTCTTGGCCTTCGTGTTGCTGTTGTTGCCGTTTGTCATTGAATTTCGGAAATCAAATATCTATGGCCGTGGCTCGGGGGTTGGTTTCTTCTAGAAATGGTTAACAACAGCCTGTTCGTGTGTGTCTGAGCCTTTTATACATATATATGTACGTACGATTGTGCGTGTGTATATGGAACACAATAAGCATTTTAGGATGCTGTCAAATGTTTGGTAATTAAAAAAGAAATTTCTCGCTCTAAGCCAAAGTCAAATGGAGGGAAAATCGAGAAAGAAAAAAACGAAATGATGGACAATTTTACACTTCCACAGAAAGAAGACAATTTCGCATCCCAGGGAGGGGGTGGATGTGAATTGGGGGTTGGGGACGGGGACTTGGAAAATTTCCATCCTACCGAGGGCTAATTTGATTGAGTTCCTGTGTTAGATGTCATAGCTCACTGACAGCTCCAATTTAACCTTTTCATCCTATTTTCGACGTGAAATTAGGACTGAACAGTTGACAATAAACAATGTAAATCTTTTGCACGTTTTTTCGCCCCAAAATAACCTGTTAATAGTATTTTACATAATCTTAATTTAGGGGATTGATTTTGAAAATGGAAATTAAATAGATTTAAAAATCAGCAAATTATTAATTATTTTAAGAAATCTAAAGGAATAATACTGATAAATCTCTTTAGAGATCCTATGAAAATCGTTATTATTTTCTAAGTAAATATTATGTATTATAGTTTCCAAGATATTTGTCCAGGGACAACTGTAAATTACAGAGACCACGACTTCTGGTTTTTTTTTCGATGGACAGGACTCGCGAATGGAGGAATGAGGGAATTCAAGAAGGATGTGGGGATGGGGATGGAGGGGTGACCCTGAGAACGGCAAATACAAAAGAACAGTTACGCGAGCGGGGAACCCAAATCCAATCGAATGCCGGGCAGAATGTAAACACAGTCGGCCTTAGCGAAAAGGAAGGAGCCAAGGAAGTGAAGTGAGCGGATCACACATGTTTAACTGAGATGAGAAGAAGAGATGAGAAGAATGCGTGGGAAGAGGGGGGCTGGAAGACGGGTCTTCGGAGTGCCAGAAGAAGAAGAGCGAATGCCAAATTTGCACATCGATCATATAGCACAAATTTCGTTTGTGGCTGTCTCTTGTCTCTCCCTTCCTTCATCCCCCCTCCTCCTTCCTCCTCATCCTGCTGCTTCCTCCTCCAAAACAAAGACACAAAAACCTATTGTGTATTGTGCGAGAAGTTTTTCGGTCTATATATATTTTTATTTTTTGTTTTTTTTTTTTTGCTCTTGGCAGGAAGATTCTTTTTCCTTCGCCCGATCTCTGTGTGTGTATAACTATGAATCATGGTAAGTGCTAACGCTGTACATATGTACGCACATATATTTATGTATGTATGTATATGTAGAGCCGAAGAATCGGGAGAAACAGGCGCAGTGGCAAAGGAAAGAGCAGCACAAAAGGAAGAAGAGAGCGAAGGAGAGAGAGCTCATTTCAAGGATTACACTGCCGTGTGCGAGCGGGACAGAGCGATCTACTGTCTTTTCTTTTTTTTTTGGAGGGAACGAGTGTATCTACAAGATACACACACGCACACGGATACACAAAGGTAGACAATTTCTACCTGGATAACCGATCAAAATCTCTGCCGAAAAAAAACACACACACAAGAAAACGAAAACGAATACGAGTACGAAAAAGAAAAGAGCCAGATAGAAACGGCGAAGCGAAAGAGGAAGGGAAGAGGCAGCGCAACATCTTGCCGAAAAATTAAAATTACAGATGGTTTGTTGCTGGATGAGCATATGTACAGGAAACCAGTTTTTATGTTCAACAAACAAAAACCAAGAAACGCACGAGTAGAAGACACACACATATAGAGATACACATACCACAAGCAGAAGAAGGAGGAGGAGCAGGGGGAGGAGAAGCAGGGGGAGGGGCAGGAGGACGGCGGCGTTATGATGACATAGCCACAATTGTTGCTGCTGCCGCAACTGGTGTTGTTGCTTTTGCCTCTGCCTTTGCCGCGAGTGTCGCGCCGGCGCAGCCCCCAAAAATCTTTTTCAAAAACCCGCCACAAAGCCGGCGAACTTAGAGCCACTTCTTGAAATCGGGGATCCCAAGTTGCAAAATATATGGAGTCCGTGGAGACGGGACGCTAATCAGTAGAACTATTCAGATAACCAAGTTCTAGTTTATAAGGTAGAATCTCTCCTCTCCCAATCTTTATAACGGCAAACCCTTATAATATCTATAGACTAATCAGTATCCCTTTTCTAACATTATACTTAATTTGTTCTACATAACATTTATTTTGAACAATTATTCCTGTATACTTTCTCCAACTTCTATAGAATCTTTAATTTTAAAATGTGTATCTACAAAACGTCATATAATAAGATAAGAAAATTATTGAAAAATTGTTATAAAACTGTTATAGCATATAAAAAAAAATCCTCGAAGAATCTATTAGAAGGGATTAAGGGATCAAGAATATTGTGCGAAAAATATATGTCTTAAAGACGGCATACGCAATCGTTTGGTGTTACATAATTTCGAAAACGAGATGTTAGATATCTGGATGCAATGCCGCGTCTTCTTTGCTACTTAAGGATGTGCATATGTTTGTCTATATCTTTATATCTGCGTCTATTTGCACCCCCTGGGCTTTGTACTTTCTGAACAATTCCCCGAGTAGAGATAGAGTGCCGTATCTTTTCGCCCCCGGGGCGAAAAAGGAGGAAATGCAGAGCAAAAGATACTTGAACATGTGTTGGCGCGATGTTTGCACGCTGCGAAATTCAAAGTTTGAAATCTGAAATCCCAGATCAGATTCAGATGCCGATGCTTCGCTCAGAGATTCGGAATCCTTTGTCCCGAAGATCCTTGGGCATCGGGAAGCCAGTTGCCGCACACAAACACGTTCTCTGTATCTGTATCTTTGTGTGTATCTACACATGTCTCGCTTGTCCCTCGTTCTCATTCTCATCTTTATTCTCATTCCGATTCCGATTCCCTGCCTCTGCTTCGCTTCTTTCTTCGCAAAAATTGAGCCTCGTACAACAAGAAATCTCTTTCTTAGCCGAACTCCGAATTCGGATTCGGAATCTCAACCTCAACAACCGAGACAGCGAAACACATAAAAACAGAGAGAAGAAAAAACGGCATCGAAAAATAAATATT